>NC_056728.1:1291540686-1291760686 GCF_019279795.1 Protopterus annectens
CAAGATTTATTACAATGGACACCAGAAGCAGAATCAGCTTTCTGCAAACTGAAACAATTGATAGCATCCTCATTAGTTTTAGGATTACCAAACTATCATAAAAGTTTTTTCCAAATTGTAGATTGTAAGCAAGGTTATATGACATCAGTGTTAACACAGCAACATGGGGATAAGCAATGCCCCATAGCTTACTATTCATCACAGCTGGACCCAGTGGCGCGATCCTTGCCCCACTGTGTACAAGCAGTAGTCGCAGCTGCAATGGCAGTACAGGCTTCGGCCTCAGTAGTGTTGTTCCACCCTCTCACATTGAGAGTGCCTCATGCAGTCGCGATTATTTTACTGCAAGAAAAAGTAGCATATCTTTCTCCTGCTAATAATCTCTCCTGTATGACTATACTCTTGAGCCAACCTCATATGACAATAGAACGATGTACAACTTTGAATCCATCTACCTTGCTCCCGACCCCTGCGGATAGCTCACCACACAGCTGCCTGCAGGAGATTGAGCAAAAGACACTGCCTAGAAAAGATCTAATGAATGTTCCCTTGGATGATGCCGAGGTGACATATTACGTGGACGGCTCATGCAGAAGGGGTCCTACAGGGCAGAACCTAGTGGGGTATGCAGTAGTTTCTGATACTGAGATTTTAGAAGCAAAGTCTTTACCACACCACTTATCTGCACAAGCAGCAGAGTTGATTGCCTTGACAAGGGCATGTACCTTGGCAAAGGGTAAATGTGTGAACATTTTTACTGACAGCTAGTACGCTTTTTCTACTGTACATGATTTTGCGCAACAGTGGAAGAATAGAGGAATGATAACATCTACTGGTAAACCGATTAATCATGCGCAGTTTATTTTAGATTTGTTAGAATATATTCAGTTACCTCAGAAAGTAGCTATTTGTAAATGTGTAGCTCATATCAAGCAACAGGATAGGATTTCAAAAGGTAATGCGAGAGCTGATACAGCTGCAAAGCAGGCAGCTTCAGCTTCAGAAATATTTCTTTTGAGTGAGGAGTTACAACCTTCTGAGATTTTAGATTTAGAAATGTTGAAAACAATGCAGACACTTACTACAAAAGTAGAAAAACAGAAATGGATAAAACGAGGAGCAATTCTTGAGAAAGGGCTGTACATCTCCAAAGAAGGAAAACTGATTTTGCCATCTAATTTGTTTAGATATGCAGCTTTGTTTAGCCAAGGGCAGTGCCATGTCTCAACAGGGGAGATGGTACAGTTAGTGAACCGAGTGTTCACAGCATATGGATTTACAAACTACACAAAAAATTTTTGTGCAGCATGCCATGTTTGTAACAAGCATCATGCACAAGGGGCATTGAAGCCTAAGCAAGGGAGATTCCCAACACCACCGTACCCGTTCCATACTATCTGTATGGATTTCATAGAACTGAACAAATGCGAAAATAAGAAGTATTGTCTTGTCATTATAGATATGTTTTCCAAATGGGTGGAAGCTTTTCTGACCAAAAATCCAGATGCAGCTACTGTTGCAAAAGTCCTTGTTAAAGAAATTATTCCTAGATTTGGCATACTGGAAAAGATCTACAGTGACAATGGCACACACTTTGTAAATCAAACTATGCAACAGTTGAGCCGATATTTCTGAATTTCCTTAAAGAACCATTGTGCATACCACCCACAATCTGCAGGACTAGTAGAGAGGCATAATGGGATTTTGAAAAACAAACTTAGGAAATTAATTAGTGAGACACAAAATAACTGGGTGCACTGCCTGCCTCTGGCACTGTTGAGCATGAGAACTGTTCCAAATGCAAAGGGGTTAACTCCTTTTGAAATACTGTTTGGGAGGGCATATTATATACCTCAGTGGAAACCTGTCATGTCTGCAGACCAGGAGGCCGACAGTTCACTTGCAGAATATATGAGATGACCTTTAAGTAATAAACAACTTTTGCAGTTAAATTCTGTTTCACATAAAGAACAAACCAGACCATCGGAAGCAGCAGTAGTCCCAGGCACGTGGGTCTGGGTGAAAGTCATCAAGAGGAAGAAATGGACAACACCGAAGTGGGAAGGGCCATACCAAGTGCTACTGTCAACACCCACTGCAGTCAAGATAGCAGAGCAAGCATCCTGGATTCATCTGACACACTGTAAATTGGTTAAAAACTTTGAACTGGACAAAAAACTTGTTACTGTTGCACAAGAACAAAATGACCAGATACGGAGCAAATAGAAATACAGAACAACCTCAGAAGTATTGCATGATCATTCTGTTAACTATACTGATAACATTAATCTTTTTGCTGTGGCCTTTCCTTTTTCCAGCCGCACGAGCTGAACTGAATAAACGAGATGCATTACTCATAGACTGGCATCCGAACTTTAACACTTACCAAGCAATTAAATATGTGTATGCTGAAACTTTTAATGTTTCGAATTGCTGGATTTGCACAGCTATACCAACAGTATACGGGGGATTGTTAATGACTGCTGTCCCCCTAGGGGTCAATGAGACCTGGGAAAATTTGATTTTTGATACTACAACTGTGAAACCACAAGACAAAATAGCATTGTACCTGCCTGTTACACAAAAGGGAATTGTATGCCTTTACAAAAATGATACTGTTCAGGTGGGTTGGAGCAATTGTAATGTGACTGTTCCTTACAAATGTTATATCAAAGCTAATAATGCAAGTTATATTTGTGATACAAACTATGACTCATATTTTGAATTAATGCACAAAATGGTTGATGAAGTACAATGTAATCCTGTTCTTTTTAAACAACTATCTATCATTGATAAGAAAATGTTTCATGCAGGGCAAGTATATATTAATACTAAAGTAGATAATTGTTATTTTGTGTGTGGGAAAAAGGCATACAAATGGTACCTGAGAATTGGTCCGGCAGTTGTTTTTTGGGTTACCTGGTTCCGGCCATATGACACACTGCAGTTTTGCCTCAGAGAAGAATTCGAAATGTCAGAGAGGTCACCAAGAAACCTGGAAATCCAATCAAGAGACCTGAGAATCCAATGGGATGAATCGAAGCAGGCTGGAGAAACCATAACTCAGTAAAAAATAAAGATAAACTGACACACATGGACATGAGTGACACTATTATATCGTGGGCAGGTATAGCCCCTGCATATGGCACAGTAAAATCGATTTGGGAGCTGAGAAAACTATCCAAACTTCTCAAAGTAATGAGCAATGCAACTTTTTCTGCTCTCGTATTAGTAACTGATGAACTGAACGCTATGAGAACTGTGGTGCTTCAAAACCGCATGGCTCTCAACTTCACCCTAGCGGCGAAAGGTGGTACCTGCGCTTAATAAAAGAGGAGTGCTGTTCGTATATTCCTGACAACCAGCATGAGATAAACGACCATCTTGAGGTGATTCAGCAAGTGTCGGCCATGACCAAACCAGGCCCAAACCCACTGACGGATTTTTTCCAGAATTTGTTTGGGTGGTGGGGTAGCATCCTAATGAACATCCTGATTGCCATTTGTGTGGGATTACTCCTGTTATGATAGTGTGTTTGTTGTGATATTCCCTGTATGAAAAGATTGATCAAAGATTTTATAGACATGTCAGTTTCTGAGACTTTGTATCAAAGTACTGAAATTGAAGAACTGTTGAAAAATGAAACACTTTCATAAGTTTAAACTGAATGACTCTCTTAACTGCAAATTCTGAACAGAAAGAGGTTAGGAGAAGAAGCAACTGTTTATGCTTTTGAAAATAGAATGAAAAGTATTAACAGGGGGGAAATGTTAGAAAAATACGTATTAATGTATATGTTTAGTGCTTATTAGAAGCCAAAAGGGTTAACACATTTTCATTCTATTTTATGTACAGCTTAATTCTGTATGAAATTACAAGATGCTTTTCAAACTGCAGTATGCTTTCTGTAATTGCAAGATGCTCTCTGACCTAATATTTGCTAGCACAGCAAAATTCATATTTATGCCTTTTGGAAATTTACTGAGAAGCAGGTGATTATCTGCTAGGTCAGGTAAATAATGAATAGAACAATACTGTTTTCTATAATGTTACTGGACTTGAACAATCAGCTCTGTTCGTGTTATGAGAACATGCACAGCTGCAGAAAAGACAGATACAGTTAAACAAAGACTGCTTGAAGAAATGAACTGTAATCTGTACTTGCTTTGTGCTCGAATTAGCCATAGTACCTTGAATGGTAACATTGCATAATGAGAACTTGTATCTGACCGGTGGTCATCAAGGCCACGTTGTCTTTCTTAGGAAGTTTTTTTTGTAAGCTTGATATGTCAGCAGAAAATCATGGACAAACAGCTGCTATGAAATAATATTGAAAGAACTTGTGATTTATTACGTCAGCTTAGTAGGCAATGCCTTATAAGAAATGTATAAGAATAGCTTCACTTCCTGATTCTAGTTAGACAAACTCTGTATTAGCATGTTTTTGTCTCCTTGCTGCAAGATTAAAGTGCCTTAACCTGAACCTGCCATGTGTTGATCTTTTTGAAGTTGTTTTTCCTTTGACAGTCCCAAACCATAAATGTTTGAGTTCTATCAAAAAACAAAAAAAAGCTATCCAATGGATAACATAGGAGTTAATATTTTGTTGGATGACTTTATCATTAATGCCTGTCTGCTGAATAGATACACAAAGTGAAGAGTCTGATCTACATCCAGGGCCTTCTTATCCCTTCATAATAAATCTACTGCATTCAAAATGTATACTCTACCTTTTGCAAAACCAAATTTCGCCATGTTCATAGGTTCATAGTTGTATACTAGGCTAAAAAAACCTGGGGCCTTTTTAATCCTAACCATGCATCCTATATCTGACAATGTTTTGGTCCCCAGGGTTATTTTAATGATTATATGTAGGCCTCTGTTTGGGTGGTCTAGCAGTTATAAGCTGCCTCTGTCTATTAGAGATAGAGGTGCCAGACCAGGGGTTTATTTCTGATACCCATGCCACTGGTCCATGTTACGTTTGAATTAGGTAAGGGAAGAAATCTGCTTTACATGAATGGAAAGCCTGTTTCTGAGTATGAGTAGTCTCTGAGATACACACCAGCATGTCCTATTAATATCGCAGACAAAGTTTAGGTTACTAGATCAGGTAATCCTGGTGCCATTTGTTTTGTGAATGTGCAGCAGGTCCATTAGAGCAGGATCAAAGGATGCCTTGTATGCTGGGAACAGATTGCATCTTACCAGTCTGTAGGTGGCAGGGTAGAGGGATATGGCTTTGACATGGTCTGTACAGGACATGTCATTAATGCCCTGTATTCTTTTTCTGAGAAGCCTCTGTGGACATTCCAGATATTATATATGAGTGGTCAGGTACATACCAAAGGGGTTGTTGTATGCAGTAACTGGAATGATGATGGCTGAGTACAGTTGAACAATGACATCCTAGGACCAAGATGCCATACCCTTGCTTATAAGTTGGGCAAAATACAATGATTTCTTTACTACCTTAGACACATGAGGTTTGAAGGCAATGTTACTGTCTACATGTATTCCCAAGTTTTTTACTACTGGGACTTCTCTAAGGGAGTGTATTATCAATGTGGTAGTTTCTAGGGGTAGCCGGTTACTCAAAGGAAACTATAAAAATAGGTTAGAAATATATCCACATGTTATCATTGTGTCAACAGGACTGCTAATGGTTAAGCTAGATTTTTCTTGAGTCTGTTTAGGAAGCCATCAGATATGTTGTCAGGTCCTGCAGAAGATGAGTTTTTCATTTTATCTGTGACAGTACTTATCATATCTGTAGTTATGTATGGAATCTCTCCCATTGCCTCTAAAGATATGCTTTTGCATAGTGTGAAGTTTGCACAGATTTTTTCTACAATACATTCAATGTGTCCCACATTTAGGAGATTATTCTGTTGTTTATTCATAACATTCACATTCACAGCTTTTACCTTTCAGTTTTCTGATGCAATTCTTCTACCTTCTTAGCAATGTCTTAGGGATCAAGGCAAATTTAATAAGAAAATGAATTTGTCTCTGCAGTTTAACTTTTGAAAAATAATCAGTACTTTTTCTATACATCTTAATTGTTTCTGATTGCAAGAAAATCATTTTCTATTCAACTTGCCTAAAGATTTGTGTCTTGGTGACTTGTATTCATAAACAGATCTCTTTGCTCTATTGAGAATAGTACCCCATTCTCTTCGGAAGTATTGCACTTATTCTATGATTGTTTTCATCGGTACACATTTTCAGTGATTCTTTTAATGACTGAGTTTGATTTTATTCTTAGGCTAAAGATAATGGTATCCTGATCTGTGTTAATTGCTGCGGGTGTAACCTTGGAAGAGCAGAAGTATCTTTTCTTTATCAGTAAGACATTTACAGTAGTGTCTTCTTTTGTTGCATTTCATATTATTGGTTCCAAACTGTTTTGACTGACAGTCAGTTAATGTCTGGGTAAATTTATGCAAGTTTGGTCAGTTTATCTAGTCAATGGTTGGGTACAAAAATACCCACTACAGTAATTTAGTTAATTGAATTCATATTTTATATTTAATTTAACAAGGAAATCCTCATGTGATATAGGGGATACAGAAGATGAATAGCAGGTTTATATAGTACTGCTGTTAGTACCATTAATATTAATTGCTAAGTGAACAATTTCTAGACTTGCGTTGTTTTCTTGATTTCTGCTTTTTAGGTGTTACCTTGCAAGTACTGAAATACTATCACCTTTCCCAATGGAAATTCAGCAGTGGAAGACTGCATACCCCGGAATTTGGGATATTCACTTTGAGTCATTAAATGAGTTTTTAGCAATGATACAGATGTCAACATCATACAAGAAGAGGAAAGCCTCTAAATCATTTGTGTTATTGATACTTATATTTAGCACATCTGCATTTAGCACAGATTTTTTTTAAATCTTATTCACTTTCTTTTTGATATGAAGAAGTCTAAAAACAGCAGTATGGGAGCAGAAATATTTTCTGTTCATTACCTGTGCTTGGAGACTCAAAGGAAGCACATGAAGTGCTGTCTGATAAAGAGGTACATAATGTTCTAGATGTCTCTCGCCAACAGACACCAAATCACCTGTCTATGATACTGTGCCAGTATTACCCTCTAAATGAATGCCAGCATTTTGTCTTGGCATGTAGGTGACAAGCAAGGTGATGGCAGGGTTTTGTTAAGCAGATATGTTTCTCCTTGTTTGCTAGGATTTTCAGTAATCCAACTATACCTTGTTCCATATGTAAAATGAAGGACCATCTTAGACTGTGCCTTACAACAAGAGCAATGACCACTTCATTACTATATTTAATTCTAGATGATATGATCTTAGGAAGGCATGACACTTCTTACAATGTGCACTGAAGTATGCATCTGTTTTATTTACAATGGCATCCTTAATCACTAGGCTATTTTGGGAGGTACCAGGTTGCAATGTCTGACATTTGGGCATTTCAGATCTAGACTGCTATAATTTTAGCATGGAATTTTTGTTTTTGTTGACTCCACTCACTGTGGTAAAGTGACGGTATATATAATGTATTACATATATGAGTGCCTGTTTTTTTTAAGTTTCTGGTTCCCTCAGTACAGATGAATATTTTGAGGCTTGTGTGTTTGCATGTGTGTGTGTGTGTGTGTGTGTGTGTGTGTGTACAGTCACAAGGTGTGACTGTTGCTGAGTTCAGACTCACTGTTCTGCACCTACTTTTACATCTCACATCCAAAAGCTGTATTTTCTGTGAGAATTAGGTAGGCTTTATTCAGTGTGAGCTAACCATCATCTAGCTAATCTGTGAATCTTAGCTAATTTAATGTCTTCATAAATCTAAAATAAGGACCTTCCTATGCAAAAACAGAGTGCAGAAAATGTGCATTGGTAGTCCAAAGCATAATTTTACTTTTATCAGAGGCTAATGATGTGGTATGGTTTATAGAAAGTTTTCTTTTTAATCACATTGTATGTGTTCAGTTTTATCTCTTTACATCTTTATCAGACAATATTAGGCACTGGTACTAAATAGAATTTTAAATTTAAACTAAACAATAGTTAACCGTGTAGGTATTAGACTGTAAAACCACTGGTAAGAAGATATCAGTGGAAGGGTAAATCAACATCATCAACTCCCTTTTCCCATTTTGTACATGGGTTTTAGGTGTCATGTCACTACTTCTCCCTATTCAATGCCATTCTCCTTCCTTCTTCGACACTCATGCCTGACTGTCACAGGTCTTCTCTCACACAATCCATCCACCTCTTTGCTGGATGCCCTTTTATCATCTTGCCAGCTGCCCGTCTGTCCCAAATCTTCTTCACCAGATTGTCTTCTGCTTTTCTGAGCATGTACCTGAACTTGCCCTGTTCTGCAATTGGAACTACTTTGGCTTCTGCTCTTATGTCCTCATTTCTTTGTCTGCCCCAGAGAAACCATCCTGTCACCCATCTCAGGCACTTCATGTCGATCACCTCTAACTTCCTCAACTTCTCTGCCTTTACTGCCCAAGTTTCAGGACCATACAGTAGTACTAGTCACACCACAGTTTTGTACACCTTCCTTTTCAGCTTATTTGGCATTCTTCTGGCATACATTACACCTGACACTCTATGCTAATTGGCTGCACACCCTCATATTCTAGCTTTGACCTATTCATTCAGACTTCTGTTCTCCTTAGTTACTGCTCTCGGATATTTGAAGCTGTTAACCTCTTCCTCTATTTTCCCTTCTGTCTCAATTCTCACCTTCTGATTTCTCCCATTTGCTGCCATTACCACTGTCTTATCTGTACTCAGTGTCATCTCATGTGCCTTCAGTTTTGCATTTCATTCCCCTGTCCTTTGCTGCAATTCTTGCTCAGTCTGACTGTAATGCCACATCATCTGCATATAGTAACTTAGTTGATCTGTCCCCTCTGACCTGTTTATCAATAAGACGCTGTCCGGTTCGATTCTCAGCTAGAGCGTCTTCTGCATGGAGACATGCGTGAATGGGCGCACCTTCATTGAAGGTTGTGCGTCAGGGCTGGTAACTCGGCACGTAAAAATCAACTACCAATCATTAGCGGACCGGAGTTCCACTGTGGTGACCCCTAACCGGGAAAAGCCGAAAGACACAACAACCAGAATGAACAGCACTGGGCTCAGAGCTGTACCCTGATGCACACCCACTCCCACTGGGAATCCCCCTGTGAGGCCAAACTCTGTTCATACTTAAGTCACTGAAACTTGTACATAACCTGCACTCCCTCTGTTAATATTTCTGAGACTTTGAACCACTTCTAACTACCACAGGACAGTCCAAATCAGCTTTCTTGGGACCTTGTCATATGCTTTCTCCAAGTCTACTTATGCACAGTTGGACTATTTCCTCAGCTCTAACTTCTTCTCAGCTATCTGTATTACTGCCACCGTCAGTTGTGCTGCACTCCTATTTGAATCAGAATTGCTCATCTCACATCTTACTTTCTACTACTCTACATACTCATTTATCAATCACCCACTTCAGAACTTTCACTCAGTACGATAGGAGCTTGATATCTCTATACTGTCCTCATGCATGTCCCCTTTGTTCTTGAACACTGTCACTAATATGCTTATTCTCCCATCATCTGGGATATGCCTTTCTCTCAACACTGCTATGAGTACCCTCAGGAGCTATTTCTCTCCTATCTCTCCCAGCATCTTTATCAAATCTGCTGTGACCTCATCAGAGCCTGCTCCTTTCCCTGACTTCATTTTCCTTAGTGCTATTCTTATTTCTAGAGTGGGCTCCCTCTCTTCTTTTATTGTAGGCTGTGTCTAGGGCAGAATAGCTTCTTAGGGGTTTTCTTCATTCAGAAGCTGCTAGAAGTATTCCCCATCTGCCTTTGATGTCCTGTGGACTGGTGAGCAGGCTGTTGCTGGCATTTCTTATGAAGAGTGTCTGACTATCTTCTTTATCTTTCTGTCTTTGCCTTGCAGTGTGATAAAGTTTTTTATGCCATCTGCTGAGTCACTTGTCAGAAGCTGGTAGACTGGCTCTGATGCCTTGCTCTTAGCTACTGCAACTCTGCTCTTATCCTGTTTGTTAGCCAACCAGTATTCCTTCCTAGCCTGATCCATCTTTTCTATCTCACACTTTCCCTGCAAGCCTTCTATCTTTCGATGACTTCCTGGACTTCTGCATTCCACCACCAGCTTTCCTTATGTAACTTATTCCCATACCTGGCTCGGACACTTACCTGTTCTGCAGTCCTCACACATGCTGTTTTGAGTCACTGCCACTCTTCTTCAACTCCACCTATTTCCTCCTCTTCTTGGGGTGCTAGAGCCCTGAGTAATTCCTTGAACTGCTGTACTTTTTCTCCAGTCAACTTCTAGGTCTTCAGTCTGGTCCTGTTGGCCTTAGAGACTTTTCTGGCCATTGCTCTGCTTGTAGCTGATTGTGGCATCCTGTGGTTTATTTTGTGAGCTGAATGATTCACTGGAGATGACTTTGCAATTGATGATTTTACCACAGTACCATTTCCTTACTAGGAGGAAGTTTGCCTGAGTTGCATGTTGGCCACTCTTGTATGTGACCTTGTGAGTGCCTTTCTTGCTGAACCCTGTGTTGGTCACCATCAAGCCATTTGCCAGAGAGAAGTCTAGAATGACTTCTCCTTTTTTATTCCTGTTTCCTCACCCATGTGTACCCAGGCAGTCCTCATATTTTGTTCTTTCTGTCCTGATATGTGTATTCAGGACACGCATTATCAACACCAATTCATGTTGTCCTGCTTTACTTAGTAGGTCCTGCAACTGCTCCTCACTATCATAACGCTGCTAATGGGCATATACTGAAATTATGAATAGTGACTTGCCTTCATACTGGAGTCTGACTGCCATGAGTCTATCACCAATTTTGAGGATATCCCTCATCGCTTCCTAAAGCCTCTCCCTCACTACAATTCCCACACCATTTCTAGCCTGTCCTCCTACTGAGTAGTAGACTCTAGACCCCAAGCAAAATGGTCTCCTGGATACATAGGATGTCCAGCCTCCTCCTTACCATCATGTCATCTATTTCTAAGCCCTGTCCTTTCCTGTCAGTAAACCTACATTGAGTGTAACAATTCATAGTTCATGTTTAGCGTGTTGATTGGTTGTACATCCAGCTTTTGATCAACAGATCTATCCCAGGTAACCCAAGCTGGGCAAATGAACATCGACCACCAAGCAGCTTATTGACCCAGGGCTGCTGGGATTTATGGCAGGCACATATTGGCCAATAGTGGCAAGTACACGCCTTTCACCTTTAGCATGGGTCCCTGACATAGGTTGTAGTAAGAAATGCCCATGTCCATTTGCCAAATTAGTCAACATAACCCAATCACCTAGAGACATATTTTATACCATTGAGTATCTAGGCCTGCCACAGCATGCAGCCTGTGATCATTGTTCTCCTATCTTGAAGATGGTGCTCACCACAATAGACACCCAAAGCAGATGGTCTATACAATTCTCCCTCTACAGGGCATCATTGAGAGTTTGTGCTGATGCTCACAGCTCCATTCTTGAGTGAGCTTGAGATGGAAACACTCAGCATGTATTTGGGAGCAAGGAAGAACCCCCACAGAGACACAAGAAGAATATGTGAATTCCATACAGGCACTGGTCAGAAATTAGGATCGAACCTTGTACCTTGTACCAACTGGTGGAATAGTATTAAAAATTTTAAGGTGGCCATGTTCTGTTTTACAATTTCCAACTGTTTTAAGTTTCTAAATAGATACATATTCATTTTATAGCCTACTTAGCAATAAAGTGTGTACTTATAATATGGGCATCAGTCTATATGCTAGTGACATAGATGAAAAACACTTCCTGCAATATATAAACAAAAATGACTGTTATTTGCAGAAAATATGAACAGCCATTCTCAAAAACAAAGGCACAGCTTCCAGAAGAAAGAACAAAATAAACAATAAAATAAAAAAGGAATGTATAGCAAGGACAATTTTCTATTTTTCTGCAAAAATGCTATTCAACAAAGCAAGGTATGTTTTCTAGTGATATATGAAAACACCTTGGTCTTAATGCTCCCTAGTCTGTAAATGAGGTTAAACAATGGTAAAGTTTTGTGATAGTTTAAAGACTAAATATGTATTATCCATAAATAATATTTGGAAAAATTATGTAATAACTTCACAGCATCTATACAACTGAGTTATAGGTAGGCACAGTCTTAGCTTGTCTCCAAGCCCCCCTCAGAAAAAAGAGAAAGTTGGATGTATCATCTATTCTAGCAATAAACAACATATTGCATAATGGTTCAAATACATGTAGATGCTGGTCATATACTACAATACAACATAAAGTTAAGTTAAACATGACAAAATTAAGTATTGTTAGCAAATTAAAAAAAAAATAATAAATATATATATATATATATATATATATATATATATATATATAGTTCGACTTTAAAAAGTCGACTTACTAAAATGTCGACTCCAATAACATCGAGACCATAACAGTGAAGATTTACTACATCGAACTCCCAGAACAGCGAATTATGCCTCCAGGAGATGGACCACTTGACCACCACTGACTGTTGTCCTGTCTTCCACTATAGTGCGAACTCGAAGTTGTTATTATTTAGGTAGGGAGGTGTGGGGAGTGCAGCCCCCACATGGGGTGGTGTGGAGGGTGAAGTCTCCCACTTCGGTGCATTTTGTTTATGTACAATTATATTTCTTTCTAATATGATTGTTTAACTTAATAATTGTGTTATTGTCCTCAGTGGTGGCCAAATAGTTAGTTTCCTGGAAAATAACATAATTATTAAATTAACCCTATCATATTAGACAAAATAAAATTATACATAAATAAAACCCACTGGAATGAGGAGCTTCACCCCGCACACCCACCCATGTGGGGGGGGGGATTTGCCCCCCACACACACCCTTCCTAAATATAACAACTCCGAGACTGCACTATAGTGGAGGACAGGGCAAAGTTCATCAGTGGTAGCCAAGTGTTTCATTTCCTGGAGGCGTAATTCACCGTTCCAGGAGTTTGATGTTGTAAATCTTTGCTGTTATTGTCTCGATGTTATTAGAGTCAACGTTTTGGTAAGTTGACTTTTTCAATTATAACCATATATAGATATATATAAATATATATATATATATATATATATATATATATATATATACATATATATATACATATATATATATATATATATATATATATATATATATATATATAAATAGAGAGAGAAAGAGAGCCTGTTTACATGCTTAAAATCAGGTAGTCCAGTACAAAATACATATGAAGTTGGAGTTTGATATGAAAGTTGAACAAGTGAAAAGAAGTCCTGTTTATGCACCCATGCAGTTTATAGACTGAGATACTGCTGCAGTCTTTCAAATTATAGTAGATATAGAGGATTATGATGGGGTCACTGATCATAACCTTCTTATTATGCGCTTGAGACATGAATGCCAATAAAGTCACCTCAGGAATGAAAATCAAGAGGTGAATCTTGGCATCCATGCCCAGAATACATAATTAAAGGTTATGATCGGAAATCAGATCGTAATTCTTTCTAGTGCATGGGACTTTTTATACTCCATGTTCTACTAGTTACACAAAAAGGTTAGCAAGTGTTTAACTGTCTTTCAAGGACATAAAGCACTTAGCGAATGCTGTCAGGTAGGCAGTGTACCACAGTACATTGATGATTATATTCACCTTGTCATGCTTCTCAAATGTACAGATTTTCACAGAATGTCCAGATTTTGGTCCAGTACGTTTGGTCTGTTCCTCATAAAATGTTTGTTTTTTGGACAAATCACTGAGGATTGGAGTCACTAAATAATGACATACATCTGAGTTTCAGACTCTATCCTTCAGAACATGCATGCAAGTGCACACATCCTGTTATTCTAGCTACTTTCTAAGTTTGTAAAAGGAAGAGACACATCATTATAGACTGCAGGCAGAAACAAATCTGCTTTATATTCTGCCACCATCTTTGCTGGTCAGTACTGGAAGTATTGACTGACTAGCAAAACCTGACCTTAAGTTAATAAACCACTGGAAAGTGTGAAAACACATTTTAAAAGACTGGAAGAGTGATATAAAGCACAACAGGTTAACTCAATGTGTATATAAAATCAAGTATCTAGAAAGCAAATATCTGGGAAAAGACTACACAGTGGAAAAAGATCCATGGACCTTGGGTAGCCATATCAGACTACCTAAGCCTAATCAGTCAATGTGAAAGAAATTGTTACACTCTTGATATGGATTTCCTAAGTCCCCATCTAAACCTCGGCTTGCAGTTTGGAGACCTCATCTTTACAAAGACATAACTTTACTATAATCAAGTCGAAGATGGACAACAGCACCACTAGTTTTATAAAATGGCACAAGTAATCTGGCATTTAGATGCCTGCAAAATAATGGAGATGATAGGTAACACAGAAGCATTCAGACACCTGAAGAAAATCAACGGGCTAGGAAAATGCTATCTTTACAAAAGCAGTTAAAGGAGTAAAAGCTGACACAATAAGAAAATACAAGAAAGAGAGATAAGAAAATATATGATGAAAGATTTTGTTATAGAACTGGTGCCAGATAATTGTAGATAGAGTTATTTAGAACGAGCATTTATTCCAGAATGCAAGAGAAAGTCAAGAGGCATGCTATTTAAAGGTTTGTGAAAATAGTTTGTTTTAAGATAATTTATGGTTTATTGAGGAGATGCAGACAAGGAGAATGGACACTGAAAACTATAAAATGAGTTGTCTCATGTTTAATATTGCTTGCAACTCTTAAACCAATGTTTGTAATTAGAATGTAAAAGTGAGATGCTTTATTTATTATGAATCGCTTTTCATAGAGGAGAATGGCACCAGTGACCAGGTCCTTGTGAGGATAGCGGTACATGGGAATTGAGAACTTAATGGGTTCCAAAAAAGGAATGAACAAATGAATAAATAAATAAAATAAAATATTTGGTTAGAACGTTCTCCTTTTTTTCTACTGCTTTTTGGATTTGTGTTTCATCAATGGAGCAATGTGGGTTTGACTTTAAAATTAGCTAAATGCACTTCTAATATCATTTATAAATAGGATTAAACCTATTATAGGTTCATAACTTTATACTAGTCTAACAGCTACCAGAGTCTTTATAAGCCTAGCCATGCAACCCAGCCCAGTTTTGTCCCAGAGTTCCTTGGATGGCTATGGGGTACATTAGTAAAGAGGTAGCTAAGGGTTATGTACAGGGGAGATGTTAGTTTGGGGATTAATTTACTTACTGTTGACCTTTGTCCACCAGATACATGGGGGGCCAGATCAGGGATGAATTTGTGATTTTCCATCCAGTGATCAAGGTTTCTTTTGAATAGGGTCAGGGATGAACTCGGGTTCATGTAGATGGGGAGCTTATTCCATACCACGTGGATCCTTCAAGACACATATCAGTCCATCCTGCAGGTTCTAATTATGTCAAAGGCAAAGTTTAGATCCTTGGATCTAGTGTTTCTAATGCTATTTGTCTTGCAGAAGAGCTGGCTCTAAGGTTTGCTTATATGTTAGGCATCAATTGCCTCTCAGTAACCTGTAGGAGACTGAGTACAGAGACAGGATCATATGGCAATCTGTGTAGGACAGGGTATTTACCTGGTGAGGCATTCCAACTGTTGCAAGTGCATGGTTAGGTAAATCCAAAGGGGGATTGTACTCAATGATGGGTCTGATAAGGGCCGAGTAGAGTGGTACTATTACTTCTTTCGGCCTGGATGCCATATCATTTCTTATGAGTTGGGTGACACAGCATGATTTTCTTACTATTCTGGCTACATGTTGGTCAAATACCAGATAAAGTCTACACATGTTGCCAAATTCCTAATTATTGGGCCATTTCTTAGGAATGTTTTATCAATGAAGTAATTACCTTGGGTGGACAATTTCCCATGGGACACTATATTGCATTTCTTTGCACTGAGTTTTAATCCATGGCTTTCACATCAGTCATTTGTTTGTGTTAGGTCTCCTTGTAGGATGTTGGTGAGGTGGGGGACTCTATGATAGCTCCCAATTTACAGTCATCTGCAAACTTGGTGAGCCAGAGGCCTTTGACATTAACCTTGACTTCCAAGAAGTTGATTCCAAACAGAAGTAGACCCAACATTGAGCCCTTGGGTACTCTACTTGTGACCAGTCTCTTGATGGAGGTGGTCATCCCATTCCTGACTACTTGGGTCCTATCTTTGAGCCAGCTGGCAATCTACTTAATTATGCAGGGATTTATGCCTAGTTCAGAGAATTTGTCAGCAATAATTGAGTATTGTATAGAACCAGTCAAACAAATCCTCCTGCACGAAGAAAGGTTGCACAGCAACTAAAGCAAAAGCATCCACACAGCCAAAATGAAGCCAGCAACCAAGATGGATCCAATAAAAAATATTTAATGTTGAATAAACATCAAAAAGCTCACAGACCGGTTTCGGCTGGCAAAAAAAGCACAGCCTTCTTCAGTGACAAAAAACACAGAGTCAATTGATTCAACTTAAATAGTGCTTCAACAAATCCCATTGGTTCAATTAAAAGTATTCATTTAATCCAAGTGAAAAAAGAGCACCTAGTTTAGTAATCCATTTCTTTTCTTTTGTATCTAACAATGAGTGCCATCCTGTTTTATTAAATTTGATACCCTTAACCACATCAATCACCATAAAAGAGAAATTAGCAGTGTGATGTTTTAAAGTATGTTTGTACAATGCATTATTTATTTTCTTATTTTTGATATTGCTCATATGTTCAGATATACGTAGTCTTAAAGGACGAGATGTTTGACCAACATAGAAAGAGCTACAATTACATGTTGCTAAATAAATGAGCCATTCACTGCTACAATTTGCAAAGAATGAGATATCATAGACCTTTGAGCAATTCCTGCTAGTAAATTCCTTGGATTTGACAATTTTACCACAGTTACTACAATGACCACAGGGAAAACACCCCACCAAAGGTTCCCCTGTAATAGTTGTTTGTGAAAATTGTACAATACTGGCATGATGTGTATGTTTATAATGATTAAAACATGAGGCTAAATTCTTGCCCTTGCGAAATGAGAATAGACATTTGTCAGGTAATACATCTGATAATTCTGATAAACTTAACAAAATGTTCCAATTCCTCTGTACACTATTCATGAGTACATCTGAATTCCTAGCATATGTTGTTAAAAACCTGATTGGCTGTGTGGTCCTCTGATCCCTAAGTTTATAAGTTAACAGTTCCTGCCTGGATAAAGTATTGGCCCGCAAAACATGTCCCATAGAATATCCCCTTACACGAAATCTGTTGATTAAATCACATCTATCTTCTTGAAAAGTCTCCTCCTGAGAACATATACGCCTCAGACGTATAAACTGTGATTTAGGTATGTTTTTGGCAATATGTGGAGGATGAAAGCTGGATGCGTGAAGGACTGTGTTGTATTCAGGATATTTCCTGAAAACCTGTGTACTGAGAGTATCATCTGGTTGTCTTGTTATTAACACATCCAGAAAAGTTATTGTGTCAGCATGATAATTAACAGTAAACTGTAAGCCCCATATATTATCATTTAAATATGAGACAAATTCAGTTAAATAATCAACATCAGCCCTCCACACCATCCAGCAATCATCCAAATACCGCCTCCAGATATCAATTTCTGGAAGGTAAATATTATGGCTACTATTGTAGATAATATGTTCTTCAATATAAGCCATAAACAGGTCGGCATAATTAGGAGCAAATGATGCTCCCATAGCTGTTCCTTTAGTTTGCCAAAAACAAATGTCCTGATAGATAAAAACATTATTGGTAAGGACATGCTCTGCGAGACCAACAAGAAAGGAATTGAAATCTTGTTCATATAGATGGGCTATATTAAGCCAATGAGTTAACGCTTCAAGCCCAACCTGATGTGGAATATTCATATACAGGGAACTAACATCAAGTGTACACATCAGCCAACCAGGTTCCAATTGTGCATCTGATATAATGTGTAAGAATTCAGTTGTGTCTTGCAAACGAGAACGAACAAATGACAACAAAGGCTTAAGGTGTCTAGTCAAAAACAAGGATAATGGTTCTGTAAGATAACCTTGACCAGAAACAATGGGCCTACCTGGGGGATGAACAGGATCTTTATGAATCTTGGGAAGAAAATAAATGTATTGATTAAAAGGATCCTGAATAGTAAGTTGTTCTAATGTAGAAGTGGTTATGAGGCCAGTATCTCTGGCACTAATAAGAAACTCATCAATCTGTTTCTTAAACCTATGCGTAGGATTTAAACACATTTCAGCATAGTACCGTTTGTCAGAAAGTTGTCTCCTGGCCTCCTTGTCATAATCCGACCAGTTCATAACCACGACTGCCCCACCTTTATCTGCTGAAATAATAACCAAATCCTTGTTTTGTTGTAATTCCACAATAGCCTGTTTTTCAGTAGATGACAAATTATTGGGTTTATAACGAATATCAGAACTGTCAAAATGTAGATCTTTGAGAATCATATTCTGAAACAAATGAACAATGGGGTGCATCAGAGGAAGATATTTGGATTTATGATAAATAAATTTATTATGATCATAAGATGCATCCCCATCTCCAAACTGTAATTTCAAATTAAGAATTCTACAAAATGACAAGACATCCTGGACCAATTGGTCCTCAGAAATAACAAACCCAGGGATAAAAGTTAAGCCTTTATTCAAAATAGCCACTTGTGATGGAGACAAGATACAATTAGACAGATTTAGAACATTTGAATTTACATTACTTATTTCTGTATTACCATCTCTAACAGACTCTGAATATTCTCGATTCTTTTTGTGTTTTCTGCCTCCACGTTTGTGTTTCCCCCTAAAGGGACAAAGCCTTGGGCTCTTTTGGGGTTTGGTGAATCCGATGCTGGCTGTATATCACTATCTGTATATGATGAAGGATCATCAGTAGATGATCCATTTGTTATGGATTTATTATGTAATATGGATCTAGGTCTCTTTCTTCTTGGTGTTTTAACCGGATTGGGGTTAAACCAAACATGTTTGGAAGGAAAGCTGAAAGGGTTAGCTCCCTGATAATCATTTAAATCCCGCTTAAATTTTTTAATTTTTCTGGATTTTAACTGTTCTTCAAGTTTGGTGAGATCACTGGCCACCTTATTAAGATATTTCTGAAAGAATATTTCACCCTCAAATTTCTGTACATCATTGCACAAGTCTGTTACAGTGTTAATTTCAGAATCAATAATTCGGTCATGATATTTATCCAAAGCTTCAACAAATGACATGGAAGCATGCTGTTGTATATTAGACCATTGGCTATTGAGCTCCTCATCTGGATGCCCCACATGTGGTTGAATTCGAATTCTAAGACCCCTTGGTGTGATTCCTTTTGCAATATAAACTTTGAAAAGTTTTGAATGCCAAACACTAGATCTTAACAATTTTAAATGCTTATAGAGATTATCAAAAGCCAAACTACATGATGGCTCAGATCCCAAGGGGTCATTAGAAGAGTTGCTAATAGAACCTGCACAAAGACCAAATGCACTCAAATCTGCCCTATCAGCAGAAAGCCCTGAAACCAAATTGAAAAGGTCCATTTTGTCCGTTAATAGAAATGACAATAATGGCTTCTCATAAAATAGCCACGTCAATGTGAAGGGAACAATAATAGCTCTGAAGGACAGGCCAATGTCACCTGTCTTGTATTGCTACGTTCCCAGAGACAAATATAGCCAAATACCAATGGTCAAAAACGATATATGCTTGATGACATATAAAATAAAAAATAACAAATATATAATAACACTGCAAAAAGACCTGGGCAATATAACAGAAAATATATTGATGTATATATATATATATATATATATATATATATATATATATATATATATGTTGGTTGCAAATGATTTCACCAAAAACAATAGTGAAAATTCAATTAGATCATACTCAGAAAATCAGGGGGCCAAACCTGACCACTTACTAAGAATTGTAAAGCTGTAAACTTCACAATTGTGGAACAAAACATGTTAATAAAATTTAAAAGATGATAAATGCTACCATCCACTAGATGGAATATAATCATAAAAATTAAAATATAACCCATATGTTGGTAAATAGAAACATACATGTAAAATACAAGGGGGGCTGTTCAAAATACTAGATTCAGGTATAAACCTGTTCTAAATAGACTTATACTATAGAAAAGGACATCAATTGTGAGAAACATTTAGCATCCCCAGTTAACATGCATTGATCAAGCTAACAGTATTAGTTCACAAAATGATATGAAAAATGAACCAATCAAATGATTGAAATACATAGCCTAAACAAAAGCAGTCAAAACCAATACCTGTATATTGTAAATAAAAAAGGGCAACAAGGCCTCTATATAGGATATATAACCCAAAAAAAGAACTATCTGACATGTGAAAAAATGTACATCAACCAAAATCTTGCTGTTATAACAAAAACAAGAAGTGGCAGGACCTTCAGTATGTATTAAGAAAAAGAGTGTTACTAAGCTCAAAAGTCACTCAATACTGGAAAACCAAAGCCTGCAATTCAAAATGGTCTGATAAGCCAAGAAGAATCACAATGAGGCTAGACCAATCCAGTATACATAGGATACAAAAAAATTTTTACAATACTAAAAATCATATTATACTTATTGTTCAATAATTTCCTCACAAGTGTCCACAATAGTCCACAATAGTCCCTGTTGTTTTCGAATCTTCACATAAAGCATTGATGTAATCCATAAACGTTTCTATTCATGAATTTCTTGATCCAAAAGAGAACAACAGTTCAGCAAAGCAACAGTTATGATCGCAAACTGCACTCCGTAATGTATGTAAAAAAAGAATAGTCACAAAAAATAATAATCATCCAAAATAGTTACTTAGAATGAGTATGTAGAAAAAAACACACCCAGTACCTAGTCCAATAAATAATAAAAGCTGGTTTTGACCCACAGGCCTCGTAACAATGTCACAAGATGGTAAAAGGATTTTATGAACAACCACCACGACTCCCACGAATCAAGTTGTCCATCAATCACAAAACTGTAAACACTGATTGCCAAGCGCCAGGCCCATATATAGTGTATCGTAAGCCCCAAATAGTAAAGTTGCTGATAACAAGTGAAACGCCCAAAAAAACAAATCAAGCTATAACCGAAAGGCTTCGAAAACATCTAACCCCTGCCATCTTCAAAGCTTCATGTGAAAAATACACACTATAAACCATAACCCAATATGAATAATTATATACACACATCGGGTTAATAGTCCTGTAAGTTATTCATGAAGAAACGCCAATTTAGCCTGAAAATACATCGACAGGAACGAAGCCAAGTGAATACCTGTACAAAACAAATCACACATCCCAACGAGTCTTGCGAGTCTTACGTTGTAGTAAGGATACAAAAATGTGATCCAGATGGCACTTAGAAACCAAAATTGAACCAAATAGAGATGAAAAAAGAAAAAAGAAATGGCTGCAGATAAATCACACAGCCAGCATCGGATCCATGGCACCCAGCAGGAAGTAAAACGAAGTGTACCAGTCAAACAAATCCTCCTGCATGAAGAAAGGTTGCACGGCAACTAAAGCAAAAGCATCCACACAGCCAAAATGAAGCCAGCAACCAAGATGGATCCAATAAAAAATATTTAATGTTGAATAAACATCAAAAAGCTCACAGACCGGTTTCGGCTGGCAAAAAAAGCACAGCCTTTTTCAGTGACAAAAAACACAGAGTCAATTGATTCAACTTAAATAGTGCTTCAACAAATCCCATTGGTTCAATTAAAAGTATTCATTTAATCCAGGTGAAAAAAGAGCACCTAGTTTAGTAATCCATTTCTTGGTTGCTGGCTTCATTTTGGCTATTGTATAGAACACCTTGGCCAGGTTGAGGTAGGCGATACATACTGTTTTCCCTTCATCCATAGCCATGATGACCCTCATAAAGAAGTCTACCAGGTTAAGTAGGCAAAACCTTCCCTTAACAATGCCAATGACTGTAGGTCACCAATGTCCAGGTGCAGCCCGTGCTATTGGACTGCCGGACTGCAGCCCCCTCAGCTGTAAAACATAAAGAAAATAAAAGAAAATAAAAGATAAAAAAATTCAAAATTCACGGACTTTCGCACATGCGCACTAGTCCGGACTCACTGGGAAAGCTCATCGGAGTCGAACTTTGCTGCAGTCTCGTCGGGAAGATCTCACATTTTGGAGCTGGATGGGCGGGGTCTCATTGGGAAGATCTCGCAATTTGGAGCTGGATGGGGAGGGTCTCATGTGGAGCTATGGATTGTGAACAGGTGGGTATGGCACAAAGGGATTGGTTTGCAGCTACAGAGTTATGTGTGGACGGGGATCGATCTACTACAGTTAAGGGTGTGTGTGTGTGTGTGTGTGTGTGTGTGTGTGTGTGTGTGTGTGTGTGTGTGTGTGTGTGTGTGTGTGTGTGTGTTTGTGTTAATGCCCCAGTTGCTATACTGGTGGCTAGACTCATGGTGGTGTGGTAGGGAATACCTCAGGCTTGAACCCTGTACTTTGTATGCAGGTGTTAAAGACCTGAATTCCCTACCCACCACCATTTGTAAAAAAATTGCAGATTTGTGCCTCATATTTGATCTGATCTGTTCCTCATAATATCTGTGGTTTTTAAATGCTGCAATGCTTAATATTTGATGGTGCAGTGGTAGCATTGTTGCCTCACAGCTGCAGGTTTTCAGGTTTGATTCTTGGCTAGGGTGCCTTCTTTGGGGGGTCTGTATCTTCTCCCTGTGTTGGTGTGGGTTTGCTTTTGTGTCCTCCCATGTTACAAAGACATGTCTGCATTATTTCTTTCTGGGCCTCTGCTGAAATTTTTTTTTGTTCCAAGTCAGACTGTCCTGATTAACAAATGTTAAATAAAATTGACAGGCATTTGAATTTCAGACTTCAGGTTTCTGAATGTTTAATCCCTTGCATGTTTGATGGTGCAGTGGTAGCATTGTTGCCTCACAGCTATAGGTTTTCTGGTTTGATTCTTGGCTGGGGTGCCTTCTGTGTGGAGTTTGCATTTTATCCCTGTGTTTGTGTGGAGTTGCTCTGGTGTTCTGCCATTTTACAAAAACATGTGTCTGCAGTATTTCTCCCTGGGCCTCTGCTGAAAATTGTTTTTGTTCCGTCAGAAGTAAAATTGACAGGCATTTGAATTTCAGACTTCATATTCTTCAGAAAATATATAGTAACACAACCTAAGTTTATAAGATGAATATTTGAAATGTGTCCTTATTTTTGGGACTGTATTACCCCATTATTGGCTTTGTCCAGGTTTTTTGTGCTAAGGATGACAGCTATGGCAAGAACTGAATTCACTGAATATGTTTGAGGGCTGTATTCCCTCATTACTGGGTTTGTCCAGGTGTTTTGTGCTAAGAGGTTGACAGCTATGGTGAGAACTGAATTCATGAAATGATAGCCATTTAAGTTTCAGTCTTCCGCTCTTTCACAAAGCAGCTGATTTGGCATAGTGGTATGTTGCTCTGACTGTTTTGCACAGGAACCTTGGCAGTAAAATGTATGATGGTAACACAGCATTTTTCTTTCACAAAGCAGGTAATTTGGCATAGTGGTATGTTGCTCTGACTGTTTTGCACAGGGACATTGGTAGTAAAATGTATGGTGGTAACACAGCACTTTTCTTACACAAAGCAGCTGATTTGGCATAGTGGTATGTTGCTCTGACTCTTTTGCACAGGGACCTTGGCAGTAAAATGTATGGTGGTAACACAGCATTTTATTCTAGCAACTTTCCAAGATTATACAAGCAATGTTTAATGTGTCCCCGGTTTTGGGGCTTTTGACCACCCCCCGCCCCAATAAATTTGGCTTTTTCCAGATTTCTTGTGCTGCGAAGTTGTGATGCAGTTGAGTATTGAGTAGATTTTACAAGGAGCTGAGAGATGCAGGGGAAGAGAAGTTTAGTGCTGCTTATGCTAAGTCCGCTTGCATTGTTAACAGCACAACAGGTTGTGTACTTGTTTTTGATGCAGAAGGTTGTTGGTTCTACTCCCACAAGGGGTGAATGCTGCTGTACTGAAAAAGTTAAGATACTAACTATGAGCCTGTTATCAGTTTGCCATCCATTTCCTATTGCAATATTGCTAGCTTATCATTTTAATGTAATATAGGCAATTTATTCCTCAGGGGCATCAGACACTTTATTTTTTGATGAAACCATGAAATATAAAGGTGTTTGCTAGCAGCAACCTCTTCATTAGTTACAGATTTATTTAATGTGGAATTATTTAGATGACTTTTTTACTTCTTCAGAGATTGTGCATATTTACTGATAATGGTGGACTGTAGAATTGTGCATATTTACTGATAATGGTGGACTGTAGAATTGTGCATATTTACTGATAATGGTGGACTGTATAATTGTGCATATTTACTGATAATGGTGGACTGTAGAAGTTTGAGTAGACTTTTATGATGGAAATGTTCTGAACTGTGCAGTTTTGTCATTATGGGTACATGCATTTTGTTTCATTGTTTACTGGAAAGATGTTCTGAATTGGGCAGTTTTGTCATTATTGGTGCATGCATTTTGTTTCATAGTTTACTGGAAAAATGTTCAAAACAATAGGAAGGTGTACAAAGAGCACATGTATGTTTCATATGCAAGGGGCCTATGATTTGAAAACAGCCCAGAATTAATCTTTATCTGCCACTGGTAAAATATATTTTCTTTGAATGTGGGTTTCAATGCTGTTTCAATGAATGTGAGTTTCAAGGGCAGAGAAGTTTTAATGCTAAGTTTGTTTAGCAGATGTATTAGTGTTTGTGCTGTAAAATGCAAAATAAAACTTTCAAATGAAGTCCAAATCATCATAGAAGTAAATCAGTATGCACATTAGTGTTTATGGTAAATGGAGTGAAATAACCAAGTAATGGATCATTGGAATGGCTGCAGGGGGAGGCTCCATTCGACCATGATTTTGTGAGGGGGAAGGGCGGCAAACTTAAAGACAGCCCCAGCTGAACTATACCTCCCAACTGTCCAGATTTTCAAAAAATGAATAGATTTTTGCTTCTTATTTTTGGTTTGTTCCTCATAAAATTTGTGGTTTTCTGGCAAATCATTTAGGAATTAAGTCACTAAATAATTACACACTAGTTTCAGACTTCATAACCTTCAGAAAAATGCATGCTAAAGTAAGACCTGTTGTTCTATCAACTGTCTCAGTTTATACAAGAGCAATGTTTAGTACTGTTTATATGTTCCCCCAATATATTTGGCCTTGTCCAGATTTATTGCATTAGCAGGTTGAGAGGTACATGCAAATAAATTGCTTTATAGAATTAGGCATAGCCAAACCTCTCAACTGTCCCTGATTTTGGCTCAAAATGTTGCTCTTCCCCCTAATAATCCCTCCACAAAATAGCAATTTTGGAAAAAAACATGGAGGGTTTACAATTAAGAACTAACTGTAATAATCAGAGTTATAGATTACTTTTATTTCAGAAATGCATGTAGATTATTTTATTTTGTCAGCTGCTCAAGTTAGCAGTACTAATATTAAAGTGTCCCTTCTTTGACAGGTTCCCAGCTGTATTGTGTGGCTATTTTATATTTTTACATCACATTTTTGGTCCATTTTTCATAAAATTGTGTTTTTTGGGGGGCAAATTAGTGACAAATCATTAAAGACTGAAGTTAGAAAATAATGACAGACATTTGAGTTTCAGATTTCATACCATTCAGAAAATTCATACTAATGCAATTCCTATTCTATTATCTTTCTAAGTTTATAAGAACAATATTTAAAAATTGTCCTTATTTTTGGGCCTTTGTCCCACTTCTTTGTATGGCTTTGTCCAGATTTCTTGCTCTGAGGTTGAGAGGTATGACAAATGCGTCAGGGCCATCACAGTCAGCCAGAGACATTTCAAATTGTGACATACTTCTTGCACCCCACTCCCCCATGTAGTGACTCTGGATGTGTTGAAGCAAGGCAAGGAGTAGTTATGCAGTGTAAATGTGCAGAGTATCCCCCCATCCAAGGTAGACACAAGTACTAGAGTGGCTTTTCATCTGTCCTTGATTTTTGCAGAATGGTCTGGTTTCTGTCATATTTTTGTACTGTTGATTTATGCTTATTACTCAAAGTGCCTGTTGCTCTGTGTTTAAGTAGCAATACTTTAATGACCATCAGGTAAGCTTGGCTGAGATCGTAAGATGCAAGTAAGCTTTAATAAGCATACTGTTAAAGAATTGCCAACATTGAAAGCCTTTCTGTTGTTGCCATGTAGAGAATACTTAACTAGATAATGTATAAGCCTTGGGTATTGAAATGCATATGACAGTATTTGTAATAAAGGACAGGATTACATTATTTTAAGAAGCTCATTACACTTGGAGACTTCCAGTCATCTCTGCAGGCTTTACCCGTAAACTAAACAGAATGCCAGTCGTGTGGTCCATAACCTGTACAGTAATCCTTTTAAGCAATGTATCTTGAGCTTATTTCTTGTTTGCTTTTCATTTTTTACTTTGATCATGTTTTCCCCATGAAACAAGTAGATAGTTGTCAGGCAGCAGGTCTTTTTGTGGATAAGAACCATTTTTACAAGTGGGGGCATCAGAGATTTCTACTTTCAGCATGTTACTTGGTACTTTAATAAAGCTTAATATAAATTATAATTAGAGCTACAGTGCAAGAAGTGGTTTGAGTTGAGTGCTGCTTGTTTTTCTTATACTTGATTTTGACTGGCATTCCATTAATGTATTTAAAAAGTAATTTATTTTGTCATGCCTCACAACCTTTTTGTTTCCATCTAGATATTAAGTAAACTGTCATGCAGCCAATGCATTGAAATATTTTTATTCTTCTACACTTCATTTTGTCTTGATTGGACTCTCATAATGACGGTTAGGCACCCAGGGCAGTATATTTAGTTAGTTTTTGTGGTTTTGAGCATAGCTCCTCCCCTTTCTAGTTGGTCACACCCCCTTCCCAATTGACCCCACCCATTCAGCTATCTCCTGCAGCCCCCCTTTGATTTGAAGTCACCAGCCACCACTGCCAATGTCCTTGTTAATCATTTCCATGATAATTCATTCCATGGCCTTGCATATTAGACTTGTTATACTGATGGGTCTGTTGTTCCTGGAATCAACCAATGGTCACCTGGCATGTAACCTGTTTTGAGGCTGTAATTGAAGAGTGTCTTATATGGTCCTGATAGGTCATGTTTTAGGCTATATAAGAGGCAACTGGGGATATTTTCTGTGCCCAATGAAGCAGTGTTTTTTGCCTTAGTGAGAACCTCCAGGACTTGCTGCCTGTTGATAGCTGTGGGCGAATATGATAGAAGGCATTTCACATGGGGTAGTGGGAGGAAGTGGGTGGATGAAGTTAGTGCTAAATTTACCAGCCAGTAGATTTGCTAAGTCGCCCATGTCAGTGAATAGTTGTGTCATTTACTACCAGTTCTGCAAATTGTTGAATATTACCTTTAAGGTTCCTGACATAGCAAAGGAGGCCTTGTGATCGTTGTTAGCCTGGGAGGATATCCTGACCTCATAATTGGCTTTGTTAAACTTTATTAGACCTCATAGTTTATTGCTTAGTTGAGTCAGAGAGCTCTTGTCTCTATGAGAGTTGCTTTTTCTGATTTTGGCCATGATTTTTTTATTTTTGTTATATAGCATGTTAAAGTAAGGATTCTGCTACTGTGGTTTGTTTTTGGTGTTAGATCTGGGCTAACTTCTAGTAGGTATGGCAGTCTCAGTGCAGTTATTTAAATGTTTTTACAGTTTTTCTGTAAATAATTCTGCATGGGTATTTGTGTTCTCTGGGTTTGGGGGAGATGTGAATTTTGACAAAGTTTTGCTTTATAGGATGTAGTTTGTTTTAGTATAGTTCCTAAATTACAGGTTTACTTGGGTTTTCTGGGTAGATTTTTTATTTTGAGGGTGACAGCATTGTGCTCTGACATCACCAATGAGGACGTTACATGGGGGTGGGTGTGGTGCTCTCTCATGTTGGTGCGTACTGTCTCCAAAATGTTTGACGCTCTGGTTGGAGAGTGCACTATCTGGCCCAGGGTGTTTGTGTTGATAAAGTCCAGAAAATGTTGTGCCTATCAGTTAGTGGCAGTGTACAGATCTCATTCAATACAGGGTTAGTTAAAGTCTCCCTTGAATAGAGTATTTGGTTGGATAGTGAACACCTGTAGCAGGTCTGGGTAAGAGCATTATGTTTTGTGGATCATAGAGGTTGACCAGTATCTTGCCAGGACATGGTAGGGTACCTTGTTGTTGGAGACTTAGACATGGATGAACTTTAGGGCATCATCTTGTTTAACCAACCTAGAGTTGTATGTGCTGCTAAAGTAGATTGAGATACTTCCACATTTAGCCCGTCTATGCTGATGTTGGTCTAAATGTGGGGAAGGCACTGTAGCCTTCCACTGTCAGAGTACTTTCCACTGTTTTAAACCAAGTCTTGGTAACAGCACAGATCTCTACATGGTGGCAAAACACAAGTCTCTTAGCTTCCCTTAAGGACTCCCCTCGAACCTTTTGTAAGAACAAATCCAGAAATAAATGAAACAGAGTCCAAACTGGCTGTAATCTTTTATTATAAAATGTAAACGCTTTCAGGTTAAAAAACCCTTCATCAGACAAACTACACATAACCATGACAGTCTTTAAATATTAAAACATTTCTAAAAGCAACCGATTACTTTCTATACTTGACCTGCCTTTTCTTAAAGGCTGGTTTTAAAGGTACAGAACTATTTAACCCAGGTGGGTTGTCAGCAGCCAACTGTATGATCCATCTTAACTCTGCATACTCTGTATCATTGACAATGTCCCCCTCCCTTCTTTTCATCTGAGCAACATGCAGAACCATAAAAACAAAAGTATGATCTGGAAAGCTAGAAGCATGCTGGTACAATGCATTATGTTTATCCTTCTGTCTAATAGATGACAAATGGTACAATATTCTTGTTTTTAACTTACAATTAGTTTTTCCAACATAAAAACTCGGACATGACTTGCAGCACGCCAAGTAAACCACATTCTCTGTATGGCATTCTGCATAAAACTCAAATGTGTATTTTTTGTTTGTAACAGGATATATAAAATAATTTAAACCATTCACATTTGACCATGCTTTGCAATGCCTACAGGGAAAAGTCCCTGTTTTCATGGGTGCAGAGGAAACACTTGCCATCTTCTTGTTTTTCAAACCAGGTTCTATGCATAACATGTCTTTTATATTACTATTTCACGTGAAGGTAAATCTATGTTTCTCATCTAAAATATCCTTCAAGTGATTGTCACTTCTTAGTATCTTCCAGTTTTGCTTAATAATATCACATATCCAATACACATTGTTTCTATAACGTAACATTACCTTGGGTTTGTTGTCATACTTATTAGATGGGTTCAGCTTATCTCTCTGCTGTTCTTTATTATCAGAAAACCATGGTCTAGCCCTGGCTTCCCTGTTGGATATTATATTGTTCTTAGTTTTTTTCTAAATTTTCTTTGAATAACTATTTTCCTTAAGATGTTCATTTAACATATCTATTTCTTTGTGAAACTCATTATTGTCTGTGCACAGCTGGGAAACTCTGTATCCTTGCCCTTGCATAATATTATGTAAAGTATGCCTGGGATGCATACTACGTGCATTCAAATAATGATTTCTCCAGCACGATTTCCTATGCAAGGTGGTGTCACTGTCATGGTTATGTGTAGTTTGTCTGATGAAGGGTTTTTTAACCTGAAAGCACTTACATTTTATAATAAAAGATTACGGCCAGTTTGGACTCTGTTTCGTTTGTTTTTGGCTTAGATCTCTACATTCTGCAGAGTAATGAGAGCTTGCAGAGTGTGGAGTTTCTTGTTTTGGCTACTAGCATTGAGCAGTAGCACCTTAATGTTACTTTGAGTTTGCTATGTTGTTTGTTTTGCAATTTTGGCATTGCCTAAAAAATCTCTTAGGGGATGGATAAAGTCTTATCCAGTATCTGAAAGCCCAGGGTTGAAAGGTATAGACCATTCTTGGCAAAGCAAAGCAGTCTGTTAACTCCCCTGGAGTGACACCAGAAACTATGTCATTTATTAAAATCAATCATTTTCTCTTAATACTGTGGCATCATCCCTGGTAAAGGTAGAATGCTGCTTAATACAAGGCACATATTTGTCTGTGGCACATATTCAGAAAGATCCATAATGTCTCTTTTCATATAGTCCATTGAGTTGCACCTCAGGTCATTTATACCTACATGGACTATGATAGAATCATATTGGTACCTGTGGTGCAGTGACTTGAGTGAATGCATTATATTGCAAATCCTATCTCCAGACAGGCAACTAGCCCTTGTCCAGCCTGGTGTGAGGAGTATCTGTGTATTGTACAATAGAATTCCCTACAACAATTCCCTACTAGTTAAAATATTTGCTTGCCTTATGGGCTTTGTTCATAGGTTCATAGGTTCATACTAGGCTATCTGCCTTAGGGCATTTATAAGCCTAGCCAGAATGTGTTTGGCTTTCACCACCCATTTTAAATTTATTTTGCTATGCCCTTTTTCGAGGTTAGTATACTGTGCCTCTGTCTAACAGTGACACAGAAGTGATACCCGGGGTAAACCTACGATCTCCCATCCACTCATCAAGATTCCTCTTGAAGAGAGTCAATGAGGGACTCTGCCTAACCTGGATTGGGATTTTATTCCAGAGTGAAGGGAGCCTCTGGGTTATGAATCTGTCCCTCCAGCATGTCCTATTTATTTCAGTGCTGAGGTTCAAGTCTCTCGAGCGCGTAGCTCGATGGGATTTGGATTTTCTGAGGTGCAGCATATTCATTAATTCCGGGTTGGACATGGCTTTATACGTCAGGCACAGATCGCCTCTGAACAGGTGGTATGCCACTGAGTAGAGCTGGAGTTTCTTTAACCGGGCAGCATATGGCATCTGTTTGAGCCCTTTGATCCTCTTGGTGAGGTACTTTTGGGGTCTTTCCAGTTGCTGCAGGTGTCTGGTAAGGTACATCCCAAAAGGGGCATTGTACTCAATTATGGGCCTGATGAGGGATGAGTAAAGAGGCACGATGACGTCCCCTGATCTAGATGTGAATCCCTTCATGATTAGGTGGGCTATATAAAATGTTTTTCTAACCACTTTGGCCACGTGGTTGTTAAATGAGAGATTGCTATCAACTTGGCTCCCCAGGTCCCTAATTACTTCTTCTGACTTAATGGATTACCACCTATGTGGTAATTTGTGGGCACTTTGTTTTTGCCAAAGGGGATGACTATACACTTTTTGGCATTTAGCTTGAGGCCATGGCTCTGGCACCAGTTGTCTGTTTCTATGAGGCCCTTTTGGAGGATGCTTGTGTCGACTGGAGAGTCGATTATGGCGCCCAGTTTGCAGTCATCTGCGAACTTGGTCAGCCACAGTCCTTCCGTGTTGGCCTGTACCTCCGAGAAATATATATCGAACAAGAGAGGTCCCAGGACTGAGCCTTGTGGGACACCACTTGTAACTGGTTTAGAGTCTGACATGGCTCCAGCAATTCTAACCATGTGGGTTCTGTCCTTGAGCCAGTTTGCAATCCATCTAGTGACATAGGGGTTTATATTTAAGCTGGTGAGCTTATCTATAATGCCCAAGTGGGGTATTGTATCGAAGGCTTTGCGAGGTCCAGGTAGGCTGTGTGGACCACCTTCCCTCGTCAATGGCCTTGGTGACTGTTTCAAAGAAATCAACCAGGTTTAAGAGGCAGGATCTGCCCTTAACAAAGCCGAATTGGGTAGGATCCAGTGTTTGTAGGTCCCCAATATCTTTATTTATGAGGTCCATGATGATCCTTTCCATAGCTTTGCAGACCAAGCTAGTCAGGCTTATGGGGCGATAGTTTCCAGGATCCGTTGAGGCACCACCTTTATGGAGAGGGACCACTGTTGCTGTACGCCACTCTTTGGGCACATATCCTGTAGTAAGGCTGAGATTGAACAGTAGTTTTATGTTTGGGTTTAGCTCTTCTTGGAGTTCATGTAGGACACAGCCTGGGACACCATCTGGTCCCATTGATGCTGTGTTTTTTGCTTTGGAGAGGGCAGCTCTTACCTGAGCATCTGAGATGTCAGGGGGGCAGCACTCTGCTGAGATAGATATTTGTTTGCCCTTTTGGTGGGGAGGGGGGGGGGGAGTTTGCGCTGAACCTGTCAGCTAGGATGTTGGCAATGTCTGTGGGTTTGGTGTATTTTTTGTCATTTTGGACTAATTCTGAGCATATCTGGGAATTACCACCCAGGTCCCTAACATAACTAAAGAAAGCCTTGTGATTATCCTTAGTGTCCTGTGCAATTTTTCTCTCGAAGCTGGCCTTAGACAATTTTATGTGTGCCCGTAGTTTTTTGCTAATACTGATCAGTGATGCCTTCCCTTTTTGGGATTTTGCTCTATCATTTAGTAGCTTCCTCCTTCTATTGTATAGTTTGTTTATGGCTGGGGTCCACCAGACAGGACGTCTGCCTTTGGAGGATTGGGTCTTGGTTTTATTTGGGATCGCATGATCCATGCATTCCTGAAGGTGTTCATAGAATGCATTTATAAAGAATTCTGCGGTCTGGGCCGTATTTTCCACAGGCCTGGGGGCTTTGAAGGATTCCACCTCAGTTTTCAGGAGTGTGAAATTTGCTTTAGAGAGGTTTTTCACTGTGGTTTTCTGGGCAGGGGGTGGGGTTGGGATGTGAATATCCAGTGAGATTAGTTTATGGTCTGATCTTACCAGTGAGGGCATTGGGTGCAGGCTTATTTATTGTGCTAGGTGTTGCTTTTGTTGTGTGCTTTAGTGACTTCTGAGGGTAGGGAGTGTAGTTTGACAGCTTAGGAGGTCTTTGAGGTGTGGAGAGGTTTCTTTTAAGTGCCTCATCATAAGAAGGTCTATTTGTGTGGGCTACTCTGAATTTATACAACTGGGTCAAAATATTAGTCTTTAGTCTAGCTTCTGCTACATATTTTTTATTAAGTCATGGGTTACAGATGCACTCCAGCATGGAGGCATGGAGAATAAAGTCTTGACTTTTCCCCAAATGACCAGGTTCTATTAATAGATGGGGTTATTATGAAGGAGTGAGCAGTGAGCCGGGGCTGTATAGTAGTGAGTAAGCAATGCTTGGTTACCCATTCTGAGGAGTTTATTTAGTCCCCCCTCCCGAGGACTACAGCTGCATGTACAGGAATAATATAAACATAAGATCAGACAGGAAGTGTTATCATGCCAGCTGAGTAAAACTAGTGTGTGGAAGAAGATACAAACATTAGGTTTAGCACAGCAGAGTGTTGCATTCTGCTTGTGGCCAACAGAGAGTGAGTTACAGGTACAGAAAGTAAAAATCCCAACTCAGACAAGGACAAGTGTAGTGCAGTAAACAGCTCTCACCCAGAGTGTCTGCATGTGAGGTTCGAACTCCATGAGGAAACCCCCCCCACTAGAAAGAGCGATTCTGGGATATGGTGATATAGGTACACTGGTCAGACAGGACTGGAAAATGAAAAAAACTATTGGTTGCAGGCATGTGCTTTAACTTCAGCATAGGAAGGAGACAAATTACAAACAATGGTATCTGACAAATTATATATTTTAAGAATTTTCTTCTGTTACCAGAACATTTTGTGCATGAACAATCTTTTACTTACTATGTGTGATAGATGCACACATAGTAATAGGAGAAATAGTGTCTATATTAGATGAGCGACCATTCTGATGTTCGAATCATAGATGGTCGAATGTCAGAAAGGTCGAAGGTGAAAGTCAGTGGCTTTTCATGTGCAGAATGGTAAATTGTCCCTTTCTGCACTGGAGTACGTTCTCGGAGTTGGTATATTTAAATAGGGGGGTATGGGAGGCGCAGGGGGGCTTGTCCCCCTGCTCAGAGCGGTAAGGTAAGTCTTTTTTTTTTTTTTTTTTTTAATATATAGTCAATGTTTCGAACTTTGCTATGAGTTTGCTCATGTGAGGTTCGAAGTTTTGAAACTTCGACTATATAATATAGACCCGGAGAAATGTTATTATTACTTGAGGAGTAACTAGGTTAGAATAAATGTGTTTAAAGATTATGTTGTTTTCCTAGAACAATTAGATTCAAACATTCAGTTACACAAGCTTCAACATAGATAAATATATTAAAGTTTCTCCTGTCCTAGCATGACATATATTAAACTGCATGGTAAAAAATTTGTTCAGAGAACTTCAGACAATTTATTTTTGAACTAATCAGTTACAAAGCATTATGTTATGAAGAACAGCTGTGGTTATTTAGAAGATTATTGTTATTATTATTATTATTATTTTGTTTCAGTAAACATGATAAAATCATGCTAAAAATATAAAAATATCCAAAGGGTTTTACTTGTTCGCAAAGAATACTAGAGACCTGTGTGGTGTGGCAGTCAGTCTTGGTTGGACCACAATGTTAAAATGATTGCTTCTTCTAAACAAAAACAGTGGATCAACAGCTGTGCTATTTTATTAGCTCTTGCAATTGTATTCCTTCAATAAATGGGAAGGATCAAGGACCTGTTATAAATATTAATTGCGCTACTTTTTATTTAAAGAAATTTAGTCATATGTCTTTATTTTTAAAACACTAGAAACAGTTAAAATTAAATGCTTTTATATACGTTTAAAGAGCTCCTCTGCTGGATTTGCTGAATGTAGTACATGATGATATGGATTCACTTCATAATCTTGAAATACTGAAACATCAAATTTCAGTATCTCAAAACTATGAAACCAAATCCACAAAACACCGAAACTACAAACCCCCCGAGCCCAAAACCGTGAAATTCAAAACACCGAAAAAAACACATGCACTACACCATACATACACCACAACACCACATCAAAAACTGCACACATACACAACTCATACACACATAAGCAGGGGGGCAAGCCCCCCCTGCACCCCCCACACCCCCTACTTATATATACTAGCTCTGAGATCGCACAAACAGGAAACAAAACTCACACATGCACATTCTCCAGTCCCTCACACACACATCAAACATATCAGCACACTCAAACATACTCTAGCCCCCACTCAAATCCCTTACAAAGTGCTCACTTACCTGACAAAAACCTAGATCCACTAATGGCACAGCGCACCATAAACACACAATCTCAGACATCACGTAGCATAAGGCCATAACCGCGAATATGAGATATTTGAATTCGCAGTTATGATCTTTTGCTATTTTAAACATTCGGGTTTATAGTCTCGAGATACTGAAATTCGAGATTTCAGTATTTCGAGATTATAAATGGCTCCCGATGATACATATGTGTTCCCTTTTTCATACACCTGCTCATTGTTTTCTTTAATCAAACCTTCTTATTGTATGCAGCTACATATTCCTAAATATAGAATCAAAACAATGAACTACAGTTTAAAAAACACAGGGTTTTGAATTGTGCATCACATATGTATAAGATAGTTATTGCCCTGGTTTATTACATGAAGCCATTTTACCTTTAAGTGGATTCCTTCGGTAAGTGTGTTAACATTGTCATTCTTATAAATCACATTGTTACTTTTATTTCCATTTATTTAATCACCAGCAGTCTTCTTTATTCTATACATTATTCTTATGTTAAACTGTACAGCTGTATTAATGATAGGATCCCTTTGCACTACAGTCCCACATTCTGCACTATGATTTAATTTAAATGTGCTTACTTTATTTATTTGTAATCAGTGTTAGCCTTATTTAGTTAAGGTTTTATAGAAGATTTATGTATCTGTTTTCTTGAATGTCATCATCTGAAAGAATTATGTAATGTATTACTATTTCATTTAATCCTCTCCACACACATCTCAGAACATTTTTCCTTGTACTGCAGTCTGTCAGGAATATTTTTCTTGTTGGATCACAGACAAGTGTATTTTATGTACATATACTTAATATACTTATATGCACTAAAAGTCTTAAGCAGTAAAGAGGTATGAACTGTCAATCAGTGCTTGTCAAAAATATAAATCTAACAATTGATTATCTTGTGCTTCACTAACTTCCAGCTCATGTCACGGTTGTTAATCCAATGCATTAATTTGCATGCTAAAGCTCTACAACTACCCAATATAATCAATAGGCCATCAATAGTCATACTGCTGTTTAATGATTTACTCTGCAGATAGGCTAAAAGACTCCTCTGTAGCAATGCTACAAACAAACTCATCTATAGCACAGCTATCCTAATAATCATTGAAGTTTCTGCATTTTTATAATTAGTCTTGCGCATTAATTATAGCTGAAAGTCTGGAGGATATGAACAACCAGAAGGATACAAATAGATAATATATACAATGTAAGAAGGGCATATATTTGATATACTATACAACTATCATAACCTCAACTTGAAAATAATGCAAAATACACTGAACAAAAGATACAAATGACCTGCAGAGCAATTCAAATTCACCTATAAACATGTAAAAAACATATATACATGATACCATCAAAGAGACACATCAGAAAATCTACAGCTCCACACAAGATCGAATCTCCCTCTCTGTCTCGCAGGCACACACACACACAAACACACACACACATACACACACACACACACACACACACACACACACACGTGCATACTAACATATTACTATTTAAAATCGGTACTTTTCCGTTATCGGGGCAACAAATGTAATGATCGGTTGGAATGTTACCATGCTGTCACGTCTGAAAATATTTAGAAGATGCATTTTGAAGCACATTTTTCTTCACTTTTTTACTGAATTAAATACTTGAAAATTGTCCCTAATGGGGAGCATTGGTCCATCATTATTTTGACTTGGTCTCTGCTTGTGGAGGAAAGAAGTTTATTGCTTCATAGAATTGTTCGCCAAACATGTATACAAATGACAGTAAAATACTGTTTTAATGTAATGACGAAACAAAGATATTCCAAGTACAGCAGCTTCAGAGCAATGGCAATACAAGAAGGGTGACAGGTACGCTACTTACTGTGACTCCTGGCACAGTGCAGTGGAGCTGCTTTTTTGGTCTGACGAATGAAGAACAGTGGGGGAATTTTACCTGACAAGACACAAACTGGCCCGTGAAATCATGATGAGCATCATTTCTCTTATGAATAAATCTGCTGAAGTTTGCATCACCCTTGCTCTGTAGCAGCACTTGTGTAGTTTTTAAACATTTAAGGGGGTTGACTGACTGCAAAAGTTGCACTGTCTGTGTTACTGTCTTAAAATATCTGTGTATTAAGTTGGACTTTTCTGCAGTTTGGATGACAGTTTACAACTGTTGCCTTCACGGGTTACCTTTGTCTTGCTAACTGTTGCTGCCTTGTTGTTTGTCTGCTCCTTTACTTTAAAGTGCTTAAAAGCTGTGATGCATCTACATTTTTAATTAAATAATACATTCGGTGACACTCTAAAAGGAAAGTATAACTTTTAGCATATGCATCCACAGCAGCATTGTAATCATTGCGACAGCGGGCTAACATTCCACCTGCTCATTACATCTGTTGCCCCAATAATGGAAAAGTACCCTAAAATCAATGGAGTCCATATACACAATGTAACATGTCAAATTCATGTAATCCAGCAAAAATGGCTGATTCGTAAGTCATGTTAAATTAATTTAGTTCTTTAAAGTGGCTGATTCAGAAGCCATACTATACATTTGAGCTTAGAACTTCCAAAGGTGCATGCACTGAGATGAATGCAGGCTCATGATATCTGCAGCTGTGAAGCATTCTGGTTGCATTTTTTCATCATCGTTTAGAATCCCATATTTCTTCTGCACAGCATCACTGACATTACATACTGAACAGCATTATGCAAAAAGAACTTTTTAGCAAATGCAAAGTTACATGTAACTAGGTCATTATAGGAGTCATGGTCACACTGAAGAAAACAGTAAATCTGAAGTGAAATGTATATTGTGTAAGCTATTAACATGCTAGAAATGATAAATGAAAGAAACAGCAGTAACTGGTCTGGCCTCTCAATAATTGGGAATTTATTAATGCCTACAATGTGCAAAGTTTAAAACAATGTGCAAAGTTTAAACAGGAAGACATTATCTCTCCTCTTGGCAATGGTATTTGGAGAAATCATCCTAAATAAGTGCAATTGTAGTGAAACTGTGCATAATGGAAATTTATAACTTGTTCAAAGTGACTTACTTAATAAAAATCATTCAATAAAATCCAAATACAGTCCAACAACTAAGCATGAATAGTCCTATAACAGTAAGTCAACAACCATGGTAGGTATGAATGTAAAAAGCATACTCAGCCCTTTTGCTGCAGACATCATCTGGTTGCCTTAGCCATTCAGGCCCCAGTGGCCCTGTATATACAGATGAAATCTGTTTTATGTAGGATGAAAGCACTAAAGTCAATGAGTTTTAAACGTAGGGGGAATTCAATCCATGTATTTAAACGCATTGGTTTTGCACTAACCAGTCACTGTTCTCCTGACAAACTAACTACCAGTAAGATTTCTAGTTGGCTGCTAGTAGTGACCACTCTGTATGTGGTTATTTCTCTCTTCTTGATGTTTGCAGGACAGCTGAGGGAGAACATACAAACTTGGTATGTTAAGGGCTTGTACCTACATTGGGCAGAAGGTCACTGCTATTAAAAACGCAAGTTTTGTTGAGTGGAAGGGTCACTTGATTGTTTTCATTCAGTTGAAACTTCACTGATTGTTTAACTCAGTGAGATGCCGGGTGACCCTCTTATCAGAAGACACAGATGGCTTAGGATGCACCTCAGCTTTACATTTGGTCATGGGATACTTACGTTGCAGTACAATTTTTGTTTTTGTGCAATATCAAGGAAGTTACAATGTATACATCCCTTATGGATAAGTGCAAGTATGACTATAACAACCCATTAAAAATTACATGTACTATTATAGCATACATATAGAAATATGATTGTATTGTTTTTCAACGGATTTCTTAATTAAATATCATAAAGGTCACAGATGGCAGTTATTAAGCAAACCACATCAAATGACAAAAATAACTGCTGAAAAAGATTGGATTTGTTTTAAATCCAATGCATTAGACTACTTATAAAAACTCCATATAAAAAGATTATTGTCCATACTTTGAAGAAAACACCACTAAGTATTTCCTTTTATTGCTCGCTGAAAAAATTGCTCTGATTATAATTAATGACATAATTAAGTACACATATAACACACACACACACACACACACACACACACACACACACACACACACACACACACATACACACACACACACGCGCGCGCACACACACACACACACACACACACACACACACAAACACACACACAAGCCTACAATGAGTTTTTGGCAGTATGCACTATAATAAAACTCGCATGTGATGTAAGCAGATTTAGCTATATGGCACAGAATCAGCATAGCCTAGTTTAATATAAACTAGTTGGGTTGGAAAATTCATGAAGTGGGTGCAAATCAATAAACTATGACACCTGAGCAGCAGGTTAAGGCAAAAGGAAAATAATGGATGCAAAGGGACTGAAAAATAATTTAGTGCATGTCCTGCCATTCAGAGTTCAGCAGCTGTGCAGTCTCTGTTAAATATAACGTAGCTGTTTAATAATCTTGAGAACATCAATGAGTTCAGATGTAGTCCAGTACACAAACTGCAAATTTGATTCCATTCATTAACATAATTATGAACAATTTAGCTAACTACACTTTTTTCCTGACTGCAGTAGTCTCTTACTTGATTTTTTTAAATAAAAATGTTTGTCACAAAGAGAGAACATAGTCTATCAAATATTCAGCATAAATGTAGCATCTATTTAGAAAAAATACAACATATTGTTTGTACTGTATCCCCTCTGCATCGGAATTACTCATTTTATAAGCAATGCAATCAACATAAATATCTTCAAATGAAAGTATTGATAGTTTTCCAAATGATTCTAAAGTTTTATGATATATCAAGATTATAGAACATCCTCTTAACATCCATGATTTACTGTTCATTTATTTTTCTGCCCCCAAAAGCTTTAGTTTGCATTAAAACACCTTTCAGTTTTGTTAATGTACAATTAACTATGTTGTACATGTTATCACAATTCGTTCCCACCAATACATTCATTATCAAACATTAAAACATAGACATGGGGGTGTAGGGAATAGAAGGGTAACTTGAAAACAGTAAAACTGTCAGATCCTCTAAACAAATGAGTTACTTGGAAAAGTGTTTAGCCTTCTTCCTGTATTGCTCATAGTTTTTTTCATTATAATTATAGCATCTCACAATGGATACAGTATTGTGAGTCCTTTAATCTTTCCACTATGAAATCCAGCTTGGGTCAGAAACAAACATTGGCATGTCATTTTCCTTATAACTTTACAATTACTGCATTTTTTACTATACAGATATATAGTACAGCCATCCACTCTTACAGACGTGGTGGTTCTGATTACTTCCATTTCTTAGTGAGAATCATGGAAGTCATCTGCAACACATACTGATTTTTCCTGCATAACTTTAAATAGAAGACTTAATAAGAGCTGTTTCTTCCTAACCCTGTGCCAGAAAGGGATAAAGCCTTGTCTATGGCTTAGTCAATCTGTCTTCACTGTGTGGCATGGCACTGGGAGGGAACAGATAATGGAGGAGGGACTAGACAGTAGAGGAGGGACTAGACAGCGGAGGAGGGAGCAGACAGCATACCTTTCAACCTGGAAACATCAAAAATCTGGACAAAGGCCCATGAGAAATAGGTAGAAACATGTATGCTGATTAACATAACATTTTTCATAGATAATTATGTAACCCCTCCCACTCCAGTGGAATTGTGGGATACCAACTTTCAAGTGCAAACTGAAGAACAGAAAATGAAAATATGGCCCTGGACCCTGTAGTAAATAGTAACTTTTTTTTGAAATGTGTAGCAATTATGTTCACTGGGAAGAGAGAAGATGATGAACCTTAGAATTTTGTTTTTGGTGACTTGTAGTATATGGATTTTGTGGCAAATGTAGGCATTTAATGGTAAGCAATATTCTAATCTTAGCAAAAATATATAGTTTTCTAGGACCTCCAAAAGTCATTCTCCATGGCCTACCAATTAGTGGTGTAGCTAGAGATTGTGACATCCGGGGTTGTCTTTGAGTTTGCCACCCTTCCCTCCTCACAAACTCATGGTCAAATGGGGCCACCCCCTACATAGCCCTCCTCCCTGCAGCCATCTCAATGTCCTATTACTTGGCTATTTTGCCCCATTTACCATAAACACTGTAATGTGCATACTGCTTTACTTCTACAATGATTATTTGAATTTCATTTAAAACTTTTATTTTACATTTTATAGCACAAACACTAACAGACATCTTTTAAACAAAGCAATACAGTTTCACAGTGAAAATAGACATAGAATTAAAGCTTCTCTGCCCTTGAAAGTAAACTCACAGTCATTCAAACAGCATTAAAACCCACATTGAAAGAAAATGCATCTGGCCAGTGGCAGATAAAGATTACCTTTGGGCTGTTTTCAAATCATAGGCCCCTTGCAAATGAAATATACATGCATTCTTTGATACACCTTCTTGATTGTATTAAATTATATTCCTTGTGTAATACAGCACACTTGATAGAGTGCGTTTTAAATTTACTGTTTTTAACATTTTTCCAGTAAGCAATAAAACAAAGTGCATGAACCAACAGACAACGGACTTACTTACAGGCAGGTAGATATAAAATGCACACAGTTAATCAGCCACATCACAAATACACACACAGCCCTTCTTGCAGCTTGCACAGCATTATGGGCCCATTAAAGTGCATTTTTCTTACTTGGAGTGCAAACCTGTATGCACATCTGCCACCATTGCTGTTATAGTCCCCCTGTTTCCCTCCAAATAATTAATAATAATTATCTGACCCAGACGAGCCCAACAGGTAGTAGCTGATGTCATCATGCATGATCCTGTAGGCTGGTGATGCATGGTGATATCAGCCATAAATTTAAAGTGGTAATACAAAAAAATGAATAAAATAATCAAGAAACAATCATGAATTAAAGGTGCCACTTGGGCATTTGTGGCACCCCATTATTTTGCCCTCAAAACCGGTAAATACCAAGGAATTCGGTATGGTTCAGAGGTGTGCCAGACAGTGGAGGATGGATTTGAATGCTGGCTTGCCTATTCTTGGCTATTCTGGTGAGAAGGGAGGCAATATCAAGAATAATGAACCTGTGATATCTTCTGGACAGCAGATATATCATTGATAGCAAGAGCCGTGTAATGTGCATGCTGTAGATACCCAGAGATGTAACGGGATGTGGAGTGTAAATGTGCTTCCATAAGAAGCCTACATTACGGGTATTGCAGTGGCACCATGAGCACAGGGGTAGGTCAGTCTGCCTGACCTCCCCCCTCACCCACTATCTACAACCTGACCATCTCCTGTAAAGAGGAACAGTGATGGTGGGCTCATCTCATGGAATTAATGGGCATTTAAGCTCTCACTCCATAGAAGGGATGGGGATGGGACTGTTACCCTGTCAGGAGCCTGGTATAATCCAAAATTAGGGAATTGCTGAGCTCCTCCCACAGGCCCAGTCTGACTCCCTTGGGAAGAATGAGTGAAGCAGCTAATGAGAGGTAAAGGGGCCATTGCTTCAGTCATGGGGTCTATAAAAAAAACAGCTATTCAGTTCATGCAATCATTTCATACTACAGTGCTTACAATACTTCTTGCATTTTAGGCCAAAACAGTGACAAATTAGAATAGTCAAATAACACATGCAACAAAGATAAATGATTGTTACTTTCATATGATCTAGGAATGCTATAAACTGGAATATATATGGACAAACTATATATTGCAGCTATAAAACACTGCTTGGTGGTCTTTAGAAGGGTGAATGACCATCATCTTTGGTAAGTTTTTAACTTAGACTGGTTTCAGTAGTGATCCTAGTTGTTACACTAAAAAATTAGGACTCAAAACCTATGGATGAGGTACTGTAATCTGTAAATTTCCCAGATGTATTATCCCATAAATCAGTTAATTCAGTCCAAATGATAAAAAAATATATATACATACATATATATATATATATATATATATATATATATATATATATATGTGTGTGTGTATAATATTACTCAGGATCTGGTCTGTCCAGTAGAGGGACTTTTTTCAGGATGGTGCTATTTGGTTGCATAGCCACTGTCTTTTAGATATGTTAATTATTTAATAGCTTATGCTCGAATGGACTTCAGTGATTAAATTAATTAAAAGTTTATATTTTATTGCATTGATCATTTGATGATATTATCACCATCTGATGTTTGGTAATTATAAGCTCACTTTTGCATAATTATTGCTCTGCTATTATTACCGTTTTGCTACTGTCTCCTGATAGGCCATGGCAACATCTAAGTACTTCCTTTAGTTTTGCTGTTTGTTGGAGGCAGACTTTGATTTGAACACCTCTGAATGCATATAATGATCTTTTGGGTAGTAATGTTCATGCAAAGTGTGGACTTAGCAGGGCTTGTTTTTCATTCTGATTTTCTTGATTTTGTTGCAGAAGCCATATTTAATAATTGTACCTGTTGTCAGTGGATTTGCATTCCATATGCTCTTTTCTGAACATTATTTCATTTCAGATAATATAGTACAATTGCTTAATTGTGACACTATCATTCTGCTGGTCTTGTAGATGACCTCAAAGTTGTTCATAATTGTTTTTTGTCCCTGTACTATTGTTCGACCTTTATCTGTGTTTTCACCTTGCTGGAAACTACTGAGGGCTTCTGGTCATTTATTTAACTACTCTGTTTATTTCTACCACGTAATATAAAATATAAACCCAAAATGGCCAGACATTATTGCTGTGTTATGTGTAAGTACTAAATTTAAAAGAAAAACAACCATGCACTTCAAAGACAGAGAAAGAAATACTTAAATTTAACTAAAATAGACATAAATATCTACATTTAAGCAGTCTTTTTATTTCCAGGACTACTTAAGACTGATGATAAATGCCTGATGTAATGACTAAATTCAAAGCAATCAAGTTATGTGACAATAAGAGGCACTCTGGAAACAAATAACATAGTGCATTATGAGAAATAGCATTGTAAGTGTTGACTCACAGGGAGAGACAATTCAGAAATACACCTATTGTGACCATAAGAACAAGTGAGGTATGAATCATATGCAAATGACTCCATAAGATCACCTGGTCCACTGATATGGGTCATGACAAGACAAACACAGAATAAAAGAGAGGCATGCAGTAACACTCCAGTCTATAGATTATAGCGCATTGACTTGCTAGACTGTGCATCAGACATTGCCATACTCACACAGGTTAGAAGGGTGGGTAAGATACTGTAATCATCATTTGCACAGGTGAGGTGTGGCACAATGACAGGCGACAGATATCAGCATATTAACATAGGTGGAAGGGTCATATGTGCTAGATGCAGTAGCCATGCACAATACTAGGAAGTTAGAGAAGTCAGGGGTCAGATCCTCCAGCAACAGGTTGGAACAAAAATGTCTTGATAGGCTACATATTCATGAAACAATATGTAATTAAACATGAAAACAATGCACAATTCTAATTCCTAACAATACAAATCATAAACAAATGCTACAATTTGCTGCATAATAATACTCAATCTAGGACAGGCAGGGATTGCATAGATGGCCTGAAGTTGATCTGCAAAGATCACTTGGTATTTGTTATCATTATATCATTATTTCAGCCATATTCTTTTTAGTCAATACACTAATTATTTTAGTACACTAATAACGTAAACTAATTGTTTTCTCTACTGCATCTCTCCATTTTTGTGTACTTACGACGCTGTCCAGTTCGATTCTCAGCTAGAGCGTCTTCTACGTGGAGACATGCGTAAGTGGATCAGAACTCAACAGAAAGAATCCACAATAAAACATTAAAGTCCTCAGTAAAAGGTTGCTCAATAAATCCCCAACTTGTGGCCATAGGATGTATGCCACAATGAATCGTCACTCTCTTGGATCTTTTTTTAAAAAAGTTTAATCACCATAAAAATGAGATACAAAGGTTAAGCGCTTTCACTCGTATGTTACGAGCTTCATCAGAACAATCTGAATATCCCATTGTTCACTTTTAAATACGCACAATTGGCGCCAAAACAGTAAAATACTTAAAGTTACAGTACACATTTCTAAATAATGCATAAAATACCTATCGAAAAAACCTAGCTAAAAAAGTTGTATACTTATAATCATATTAACTTCGGGAAGTGTATGAAAAATGTATATATACATGTTACAACAAGGATTTTTTTTCCATACATCTATCCTAAGTAATTATGTCATTAAAAAACTATTTCTAACATATACGTCTCTAAACTGAAGGATGGATCCACATAAGCGTGTCCGTCTTATGTGATGAAAATGTTAGTGCTTTTCTGATGTGTGTAAACATATACATTACTTCGTCATTTTATCATGAACAGTGGCTTAACAGTAATGTAATCATTAATTCCTGGCAAAGTCATAGCGTCAGTGTATACTTGCCACCAATATTCCCTATATGCCAATGTGTTTTTTAAGTTGCCCCCTCTAGGATTTACTTTGACAGTCTCTAAAATTGCAAACTTAAAGGAATGTTCTGTGCCTACTTCACTGATATGCTTATATAAGGCATTTTTTACATCTTTTGTTCTAATACTGTAGATATGTGAGTAAATCCTTTTCCTAAATTGTCTTTCAGTCCTGCCTATGTAATAGGCAGGACAGATATTACATTTGGCAATGTAGACTATCGTACTTGTCTTACAATTACCTTGGGTAGGTCTTATTAAAGTCTGGTTTACGTTCTCTAAAGTAAAAGTTTTCTCTTCACAAATATATTTACACTGTCCGCACGCTCCACATTTATTTGTGTGTTTCTCTTTATTATTAGCTGGTGTATAGCTGTTTTCTAGTATAAATTTCAAATTCTTCCCCATTTTGTAGACAAAATTTGGTTTGGGTCCCAAGGTTTTGTGTGCGCCATCATCCATTAAAATTATTTGCCAATTATTAGTTAGTATGTTTTTAACTTGGCAAGAAAAATGCCCATATTGAACTATACATGCTCTCTTAAAGGATGAATCACTTCCTTTGTGAGTAGTTCCTTCCATTCCAATTATAGTCTACGCATTAAATCCTAATAAAGGTTTATATTTCTGTCCCCACTCTTTAAGAACATATGTTCCTGTGTCTTCCATAATTTGTTCGTTATATCCCCTCTCTCTGAATAGGCCAGTAATGAATTTCAGCTCTTCCACAGTGTCCTCTCTGTCAGATGTCATTCTCAATGCTCTGATTAATTGTCCCTTATAGATGTTGTATTTAACTTTTTTGGGGTGATTGCTGTTGTAATCTAAATAAGAATTTGAAAAGGTAGCTTTCCTGTTAATCTTTGATTTAAAGTGTTCCCCTTCTAAGGAGACAAGTGTATCTAAGTATACTACCCCTTTCTGATTACACTCATAAGTGAATTTCAAAAATTCACTGGTTCCATTCAGATAGTGGACAAACACTTGAAAGGTGGAAATCCTTCACAAAATGTAAATGTCGTCCAAAAATCGGAGTAGTAATATTTACAAAATATTCACTACTGAAGATGTTGTTTTCTTCCCAATCCAATAAGACCATATTGGCATATATGGGCACATGCAGCCCCATAGCCACTCCTCTGGTCTGCTTGAAGATCTCTCCCTCAAAATAAATGAAATTATATTCAAGTACTATACTAGTAAGCTCTACTAGCAAAGTAATTCTGTCCCATGTCATACCAGAATATTTTCTCAAGCTATTGGAAAAAGCTGTCAAACCCTGTTCCAAAGGAATGCATGAGAAAAGGTCCACAACATCCACTGATGTAAATAAGATATCTTGTTTTTCTGTTGTAATGGGATAGTTCTTTAAAAATTCCCAAGAGTCTTTGGTCATATGGGGAATTTTAGAATAGATAGGTTTTAATAACTTGTCTATAACCTCTCCAATGGGAAAAGTTTAGACTTGCTTCCGGAGATTATAGGACGAAATGGAGGATTAGAAATGTCTTTGTGGGTTTTGGGTATGCCCACAATAGTGGCCATAACTGGATCTTTTACTAACATGTAATTATATGTTTCTTCATTAATTCTATTCTCATATAAATAATCTTCCAGAAACATGTCTATTCTCCTGTATGCTAAATTAACCTCATTTACAGATGAGACTGTGTAATTACCCGAGCTGTGTAATATGTTGTGTATTATAGTGCTGTATGAAAGAGCATCGTAGATGACCATCCCACCTCCTTTGTCCGGTTTCATAATGCGACTTTTATCGCTCAGCTCCTTGAGTAATACATTCTCTTCATAAGTTAGATTCTTTCGAATCTTTGTTTTACTTACTTTTTTATTTAATGCATACAGGTCTCTAACTGACTTTTTTTCATAATTCTGAACATATAAATTGTTGTGTGGAATGTAACAACTTTTTTTCCTAAATAAGCTTGTTTGAGCTGTCTGTTCCGCTTGGTGTTGGAACTGCATAGCCAAATTTAATTTCCTGGTGAATAGCTTTAATTCACTTATACTATCCACAAGGTTAAAATGGGTGGTAGGTATGGATTTTAAACCTTTAGATAAAAGAGTAAAATGTGTACAAGCGGAACAGACAGCTCAAACAAGCTTATTTAGGAAAAAAAGTTGTTACATTCCACACAACAATTTATATGTTCAGAATTATGAAAAAAAGTCAGTTAGAGACCTGTATGCATTAAATAAAAAAGTAAGTAAAACAAAGATTCGAAAGAATCTAACTTATGAAGAGAATGTATTACTCAAGGAGCTGAAGTACGATAAAAGTATTCGCATTATGAAACCGGACAAAGGAGGTGGGATGGTCATCTACGATGCTCTTTCATACAGCACTATAATACACGACATATTACACAGCTCGGGTAATTACACAGTCTCATCTGTAAATGAGGTTAATTTAGCATACAGGAGAATAGACATGTTTCTGGAAGATTATTTATATGAGAATAGAATTAATGAAGAAACATATAATTACATGTTAGTAAAAGATCCAGTTATGGCCACTATTGTGGGCATACCCAAAACCCACAAAGACATTTCTAATCCTCCATTTCGTCCTATAATCTCCGGAAGCAAGTCTAAAACTTTTCCCATTGGAGAGGTTATAGACAAGTTATTAAAACCTATCTATTCTAAAATTCCCCATATGACCAAAGACTCTTGGGAATTTTTAAAGAACTATCCCATTACAACAGAAAAACAAGATATCTTATTTACATCAGTGGATGTTGTGGACCTTTTCTCATGCATTCCTTTGGAACAGGGTTTGACAGCTTTTTCCAATAGCTTGAGAAAATATTCTGGTATGACATGGGACAGAATTACTTTGCTAGTAGAGCTTACTAGTATAGTACTTGAATATAATTTCATTTATTTTGAGGGAGAGATCTTCAAGCAGACCAGAGGAGTGGCTATGGGGGCGGCATGTGCTCCCATATATGCCAATATGGTCTTATTGGATTGGGAAGAAAACAACATCTTCAGTAGTGAATATTTTGTAAATATTAATTACTACTCCCGATTTTTGGACGACATTTACATTTTGTGGAAAGGGGATTTCCACTCCTTTCAAGTGTTTGTCCACTATCTGAATGGAACCAGTGAATTTTTGAAATTCACTTATGAGTGTAATCAGAAAGGGGTAGCATACTTAGATACACTTGTCTCCTTAGAAGGGGAACACTTTAAATCAAAGATTAACAGGAAAGCTACCTTTTCAAATTCTTATTTAGATTACAACAGCAATCACCCCAAAAAAGTTAAATACAACATCTATAAGGGACAATTAATCAGAGCATTGAGAATGACATCGGACAGAGAGGACACTGTGGAAGAGCTGAAATTCATTACTGGCCTATTCAGAGAGAGGGGATATGACGAACAAATGATGGAAGACACAGGAACATATGTTCTTAAAGAGTGGGGACAGAAATATAAACCTTTATTAGGATTTAATTACGTAGGTAGCGAGACTATAATTGGAATGGAAGGAACTACTCACAAAGGAAGTGATTCATCCTTTAAGAGAGCATGTATAGTTCAATATGGGCCTTTTTCTTGCCAAGTTAAAAACATACTAACTAATAATTGGCAAATAATTTTAATGGATGATGACGCACACAAAACCTTGGGACCCAAACCAAATTTTGTCTACAAAATGGGGAAGAATTTGAAATTTATACTAGAAAACAGCTATACGCCAGCTAATAATAAAGAGAAACACACAAATAAATGTGGAGCATGCGGACAGTGTAAATATATTTGTGAAGAGAAAACTTTTACTTTAGAGAACGTAAACCAGACTTTAATAAGACCTACCCAAGGTAATTGTAAGACAAGTACGATAGTCTACATTGCCAAGCGTAATATCTGTCCTGCCTATTACATAGGCAGGACTGAAAGACAATTTAGGAAAAGGATTTACTCACATATCTACAGTATTAGAACAAAAGATGTAAAAAATGCCTTATATAAGCATATCAGTGAAGTAGGCACAGAACATTCCTTTAAGTTTGCAATTTTAGAGACTGTCAAAGTAAATCCTAGAGGGGGCAACTTAAAAAACACATTGGCATATAGGGAATATTGGTGGCAAGTATACACTGACGCTATGACTTTGCCAGGAATTAATGATTACATTACTGTTAAGCCACTGTTGATAAAATGACGAAGTAATGTATATGTTTACACACATCAGAAAAGCACTAACATTTTCATCACATAAGGACGGACACGCTTATGTGGATCCATCCTTCAGTTTAGAGACGTATATGTTAGAAATAGTTTTTTAATGACATAATTACTTAGTATGGAAAAAAATCCTTGTTGTAACATGTATATATACATTTTTCATACACTTCCCGAAGTTAATATGATTATAAGTATACAACTTTTTTAGCTAGGTTTTTTCGATAGGTATTTTATGCATTATTTAGAAATGTGTACTGTAACTTTAAGTATTTTACTGTTTTGGCGCCAATTGTGCGTATTTAAAAACGAACAATGGGATATTCAGATTGTTCTGATGAAGCTCGTAACATACGAGTGAAAGCGCTTAACCTTTGTATCTCATTTTTATGGTGATTAAACTTTTTTAAAAAAAGATCCAAGAGAGTGACGATTCATTGTGGCATACATCCTATGGCCACAAGTTGGGGATTTATTGAACAACCTTTTACTGAGGACTTTAGTGTTTTATTGTGGATTCTTTCTGTTGAGTTCTGATCCACTTACGAGTGTCAACAGCGGTTTGGCTATAACTTTTTGGTTTTCCTAGTGCATTGCAGATGCTGAGTTAAGGAGTTGTATGTGGAGACATGGGTGAATGGGTGTACCTTCGTTGAAGGTTGTGCATCAGGGCTGGTAACTCGGCACGTAAAAATCAACTACCAATCATTAGCGGACCGGAGTTACGCTGTGGCGACCCCTAACCGGGAAAAGCCGAAAGACACAGACAAACAAACAAACCAATGGATGTTAAGATACTAATGTGATTCTTGACAGATTGCTAACATTGGGGAAAACATATGGCATCTGAGCCTATCTCTATGGATGGGTCATTAGTGTATTCAGAAAACCTTAACATGCTTACCATGCTGGTGACTTAATCATGGAAGATACAAGCAAAATTAAACCTGAAAATGGGCTGCAGGATTTCCTTGTTGCACAAGCTTGTGCCTGTAGGATATCTTTACAAGAATGAGCTGATAGCTCAGGGTTATGAAACAAACTAAGAACCATATGAAAATTGGCCAAACCAAAGACCAAAAGGCAATGAGCAGCCAGGGATATTTTAAAAAACACTGTACTTAATAGAAAGATTGAGCATTTTGGTATTATTTGTAACAACAAATTTCTTTAGACCCTGCAAAATGCAAATCAACACCCATTTAAATTACCCTCTCAAAATGGTCACATGTTAATTTACACCAGTAAAGAGCACCAATAAAACTACCTCCCATTTATATATCATTTACCCTCATAAATAACATATATAAATATTTAATTAGAAAAATCATAAAAATCAAAAACTAAAACATATATACTTATGAGCTTATATAGAATAGAATCACAACTTTAAAATGCAACAAATAGAAACATGTTCATTCAGTCCAGGGGATGTTAAAGAATTAAGCTTTATTTGCCATTTTATATATTTTTATTTGTTGGCTGGGAAAGTCTGACTAGGACAGAGCCTATTTTTGTCAGAGTCGTGGGAAGAAATGCTACAGATGCATGTCTTTGGAATGTGAGAGGAAACCGGAGCACCCACAAGAAACCCATGAAAATGTAGGGAGGACATGCACACTCCACACAGAAGGCACTCCAGCTGAGAATCAAACCAGAGAACCTCTTGCTATGAGGCAACAATGTCAATTGCTGCACCACTGCACCACCCTGTTTAACTCTCTAGATTCTATAATCCCCTCCCATGAACCACCCCTGACACTTCTCTGAACAATATCAACCACATAATAACAAAAACTGTTGGTAGGAAACTGCATTATATGTTTGAATAAAGCATTATTTTTATTTGTATTTTTATGTCTAAATTATGTTCGTAGATACTGTCCCGGAGATGTCTTTTTCTTTTACAGACATGACTCCATAAACTACATCAGTGATATTACTAACATTATTAATCCTTATAGATTATTTTTCTAAGATATATTTATACTGGAGACAAAGTCTGCTTTTAAATGTTTTTTATTTATGATTTTTTCAATTAAATATTTATATATGTTATTTATTATGGTAAATGATATATAAATGAGAGGTGGTTTTATTGGTGTTCTGTATTGATGTAAATTGAACATGTGACCATTTTGAGAGGGTAATTTAAATGGGTGTGAATTTGTATTTTGTAGATTCTGAAGAAGTCTGTTGTTACAAACAGGATGAAATCACTCAAGCTCTCTATTATGTACAGTGTTTTTTTAACTCATTACAGCTGAGTGCAACACCAGGCATTTCTGCAGTTACCTCTTACTGCACCTCTAGGCATCAAATATTGCTTTTTCATATTTATGCATTAATAATTCCAAAACCATGCTATATACGAGGTATCAGAATATTGTAATATATCATGATTAAATGAAGTCCACTCAGTGAAGGTTGGGGTCTCACAGCAGCAACAAAGCTCAAAAGAATAAAAGAACCCTTCCAAACACGGCTGTACAAACAATTCACACTCAGAATCCAGAGAGCTTTTATTGACTAAAACAGGTAAGTGCTTTCACAGAAAGTATTCTAGTTCTTCAGACCATTAACTGACAACTAATAAACCAAGACATTTAAAATGTAAGACGCAACCAATCATAATAGCTTAAAACCGTCTCATGTCATCAAATCAATTAAGGAATAAAGCTCATGTAATGAGATGACAGCCTGCCTAAAAAGGAAACTGCTTAAAAGTCTGTTAAAAGTGCATATTTAAGATCACTAGAAAGACATCTCTATAGTACTGTTTTCACATCATTCACTAATAACTAAATACACATTATACAATAGCTAAATTCTAAGCCACTGGTAAAATAAAATCTCATATATTATAAAGTGTTTTTCGGACATTACTGATCATTGGATGTAAACAATATACATTCAAATTATTAAATCAACTTAGAAACAGTCACTTATCTTTACATACACATTGCAAGAGCAAAAAATTCCCCAGAACAGAAATTCTGGTTACAGAAACAGTAACTATCTTGTAAAACAGTTTAAATAAGAGTGCATCTATAATAAAGCACATACATTAAACATCCAAAAGGAAATACATAATGAATGTATTTACTTTAGCAGCTTACAATTTGGGCATCTCAAATCATCAGGTGTAAACAATATACCCTTAAATTGCTAAATCAACTTAAAATTGTAACTTATCTTTATGTACATAATGACAGAAGGCAAAAAAACTTCCCCAGAACAAAATTCCTAGTTACAGAATTAATAACCATCTTAAAAAACTATTGCATTAGCAACTTGCAATTTGGACATCACTGATCGTCAAATGTAAACAATATGCACTAAGATTGCTAAACCAGTTTAAGAATGATAGCTTATCTCTACATACATACCAGAAAACTTCCAGAAACAAAATTCCTAGTTACAGAATTAGTAACTATTTTTAAAAACTATTGAGATAAAAACACATTCACAGTGTTGCACATATATTAAACATGTAAAACAATATATGGAGTGTATATACTATAGCAACTTGCAATATGAATCACATCTTCAAACACATACCCCTGGATTTACTAATCTTCCATGCAGGGCTAGCTTAGTCCTGCACGGAAGCGACCATTTAGGAACAGGATGGCAGCGCGCCATGCATAATAATGAGGCGTGCTGCCTGAGCCCTTGATCTTACATGGAGCGTGTAAGAGTGCAGGGGGCTTGTCTGAGAGCAGAACCCTCAGAATATACATGCCCCTGCAATGCAGAACAGCAGAAAGAGGTAGGAAATGAGCGAGACCGCTCATAGGTGTCCACATATCCCCACCAATAGCCCCCCATGTATACAACAGCAACAGTACATATAAATAAAATGAAGAAACCCTTTTATTTTTTTTTAAAGTCTGATTAAAGCTAACCGTAGGTGCTCGGGTGTGCCCATCTCTGAGCTACAGTTAATGTAGCTTAAATGGCTGAAGAGGATAACAAGGAAGATATATGCAAATGAAACAGCAATAATGTAGTGGGCAGAGTATTCGCCCCCAGTTTGAGTCCCACTGCAGAAGGTTCCATTTTCCATGGCAAAGCACGCTATGAGTAATATTTATGTTGCATAACCCACTAAATAATATATTTTTATGAACTGGAGTACTGCAGTAAATGCACATGTGAGGTGTCAGTGTCATAATGAACAAGGCACTAGTAAGCAGATTTAAGCACAAATAAGCAGTAGTAAGCATATTTAAGCACTAGTTAGTGGGCGCAAGCCCGTTTGCATGGCGGTAAGCAACGCCTACACTGGCTAAGCAATTCTAAAGCTAACTCCCTGTAAGCAGATGTAATGGCAGGTTAGCAGTGCTTACCCTCACACAAACCCACTTACAACTGCTCAGAAGTGCCTTAATCACTCTGTATCCAACGGCCCTTGTTCTGGCCATCAACAAAATAAACAACCATGCAGGTCTCAAACCCAGGACCCCATACAACATTGTCACAGTAATTAACCACCAAGTCATCACAGAATTACAGAAGAATGAGGTATCAGCAAACAAGTCCTCACCATAGTAAAACCAAACTGAACCTGTGAAAGTAATCAATATACAGTCATATGTTCCATAACCCACTAAATAACATAAATATGTGAACTGGAGTACAGCAGTAAGCCCAGAAGTGAGGTGTAATTATAATATAGTGTTGAAGTCCCCAATAAAACACAAGGACCCCATAGATTGTAGGTACACATTAATCGCGGACATCTGGCAGATATATAAGATGCAATGAATAAGAAATCAATGCCCAAAAGGAAATATAATGCAAAGTCTAATGTAAGCAATGTTAAGCATTGCACAGGCCAGCTTAGGAGGTGTAAGCAATGTGAAGACCAGCTAACTCAATGTGCCCTGTAGTATACCCCTTTAAACAATACCAACCCTAGGTAAGCAGGTTTTCCCATAGCTTAGCCTTTTCAAAACTGGCCAGTCATGGAAAAGTGTGGGAAATCGGTCCTACTTAAACCCAAGAGGTGGGAATACATCTCATAACTGGTTGTAGCTTCCCCTTGCAGGCACTATGGCAGTAAGGGGAGAAGGTGTGCACTTCCAGGTGCAGCGCTGGTGCATCCAGGAGTCCAAGGTCATGGCAGGACTCCTAGTTAAAGACCATGCTGAGAGACTGCTGCATTGCCAGTACCAGGGCTTCCAATATAAGGTGGAGGCCTGGGACCATCTCGCTCATGACCTCACCAGTGCCACTGGTATACCCCGAACTGGTGAGCAGGTCAGGCACCACTATGCCGACCTGAAGAAGCGTAAGGGGGACCTCTTGAAGGAGAGGCTTCAAGAGGCTAGAGCATCAAGGGATGTTCCAGACATGTGTAAGTATCACCCCAGTATGTATATAATAATTGCCAGCTTAGTTATATCATGGATAGGTATGGCTAAATATTCCTCTTATGTCACCCATAGCTGCAATGGAGTGGGCCGCGAACCAGGAGGCTCACATCAGTCACCTGGCGAGGTTGTGACGTGAGGCAGGTCAGTAATACTCATGCATTTACTGTCATAGGAAATAAAAATAAAAGTAGTAGTAAATTAATTGCTAGTATAAAACCTGTATTGTTCAAGGCAAGTACTGCATACACTACAGAATATGGCAGTAAGAGTCTTATATTGTTTGTAAGTCAATAAAAGTGTAATAGCCTGACAAAACAGGTCTAACTGCTGGACTGCATATTCATATCCTGGTATCATACGGTAATGTAGATATGCAATCATGTAATAGTACTGTAGTATTAAGCACTGTTACCCACACTGTGCACCATAAATTGAATGTGTAGGAATGCCTGTATATGACAGGTGTAATCCCTAGAGGTAATTTAGTACAAATGAGAGATGCATAGGCAGTAAATAGGGAAAATGCAAAATGCAAAAAGCGAATAGCACATGCAACTGGGCTGTGAATTATTGCTTTTTTAGCACACACACAGCCATGGTTCGAATCCGGACAGTGGTAGTAGTCTGCATGCAGAATCAGTCCCCACAACTGTACAGATATGTTCAGAATGTCTATTAAAGTGGCCCATATTTGTTGCCTATCAACCTGTCCTCCTGGGAAATCAGTGGGATGATCCCAGACGTACAGGCAGCAAACAGGAAATACAACTGATTGACACACAGCTATGAGAACAAAGCTGGCACACTAGCAACTCCCCAATACCTTATGAGACTAAGAAGCCACGTATTTCCCATTTACACCCTAACTTGCCAAGCTGTGGTCAGAGTGTGTACAGTAACAGAGTGAGGTGTATGTGCATAATAGTAATGTGGAATCTGGTACTATGTGTGGGAACATTCAGGTAGTGCTAATAAACATTCCTCCCACAGGTCTGTCAGATACAAACACTGTGCCCAGAAATACAAGAATGATATGCAGTTGCTCTGAATAATGAGGTATTACATATCACTGTCGTTCACACTGTCCTACAACATAAAACTGTCTAGGAAATCCATATAAGAGTGTTGTAATACAAGGTTAGAATGCAAAAGTACAGGGGATTAATGTCAGAAAGCAGATAGGAGGTATACATCAATATCTATATAGCAGACACAACTGTGATGGACAGTGTTTAAGTTGTAGCAGACACAGCCATGGTTTGAATCCTGGGAGTGGAATTAGGCTGCATACAGCTTCATACCCCACAACAGTACAGATGAGGCCAGAATGTCCAGTATATGTGCCCATATCTGCTGCCTGTCCCCCTGTCCCCCTGGTAAGTCTGTGGGATGATCCAAGATGTTTAGCCAGCAAACAGGAAATACAAGTGATTGACAAACATCTATGAGAACACACCTATCACTGTAGCAACCCCCAAAACTGTTAGGAGAGTAATATGTCAAGTATGTCCTATCTACACTGCCATGTTGTCACACTGTGACCAGAGTGTGTACAGTAACAGAGTGAGATGTATGTGCATGATACTAATGTGTAATCTGGAACTTTGTGTGGCAACAGTCAGGTAATGCTAACAAACATTGCTCCCACAGGTACGTTGGATATGAACACTGTGCTGTGAAATACAGACCATTATAACCTGTACTGGCACTGCGAGTGTTGCAGTTTCTCTGAACAATAAAGTATCACTGGTCACTGTCACCCACACTGTGCTACATAACATAACTGTGTAGGAAAGCATGTATATGTGTGTGTCAGGTCACTAAAGGTGGAAGAGAGCAATATTCTAGATATGTCCAGGCATGCCAGTATGTGGTTAACACATGGCCAGAGTCTGTGCAGAAAGAGTTGGATAGCATAGTGCAAAACACCAACCTGGAAATCTGGGATATGTATACAAACAGTTAGTTAGCGTTAACAAACATTCCCTCCACAGGTATACCAGGTAAGAGGTATATACTGCAGGTAATACCGGTTCATGTGTAATGATTATGACAGCCATATCACTGTCCAAACTAAGGCTATAGGGTAGTGTAGTAAGACTTGTAAGGTACAGATAAGAGCACTGACTAGGAAAGTAATGTGGACTACAGGAATATACTAGTTGGTAATTGACATCCCCCCCACCATATCTCCAACAATAATCAACATACCCACCCCAACCGGTATGTAATGACACCTATGTTCTGATAATGTCCATTTGTTTGATAAAATGTTAATGGTTCCCATACATGTGCAATATTGAATTATTCCAACATTGGTGGCATGGTGCCATCAATGTATCTGCATGCTGTTCTTATTGCCATTATGGTCCCATATGTGCATGTATTTTGTTTACTATGCAACTGTTCCGTATCTGGTGTCTGGGTTGATGGGAATATCTATGCATACTGTTATACCTAACCCTGGAATGTGTTGACTATTTCTAACCCACAAATGATGATGAAATGTAAACATTATAGCACAATTGGGAAGGCTGGTCCCAGCGGTCCCACCTGTCCCACTTCAGCTGGCCATGGCACCGGGCACCAGCATGTCTGGAGCCCAACCTGGGACCTCCCTGTCCATTGGTCCTGCAACACTTTCAGGTGGAACTGCCTCAGGGGATGGGGCTCACCCCCCCGGGTGTGGGTGCGGACAGGCACTTGTCACCCGTCGTCAGGTCGAGTCGTGGTGCGATGCATAGAGCGATCAAAGAGCAGTTTGGTGATCTTCTATGCCAGCTCAAGGGCCGTGTGTTGTGATTAGAGAGTCAGCCTGGCTCTTTGACTCAGCCCCCAGCACAGCCACCTTCTGGGCTGTGAAGGTGCAGTGGTGACTGCCCATGGGTGGGGACCTTAGTCCCACTGTTACCTCTAGGGGGATTGTGGGCATCTGATATCCCAACACCCCTCCCCATCAAGGTGTTTACCCCAACATGTGTCCAAACCTACCTCCAGATTCAGTGTATATGCATAGCTGTTGCTGTAGAAGTATTGGGCAGCTATGGACCTTCCCTACACCCTTCATGCACATACCTAGCTATTTTCCCTACTGTCTTTCCCTCTTTGTGTCCCTTTTTCACCAATTTCTTATCAACCCTCTTTTCCTTTCTTTTAAAGAAATTAGCACGGGGGTAAGTGGGAGTAAGCACTTTTAAGCAGCAGGAAGCGAATTTAAGCCTGTTTGCACGGGGGTAAGCAATGCCTACACAGGTTAAGCAATACAGAGGCTGACTGAGTATAAGAAACTGTAACCAGACGTTAGCATTGCTTACCTCCATGTGAACCTGCTTACAACTGCTTTAAAGTGCCTTAATCACTCTGTATCCAATGGCCCGTGTTCTGCCCAGCAACAAAATAAACAGCCTCTGCAAGGCTCAAACCCAGGATGATGCACACCATAGACAAAATGATTTACCACTAAGCCATGCCAGATAGACATAACCCTTACATTTTCACAAACATATCATCCAGCACAGACATTAAACAGTACATAGAATGTATTCCACCATTTAGATGTGTGTGTGTGTGTGTGTGTGTAAATATATTAATATCTAAACAGATACAACATATCTATATATGTAGATATATATATATATATATATATATATATATATATATATATATATATATATATATATAAATATATCTGAAAATATATACATGCAAATGGCTACATCAACACATATATATGTTTACACCTATATGTCAACATATACACATATATATATATATATATGTGTAGATATATATGGACATTGCTATATATAAGTAAGCAGATATATATATATATATATATGTATATATATATATATATATATATCTATATATATATATATATATATATATATATATATATATATATATATATATATATCTATATAGGTATATATGGACATACATGTGTAGATATCAATGGGAGATTAAATAAAACATATATGTCCACGTGCACCGTTAATGGGGTTGAGAGGCCCCAAACAATATACGTCTTGCACGAAAAGGTATACCCATCCCCCCACAGACAAACACATCCGCCCTACAATACACTACCAAGTGTTGCAGATCCCATAACCAGGACCTGACATGACATGGGCGCAAGATGTTAACAGTACTACATTCCACCTGTATGATGTCAGGCTGGTATTGGTAACATATCATGCAGTACAGTCTGGCTCCCATAGGAAATGTAAATAGTGGAAGCTATCAACATCCCCAGGATAGATATACACATACACATATATGCAGATACAGATATATATATATATATATATATATATATATATATATATATATATATATATATATATATATATACATGCGATTACACATACACACGCAGAGATATGTACAGTAAGATACTTATGTAGTAGGTGCACACAATATGAAACAGCCACTATGCCTACAGTTAACACCTTAATGACTGAACACTGGATGAGCCACCCATACAAATGACAGTCGTTGCCTGCAACATATACCCACAGAGAGGTCATCAGATAAAACACCACACAGGTCTGCAGAAATGGAAAACCATTATTTGTGTACTATTACAGATTTATATGCCATGTCGCATAGCTGTTCAGACACTGACATCCATATAAACAGAGTAATGCAACTGTGAAACAGCTATACTAATACAGTAGTCTGGAAAGGTTAACAGCTGTTGCTGTCCAGGCCAAGCCCTTCAAATAGTACAATAGCAAAGACAGACTGGGCCACAAGATACCAAACAATCAACAGTAAGTAATGCAGATATATAGTTCAGCAGCCTCTATTTACACTCTATGCACCATCACTAGGTGGTAAAGACTTCAGTTGACCAAATGGGATGTAACTGTTACATAACAAGGCATAACCGACACCATCACAAGCACACTGACAAACAGAACAGTCTGTATGGCATGAGGCAATAGGCCTGCATTAACCCAATTTATGTAAGTAATGTCTGGTACTGTACATCCAGATACCTTAAGGCAGCTCACACCTGATATCACCACATATTGTAACAGCCTAGGTTATTTATGATGCATCCCCCCCTAGACTCAGTAATACAAGCCCATATACCACTGTTACATACACTTGCCTCTGGAGTGCATATGGGCACACATGTATGGTGTAGGTGAAGCCAACACATATATGGCCCCAGCCCGACTGTATGTGTGAGGGGATACAACAGCAGTGGACTGCTGGCAGGAATGGCAGCGTGATATACATATATGTGCACATGTATCACTATCTGTATATGTGTAGCCATATATCACTCTGTATATGTATATATCATGGAGTGTATAAGTATATCTATGTACATATACATACCCATCTATATATGTCAATATGTATATGTGTATATATATATATATATATATATATATATATATATATATATATATATATATATATAGGTCTACTTTCATACACCGAACGTACGAATCGCCGACACACACATCCCCGACCCCAAACAACCGACAACACACCACACCGACACCGCAACATACCGAACAACAAAACACCGACACAAAATACGCCAAATACACAAGCACACAACAACACATCCACTAACCTAAACCTAAACCCTAACCCTAACGTCCGACACTATCGCACACTTCACCTACCTGCACTCTAACCCTAACTCACTTACCCACCCCTAACCCAAGCACCGACACCATCGCACACTTCACCTACCTGCACCCTAACCCTAACTCACTTACCCACCCCTAACCCAAGCACCGACACCATCGCACACTTCACCTACCTGCATCCTAACCCTAACTCACTTACCCACCCCTAACCCAAGCACCGACACCATCGCACACTTCACCTACCTGCACCCTAACCCTAACTCACTTAACCCGTCCCAAAACTACAGTCCCTCACTATCACACACTTACCTAACCCGAACCCTACCTCCGACACACACTCACCTATCCCACAGCCTAACCCGACATCCCACAATTTCGCACACTTACCTGACCGCTCCTAACTCCGTAACTGTCGCACACTCATCATGTAACGATCGCACATTTCCCTTGTCGGTCTTTCCGCTGTCGGCGAATCTCCCAGTCGGTAAACCTACCTGTCGGTCGTTTAGTCTCCTCTTCCCGCGTGTCGGCGAATCGTCGGTTCGGTCTCCCGAAGTAGACCCATATATATACATAGATCTGATGAAGGGTGAACTTTGAAATCTGAAAGTGCCTATCTTTCTGTGTTTGTTTTATTATTTTAACATGTTCTGACGATGTTTTAGAATAAATAGAAGCTGCTTTAAAGTTATTCAGAAGTGGACGCTCAGCTCTATTGATGCCAACTGTTTTAAGGTGATGCTTATAGAAATAATGCTTGCAAACAAAAAGTGCTTTTGAAGAAAGTGGATGTAAGAAGTAGCTCGAGACTTTGTTAACTGGTAGTGGTTGTGTTTTCTTGTCGCACCTATCAGTTTTTAGAGACTCTGCCCTGGATGTGAAATACGTGCTGTTTGCTGCTGTTTGAATATTTTACAATTTTTACAGCGCACTCCTATCCGCTTCCATTCTTTTTGCTGTTGTATATATATATATATATATATATATATATCTATATCTATGTATATATATCTATATCTATGTATATATATATATATATATATATGTATATATATCTATGTATATATATATATCTATACATATATATATATGTATATATATATATATATATATAGATAATTATATATACATATATTTCGACCATATGCCCTGAACATGGAGTGTAGGCCTACCTCAGCCCCGATAGTCCCAATTATGTAGTGCAAGAGGATGACAGGTATGTTTAGCAGGTATATCAGTAGACTATTGCTACTGTAATAGTGATTGTCTTCACAGACATGGTGTGTGTGGGAGGTCACATCTGCTTTTCACATGTGCGCCATTGGCTACTGACAGACATCCTAAGGACATCATAGTACAGTACCGCTGCTAGCACGTAATGCTACTGTGGGTTACAGCAGAGATATTGGCCAATATATGTGGACATTCTGACACACTCTGAACAGTCCAGAGGTACACACATAACCCCTTAGTGCAATACATGTGGACTAAGCCTGACAATGTGGATGTTAGCAGCCATGTAGATGGGTATAACACTTAACGACTGGTATACATATGCCCCCATAGGTTATGCATTCACACACCCCTGTCTGTCCTGACACATACTAACCGCTGGTACAGAGGTGCCACGGCCACATACTACCAACAAGATATTGACATACATCTGTACAGCATCCCACTGCTCTGCCTGGCATACATGACTGTTAAGAGAGGCCCGGCAGCAGTACATCTGGCAAGTATATGGACATGACATCTCACTGTGTAAGTACACTAAGCTGCTAGGCATGTAACAAAGCACTGCGCAGGCTACAGGCAGACTGCCTCAACACTGGCCTTCATTTCCTATGGATAAATGAACATGTACCTGCATATATAGCAGGCTCTACAGGCATGTCACAACACAGGAAAGATACACCTGTGTGACAGTGCATAGCTACATCCAATGTGAGCACAGTCACAACCACATATGGTATGCTAGCATATTATTACAGTATATGGACTATCTGTTCAATACCATCCTCTTATGTGCCACTCACACACAAACCCTACATATACTGGCCCACTACACAATGTGGTCCGATGCCTGTCTGTGGTATGGGACATGTGTGAGTATGGCCCTACAAACATATAAGCAGATATGGTAACATACAGTGGAGCAGCATGTAACATCAAATAGGACAGGACCAAGAACAAGTACATCTACAACAGCCTGTACACAGGCAAAAGTACATATTAACATTACACACACTGTCAACATTCACCATAAGTACACAGACCTCAGTACTGTACACACAACCACAGAATGTCCAGGTTATGTCATCAAATATAACCTCTACTGTACATAACATGTGTAGCAGTCTGATATCTCACTGGCTTATTATCAGATATGATGTCACTAATTATGGTGTACAGCACATATGCACCTCTTAATGCTTGACATATGTACAAAGGTTGACAGAGGTGTGGCTGGAAGCACATACACAGGGCCAAGATTGACATGTTGCTGTGATAACCTCATACATTTACTGTTGTAACAGGGTTTCTTGCAACATATGTCCTATGAGGGATATAAAGTCAGTAACTGTCACGGTTCCACAATCTACAGACTGCAATCCTCACACTACCTTCTGCAGTTCACATATAGGTGCTCTGTGGGTAACACATGAAACCAAAGGCACCACACAGTGCCCAGTCTGCAGATGACCCTACAGATGGGGATTCCTCATACACAGAGCACAGGTATTGCAACATGTAGGACAGCTATATCCACACACACCTTGTTAAACCAACATTACTCCAAATGCAGTACAGCAGCACTTACAGTCTGTAGTCAGGTCAGGCACATCCCACTCCTGTGTGTTGCCTTGTTTCCACAGTGTATGTTGTTAGAGGTAAATCCCCAATCCATCTCAGATGCTGTTTGCCAAACAACAGATCGAGTTCCTGCTCACAGGGAATGGAAAAGCCCAACACCAGCATGATGTTCCTAGATATTGGAGTGTGTTTCCATACAATTGGCTATGGGAATGTTACCACAGCTGTTCCACATGCAATCAGCTAGAGGAGGGCTGCAATTCGTGCAGAGGCCATCAGCTTGATCATGAGCATCACTTAAAATACACATGCTGTTGCCCAAGCAAAGCAGGTGTAGATCTCCACATCCACCAGAGAGGGAGTGAAAGAGGTAGACAGAGTCAAAGACAAGTCAGGGAGGGTGGGAGAGTAAAACCTAAGTATGTTTGTGTCACACACCTACCAGCGCAAGATATCAAACCCCTGACGACTATGTAGTGCTATCACATTTCCATGCAGTTATTGGATGCACCACATAGTTTACATGGTAAGGAGCCCTCAGAACATATATGTGATGGTGAGTGACATCTGCAATAGAAATATGGTAGCTATATGGTAGGTGTAGTACACATGCTTGTCCGCATGACCAGGTGCTAGTGACAACACAGCCACACTCTCACAGGGATGCACACACATTGACACACTTGGCAGGGCCAGGAATACAACTCATCACTAGTGAGATTGCCACAACACATTATTGTGCAGGTATCACATGCACCACAGGATTCATATGGAGGTTATATGGGCAAAGGGTATGGGGAGGTGTCTGACATCAGACAGCATGCTTCAGTATGCCAATGGGGGTTGTAGTGAGTGTGAATGTGATCATAAGCATCATACAACACACACACACACACACACACACACACACACACACACACACACACAAGCACACAGTGCCAGTACTGACATGCATGGGTGCAATTCTTCATGTGTGTGTGGTGGTCAACTGTGCCAGATGGCTATACAAGGCTAGGTGATGGTATACCTTGGCATCTGGCCACAAGACAATGGACTACATTGTGGCTGAGGGGTGTAGTTTCTGGATTTGCCCACACAGGTGAGTATTGTATCCACCATCCAGTCACCTGTTTGACTATTGTGTGTGGCCAATGCTGTGCATCACTTGCCATGTGTGTGTTCCTTAGTCCATGACATGGATGGTGTCTGAGATGTGCACACCTTCCACATGCATGTACAGTGACATGTGGAACTGTACCTGGGGTGTCTGGCCCATGTTGTGTATACAGATTATCATCAGATGTGCCAGTCTTGGCCTTCTGTGGTGGGAACAGGTAATGGACACAGGTTTACCCTGCACCTACATTGATAGCATGCTAACGGCATTCCCTGGTGTCGGTGGCATCTGTCCGTACAGGGCATGTTTTCAGGCATGGTATGTCTTTTGTGAGTCACATTTGATGGCACCACAGGTGTTGCAGGTGTCCAGTGGGGAACATGAGGAAGGTGCACTGTCTGCATGTACATGCCTATTGGGCAGATGGACAGGATGCCATGCCCTCTGTAGCCCACTGTAATCTCTCCAGAGTTACTATCAGTGGGCAATATGCAGTGTACTACCAACATATTGGTTGTTGCCTAGGCAAGTGTGTGTGTATGAGACATGGGTTGAGAGTGTTCTCTAGGTAATACTGGTGTTGCTAACTGTGTTTGCCTGGCCTTGATGTCACATGTATGGGTATGGATCTGCACCCCAGCCTCTCAGCTATTTCACGTCAGTCATCCCTGTATGGTGGACATTGTGATATATACTAGGGCCACCATATAAGAAATTTGTAAAACTCCCTCCACATTGGGCCCAGTTGTTACACACTCACAACCACCTCCACACAGGATATGAGTTACAAATGCAGACTCACACACACATCATGCTGTGATTAGAACTCCTACCTAATTAGTCTACTACACTACAGGACTACATAGTTATAGTATGCACCATGGAGATTAGTGGAGTACACCTTCCCCAAAGGTGTATTTCACATTGGATGACATCAGCAAGATTATCAAAGTTCTGTGGCTAGGCTAAAATGCATTGCACTCTACACAGACATTGAAACACACACAAAATATCTACAACTGACATGTGTGGCTAAAGAACCCCTAACATAGGTCTATATCACACTACAGCATGGAGCTGTTATAGGACGCACCATGGGGATTACTGAAGAACACTTTCCCCAAAGGTGTATTTTACAATGAATGACATCAGCAGGATTGCCAAAGTAGGGCATTTGAATTGTTGGGAGTGTGGCTAGGCTAAAATGCATTGTGCCCTACACAGACATTGAAACACACACAATGCATCCACAACTGACATGTGTGGGTATAGAACTCCTAACAGAGATCTATATCACACTACAGCATGAAGCTGTTGTAGGACGCACCACAGGGATTACTGGAGAACACCTTCCCCAAAGGTGTATTTTACAATGAATGACATCAGCAGGATTGCCAAAGTAGGGCATTTGAATTGTAGGGAGTGTGGCTAGGCTAAAATGCATTGCTCCCTACACAGACAGGCACACACACATACTTGCCAAGTCTGGGATTAAAACTCCTACCTAACTAATGTATCACACAATAGCAGTACACAGTTAGAGGACACACTATGGAGATTACTGGGCTACAATCTTCCCAGAGGTGTATTTCTAGGTGGATGACATCAGCATCATTGCCAAAGTTAAGCATTTGAAGTGTAGGGAGTGTGACTACCATAAAAAGCATTGCTCTCTACACAGACAGAGACACACACACAAACACACACTTGCCAAGTCTAGGATTAGAACTCCTACCTAACTAACTTATCACACTATAGCAGTATGTATTTATAGGATGCGTTACGGATATTACTGGGCTGCAACTTTCCCAGAGGTGTATTTCTAGGTGGGTGACATCAGCAGCCTTACCAAAATAGAGCATTTCAACTGTAGGGAGTGTGACTACCCTAAAAAGCATTGCTCTCTACACAGACAGAGACACACACACAGTTGCCATGCCTGCGATTGGAACTCCTACCTAACTAGTTTATCACACTACAGCAGTATGCAGTTATGAGAAGCGCCATGGAGATTACTGGGCTGCAACTCTCCCAAAAGTGTATTTCACAGTAGATGACCTCAGCAGCCTTGTCATAGTAAGGCTATGGGGAGGGCAGTGTGTGTCCATGGGTCATAACCCATTCATCTAGAGGTTGACACACCACATGTGGCCACACACAGGGTCATATTTCACAGGTACTTGCATACAGATGCTAGATGACTACTTCCTTGTACAGTTATGTTGCACAGCTAGCACGTGCACCACATAGTCTGTACTGCTGACAGATACCAGTGGCTAGTATCTGCAGTGAGTGACAGCTGGACCTCATGTGGATGTAGCCCTTTGGCTGTGAGCTGGGTGGGGCAGGCCTGGATGGCTCCTTGTCACAGTCACCCTCTTCCACACATCTTTGTATGTCTACCTTTGGCATATTATAGTGTGTTGTCCTTAGATATATGTCTGTATTCCTGTCCTCTGTGTGTGCAAAGCATGTATTTTGCATACTGAGGAGTGTCTGCACTAACATCTGCAACTGCCAGATATGTCTGGTCCACTGGTGTTTGCAGACATGTCCTTCATGTGTTTGTGTGTGAGCGTGCCCAGTATCCCCATCTGTAGCATACTGTTTCTAAAGGGTATCCATCAATCACTTGGCATTGACTGTTACTACATTTCTACATCAGATGGGGGGGCACACCTGACTATTTCTACATTTCTACACAGGATTGGGGGGGCACACCTGACTGTTACTACATTTCTACATAGGATGGGGGGCACACCTGACTATTTCTACATTTCTACACAGGTTTGTGGGGGCACACCTGACTGTTACTACATTTCTACGTAGGATGGGGGGCACACCTGACTATTTCTACATGTCTACACAGGATTGTGGGGGGCACACCTGACTGTTACTACATGTCTACATAGGATGGGGGGGGGGCACACCTGACACTTGTATACATTTGCTATGACTGTACTGGTATGACAGATACTCCATTTCATTCTGTAGTCTTACCTATCATGCTGCCTAGAGGCATACCAGTGTACTAAAGATCTTAGCTTGTATTTACCTACATATTAGTTTCAGACTTCCTACCCTTCAGAACTGACATCCCACTGCCTGACCTGCTGCAGTCTGTCTGTGTAGGCCTGGGGGTTTACCCATAGGCATCATTTGGAGGCCATAACACAGCCTTTGTTTGTGTATGTCTACACCTGTCCTGCTGGCTATGATTGTTGTTGGGTATGTGAACCCCCCTGACTGGCATGTGTGAATCACTTACCTTGTGGGTGTCCCAGTATTGACAGTGGTGCTGCAGGGCTGCCTATGTCGGATGCACATAGTAAACTCCCTACACATGGTAGAGCACAGGTAGTGTAATGTTTGGCATCCTTTTACTGTATGTGAGACTCAGAAAGAGGTGTTATTCAATGGGTCCCTCCTGTGTCAGTGTATGTGCTATGCGTTGCCTCTTTGCCAAGGCCAGGGCATACTAGGCATGCCTCCTTCTGCCTACTGGGATAGGCTCAGGTTGTTCCTCCTCCAAGTCACTCTGTGCCTATGCAGGCCTTGGCAATGGTGGGGGGCTGTGTGGCCCTGCCCTGTGCTGTTCCTGCTGCAGCTGTTTCTGCAGGATCATATTGTGTAGCATGGCACATACGAGGACAATTTGGGTACATGTAGCTGGTGAGTACTGCAAAGCTCCAACGGATGTTTCCAGGCACCGGAGCCATGCCTTGAGCATCCCAAACACATGCTCTACTATAATTCTGGTCTGTGCGTGTGCCTTATTATGGAGTTCTTGTTTGGGTGCGTGTGCATTTCTGATGGGTGTCATCAGCCACGGCTCAAGTGGGTATCCAGCATCCACCACTAGGTGACCATCAGGGATGGCCCCATTGGCAAATCTCTGGTAGAGCTGTGTCAGGTGCCAGATGTGGGAATCCTAATAGCTTCCATGGCAGCCAGCACACACATTCATTATTATGCTCTGGGCATCGCACACAACCTGGCAGTTGATGGAGGGGAAGCCCTTGAGATTGATGTAGACTCTACCCAACTCACCGGGTGGTACTTTGATGCATATGTGCATGCAGTCTATAGCACCCACTACCTCGGGTTATTCGGCTATTTGGTGGAACAGTTGCATATTGCTGGCCAACACCTCATGGGTGTTGGGGAAATATATGTGCTCACTGACATGTGCTGACATGGCATCCAGGAAATGGTGGAGTACCCTGGATGCTGAGGCCTGTGAGATCCCCATCCTATACCCAGGTTGCCTTGGGAAGGTACCTGTAGCTAGTATTCTTGGGGCTACACATACCTTATTATCTACTGGGATGGATTCCCCTCTGTTAGTTATGTGTGTCAGGTGTGGCCAGAACAGCTCAACAATTTGCTGTAGGAGGTCCCTGTCCACCCTATAGTGCTCCACTATCTCCAGCTCATGTAGCCACTGGGTAGGTTACCCTGGGTCTGAATACTCTTCTCCATCTCCTCACTGTGGGTTGGTGGACAGCATTCACATCCTCACCACCCTCAGCCTCTTCCACAAGTTGTTGTATGATAGTTATTGCAGCCCCTATCATTTTGCTGTTGTGAGTGTTAAAGTTCCCCGCTTGTTTACACCGGTGGTGTAGAGTACGTGAAAAACCAGAAGGGAAGGTGTTTGCATAGTTTATAGTAGTGTTCTGGGCTGGGCTGGTCTGCTGCCTGAGTAACTGGCTGATTCTGATACATTTCACCTGCCAGCTATGCTAGTTCTCCTTGATTACTTTCCTACTGCTGTTTTCCCTTCCCATTGCCTTCCTGTTTAAGCCCGGGGGTGCACTGCACAAACAGAGTACTCAAATGTGCTCAGAGCTGCTATTTCCTGGTTTAACTTTTTTTTCTTCCTTTAAACCTGGTGCACGGCATGTACACCCACTTAGGCAATGCAAAGAGTGCTAGGCAGATTCAGACACACCCCCTAGCCTAGCTGTGCTAAGCTAGGAGCCAACCCAAGCTACAGGGCTCCAGTCCACTTACAGTATGCCTAACACACACACCCATGATGTCACCTAACTCCTAGGCTTGCACCAAGCTACTCCTACTCTTACACTGTTGGGATCTGACTCGCATGCTGGGGAAAACTGACATTCACTATCATTCCCCTCATTTGCATAGGATTGCCTGCTAATGCATAGTTGCATATCTCACACTGAGCCTCCCCCCCGTAGCAACCACTACTCACTGGCCATGTTGTCTTCGGCCTGCCATTTACTTGCATGGCAGAGTACTGATTTTAGTTAGAATGCTTAATTTAGGTTTACTTTGTTATTTTTCCCCCGATCCCATTTGTGCGCTGCTGCCCTATGCTTAAACAGCCGAGATCAGCTAAAAAAAAATTAAAAGTTGATTTTTGTATTTTTTCACTGTTTGCAATGCCATTGGCCTTATACTTGGCCATTGGCATGCTTACTACATGATATGCAGCCTTTATTTGGAGCTGTCACAGCTCCGTTATGGAGTTTGCAGAAATGTACTCGGTTACTAACCAAGTACATTTTTGCAGATTGCACTAGACCTGCACGGCCGGTTGCAAGCTTCCTGGGTCACAAATTCACCTCATTTGCATGGATTTCTCTTGCAAATGGGGTGATTTGCATACAGGGGCTTAGTCCATGCAGGACTAGTGCAGGGGCACTCGTGCACACCCCTGCAGGCTGTTCCTGGATTGCACGGCAGACATATTGCCTGCTAGAGCTACTGGACCAATCCTGCATGCCGTGCAAGGCATAGAGAATCCAGGGGATAATTAAAAATAGTCTAAACTGAAATTAGTATAAACCTGCAAAAAAGTTCTTCAAACAAAAACTGTCAGACACAGTCCAGTGGTCAAGGTCTCCAACTCCATATATGTTCAGACATGCAGCAATCACATGACTAAACATAGCCAATAAAGAATACTTTTTTAAAGGCTGAGATTTTAAAAACACAAAAATAAAAGCCTACCTTCAACTATTATAACGTAGTGACTAAAAATAGAAGACACAAAATTATCTAAAAGATAATAATGGAACCTACCTAGGGCATAGATGTATACTTGTGTAGAAAAGACACTTACATATATCAAAACACAAATATTCACATATATTGTGGAATACGTCAATTAATTGTCACAAGTCACCAAATATAAAAAATGTATGGCATATAACTGCAGTGCCAGCTTAAGAGTAGTAGGACACACATATAAGCAATATAGATAATGCAAAAAGCTTCCCAAGACAGAATTCCTGATTATAACATGCGTGGCTACCCAGTAATACATGCAAAAGCATTATATAGTAAAAAAATATAAGAAACATGTTTACGCTAACCATTTGCTATTAACAATGCATATCTTAGAAGACATGATAGAATGATCTAAGTTAGAGCTTATTCAATCCTGCAGAAAGATCACAATTCGAAAGCCAAAAATCTGTCAGACACAACACAGTTATTACAATGAAAAGCATATTTTAACTCAATATATAATCAATGATGCCACTAGCAAGTGACTACACCTACCCAATGCAAAATAAAGAAACATTAAAGTTGCAGTTTACACAGCATTTTGCATGGAAACCTTACTACAACTTTTTTAATGAAACAAGGATACAAACATGTGCAAAAAAAAACACATATCTAACATAGTACAGACTCTACAAAACAACAAACACAATGAACAAAAGTGATTATGATGGCATCAAAATAAAATATATCATATAAACACTAAAGAAAAAAATAACAAGACAGTCAGTGTCACAGAGGTCTCTTTCTCAATACAGGTTTGAGTGAGAACATTTCATTCAAGCCTGGTTCTATATATGCTTTCAACAAAAGTATCCATTTTTGCTTACTACTCTCAGTATTCTTTCTAATATCAAAGTTCCCTTAAATTATTCCTCATAATCTCTATAGCAAAAAAATATTGTATCTTGAAACACACCTGATGGCTAACTCAATTGTATTGATATTTGACCTCTGTCAATGAGTATTTGTTAGAATTGTAAGGTGATAACTTCATTTTTTAAAGGCTCAAGCCACACCCACTGGGAGTTAAAGGTACACAGTCAAAAGAGCTGCACTCGAGGGAATGAGTTAAAATATACCTCGCTGCTCATTGGCTTTTGGTCTTTGATTTGCTCAGTTTTCATTTGGTTCTTAGTTTGTTTCCAGTCTGTTTTTACTACGGCTGAAGGCAACAAACATGTTCCAGTTACCGTGACTGTGACTGAGGATATTGTCACAAGTATTGGATTCTTAACACAATTAGTGCAACAGCTCTCTCAACAAAATTGGAACAGTGGTTCTTACTCCCATTTCAAGGGAGTATAAGTTCCTATGTCTTCAACTACACCCACATCTTCCATACCTATTGGTCAACATCATCATATGGAATGCAAGGTAATTCAGGAATTCGGGCTGCCTCTTACAATGAACCTGCTAATTTATTTCCTACTGATGCCACAGAAATTCTGATTAATACACATTCATGGCTTAACAAACCAGTAGATTTTATTGATGTAGTGAAAACATTTAACGGAACAGTTAACCAATCTATGCACAAGTTGGAAAATATACTTTTGAAATGCCAGAAACTCCAACTGGAGAATTCCGACTTTCACAAATGTATTAAAACTAAGGTGAAGTGAAAAGAACTGCATAATTGGAAGTTCCCTGATTGACTGAGACTGAATTCACCACTATATAAAGAGCTACTCAAATTGTTTGATGAAGAGGAGTCCAAGCTAATGAAGCATAATCAGCAGACCATTGATGAGCTCATGTGTGAAGCTAATGCTTTAGACCTTAGCATCACTAGAGATCTGTTATTTGAGAGCCACTTTGATCAGTATAGTTATATATTCACTAAAATTGACAAAATTGTAGCTGACATCAAATCTCATAAGATTGAAAAGTTGGCAAGAGATCAATTAGAATATAAAAATTGTTGTGCCTATCCAAAACTTAATCCAGGAGGTGTGGCAACTGTTTCTGGTGAATCACGTAATAGAGCTGAAGAAACTTTGCCAAATAACATGGAAGAATTCCCCCTTTAGAGTAAGTACCATTGTGATGCTGTGAGTGAATACAGAACAGGGTGAACAACCAAACATACCCCTTACAGCAAGCAGAGGGAGAGCAAACCTCTCATGGTAGAATACACAGCTATCGAGAAGGAGAAGATGGAGAAGTTAAATTGCACTTTCCAGCCACCTCAGGATGTTCCCAGCATTGTGTTTAATTATTCAGATGACTGTTTAATTTTACAAATGAAATGCTATGGTAAGACAGTGCTAACTTACTAAGTAAACAGCAAATGTTTTGCCGGTGCTTGGAACTAATTTGTGTGAACTAATGATTTAAAACTTTTTTTAAGGAAACTAAACTTAAAGCTTATCTTCAAAGATAATGATGTTTATTGCAGATTGTTGGAGTTGTGTTGTGAAAGCATTTTCACTCCCCCACTCCCTTTGTCCTTATTAGTATTTGAGAGGTTGTGTGAGTCTGAATTTAGGGAACTGCTTTGTAGACAACAGGAATGTTGTTTGAATTTATCACACACTGAAAAGCAACTTTGTTTAAATTAAGTTGTTGTTGTTGTTGTTGTTGTGTCTTTCGGCTTATTCCGGTTAGGGGTCGCCACAGCGGAACTCCGGTCCGCTAATGTTTGGTAGTGGATTTTTACGTGCCGAGTTACCAGCCCTGATGCACAACCTTCAATGAAGGCACGCCCATTCACGCATGCTTCCACACAGAAGACGCTCTAGCTGAGAATCGAACGGGACAACGTCTTGCTGTAAGGTGACAATGCTACCGCAGCGCCACTACTGCGGTCAACTTTGTTTAAATTAAGTAAAAATAAAAATATAACAATTATGAAACCAGATAAGGTGAGGAGAATGTGGTTATGCATTATGTTGATTACTTGTAACAGGTGCTTGAATTTGTACATGATGATGGCTTTTAAGAAATTTCTTCCTTGAATGCTGTTATGTATGCTATAGATACATAGATAGTCTATTAGAAGATATGGTTATGCAAAGTCAAATCACTCCTGAGCTGTTTTATTTTTTGAACTTAAAATTTCCCATTGTGCCAAACTTATCTGGTATCCCAAAACTACACAAAAATTTACAAAGGCCTCCTATGAGACCTATAGTTGACACAGGAAAATTTTAAATATTGTACATCCTGTGGCTAAGTATATTGATATTAAGCTTAAGAGCTGCCTCAATGTTTTCAAACATCTTTGTAAAGATTCATGGGAATTTTAATGAAGTTAAGGGATGTGCGATATTCTGAAAGCATGATATTTAACTATTGATATTGTTAATCTGTTTAGTGTAATACGCCATGATATAGGGCTCAAGTGGTGCCATGATTCTATGGTCGAGTATACAAATTTTAGTAATGATGACATCAACGTCTTAGACAAGACACTTTTATAGAAGTAGTACCGAAAAATAATTTTGTATTCCTGGATGGTAAATATTTGCAGAAGAAAGAGGTAGCAATGGGGGCATCCTGTGCCCCCATTTTTACTAATGTCATCCTTCTTCAATGAGAAAAGAAGTTTTTATTTAATATTTTTGACCCACCCCCTTAGTCAGTTTATATGAGTTTTTTGGACAACATTTTTATTATTTGGAGGGGGTCAGTACAAGAAATTGAGGAATTTATATTTTATCTAAATATGGCAACTTCTTTTTTGAGATTTACATATTCCTACATTATTACAAGAGTAAGCTATCTGGATGTTTATGCAAGTAAGGATGTAGAAAATGAAAGACTAGTCAGTAATATCTACAGAAAACCTACATATTCCAGCAGTTTGCTCCATTATTCAAGTTGTCATCCTGAGAGCCAAAAGAAGGCCATAATTAAGGGTCAGTATCTGAGATCAGCCCCCTGGGGAGGGTTGCATCAGGAAGGGCATCTGGTGTAAAACTTGGCCAAATCATTCATGTGGACAGCAGTAAATATTTACATACTGGATCGGTCGAGGCCCGGGTTAACAACGACCACCACCAGTACTGTTAGCCAACTGGGTGCTGGCAGAAATTGGGCTACTGTTGGCCAAAGGAGGAGAGGAGGGGGAAGGCATGGCTGAAGGCAGAAAGAGAGGAGAGAGGCTAGGACTGTGGTAGTGAGGGTCAGAACTTTGAATGTTGGCAGTATGACTGGTATAGGGAGAGAGCTGGCCGATATGATGGACAGAAGGAAGGCTGGTATATTGTGTGTGCAAGAGACCAGATGAAAGGGGAGAAAGGCTAGGTGGTATCAGAGGTGGGTTCAAATTGTTTTATCAAGGTATGGATGGGAGGAGAAATGGCATAGGAGTTATCTTGAAGGAACCGTATGCTAAGAGTGTTTTGGAGGTGAAAAGAGTGTCGGATAGAGTGATGTTTATGAAGCTGGAAATTGATGGTGTAATGAGGAATGTTGTTAGTGCATATGCTCCAAAAGTTGGGTGTGTGATGGACGAGAAAGAAAAATTTTGGAGCGAGTTGGATGAAGTGGTGATGACTGTATCCAAGGGTGAGAGAGTGGTGATTGGAGTAGATTTCAATGGGCATGTTGTTGAAGGGAACAGAGGAGATAAGGAAGTGATGGGTAGGTATGGTGTTAAACAAAGGAATGCAGAAGGTCAGATGGTAATGGATTTTGCGAAAAGGATGGACATGGCTGTGGTGAATATGTATTTTAACAGGAGGGAGGCACATAGGGTGACATACAAGAGTGGAGGAAGATGCACGCAGGTGGATTATATCTTATGTAGGAGGGCCAGTTTGAAGGAGATTGGGGACTGTAAAGTGGTGACCGGGGAAAGTGTAGTTAGGCAGCACAGGATGGTGGTTTGTAAGATGACGCTGATGATCAAGAAGAGGAGGAGCAGTGTGAGGGCAGCACCAAGGATCAAATGGTGGAAATTGAAAAAGGATAATTGTGAGGTGGAGTTCAGGGAAGAGTTAAGACAGGCACTGGGTGGCAGTGAAGAGTTAGCAAATAGTTGGGTAACTACAGCAGAGCTAGTAAGGGAGACGGCTAGAAAGGTGCTTGATATGACATCTGGACAGAGGAAAGACGACAAGGAGACATGGTGGTGGAATGAGGAAGTACAGGAGAGTATACAGAGAAAGAGGTTGGCAAAGAAGAAGTGGGATTGTCAGAGAGATGAAAAAAGTAGACAGGAGTATAAGGAGTTGAGGTGCATGGCAAAGAGAGAGGTGGCAAAGGCTAAGGATAAGGCATATGAAGAGTTGTATGAAAGGTTGGACACTAAGGAGGGAGAAAAGGACCTGTAACAATTGGCTAGACAGAGGGACCGAGCTAGGAAAGATGTGCAGCAGGTAAAGGTGATAAAGGATAATGAGGGAAACATACTTACAAGTGAGGAGAGTGTGTTGAGCAGATGGAAAGAGTACTTTGAGGGGTTGATGAATGAAGAGAATGAGAGGGAGAGAAGGGATTGTGAATCATGAAGTAGAATGGATTAGCAATAAGGAAGTAAGGATAGCTATGAATAGGATGAAGAATGGAAAGGCTGTTGGTCCAGATGACATACCTGTGGAAGCATGGAGGTGTTTAGGTGAAATGGCAGTGGAGTTTTTAACCAGATTGTTTAATGAAATCTTGGAAAGTGAAAGGATGCCTGAGGAATGGAGAGAAAGTGCTTTGGTACCGATTTTTAAGAATAAGGGTGATGTGCAGAGCTGTAGTAACTACAGAGAGATTAAATTGATCAGTCACAGCATGAAGTTATGAGAAAGAGTAGTGGAAGCTAGTTTAAGAAGGGACGTGATGATTAGTGATCAGCAGTATGGTTTCATGCCAGGAAAGAGCAATACAGATGCGATGTTTGCTCTCAGAGTGTTGATGGAGAAGTACAGAGAAGGTCAGAAGCATATGACAGGGTGCCTAGAGAGGAGTTCTGGTATTGTATGAGGAAGTTGGGAGTGTCAGAGAAATATGTAAGAGTGGTACAGGATATGTACGAAGGTAGTGTGACAGCAGTGAGGTCTGCAGTGGGAGTGACGGATGTGTTTAAGGTAGAGGTGGGATTACATCAAGAATCAGCTCTGAGCCCTTTCTTATTTGCAATGGTGATGGACAGGTTGACAAACGAGATCAAACAGGAGTTCCCATGGACTATGATGTTTGCAGATGACAGTGTGTTCTGTAGTGAGAGTAGGGAACAGGTGGATGAGACCCTGGAGAGATGGAGATATGCTCTAGAGAGAAGAGGAATGAAGGTTAGCAGGACTAAGACAGAATATATGTGTGTGAATGAGAGGGAGGATTGAGGAATGGTGAGGATGCAAGGAGTAGAGGTGGCGAAGGTGGATGAGTTTAAATACTTGGAATCAATAGTTCAGAGTAATGGTGAGTGTGGAAGAGAGTTGAAGAAGAGAGTACAGGCAGGATGGAGTGGGTGGAGAAGAGTGTCAGGAGTGATTTGTGACAGATGAGTACCAGTAAGAGCGAAAGGGAAGGTCTACAAGAGGTTAGTGAGACCAGCTATGTTATATGGGTTGGAGACAGTGGCATTGACAAAAAGGCAGGAGTTAGAGCTGGACGTGGCAGAGTTAAAGATGTTAAGATTTGAACTGGGTGTGACGAGGGTGGACAGGATTAGGAATAAGTATATTAGAGGGTCAGCCCAGGTTGGAAGGTTTGGCGACAAAGCCAGAGAGACAAGATTACGTTGGTTTGAACATGTGCTGAGGAGGGATACTGAGTATATTGGAAAAAAGATGCTAAGAATGAAGTTACCACGTAATAGGAAAAGAGGAAGGCCTAAGATAAGGTTTATGGATGTGGTGAGAGGGGACATGCAGGTGGTTGGTGTGACAGAGAAAGATGCAGAGGACAGGAAGAAATGGAAACAGATGATCCACTGTGCCAACTCCTAACGGGAACAGCCGAAAAAAGATTATGATCTGAGATCAGCCCCCATGGTCTCTGAGGATGTTTTTTTTTTTTAATCGAAGAGCAGAAGTTAGGTGAGATGTTTTAGGCTAGAGGTTACCCTTATAATATTATTAGACAGAGTTTTGAGGCGGTGTCTCATAAAAGAAATTGTGGTAACTTTAAGCCCTTATTGCGAAACACAGATACTTAATAGATCTGAGTCAACTAAGATTGATTTTACAAGGGCATTTGTTATAACATATACAGTAGACCTTGAAAATAAAGTAAAAATACTTAAGAAGAACTGGGATATATTTTCATGTTTCGATAATATTATAGATACAATAGGTGAGACCCAGTTGTAATTTATAAAAAAGCCAAATACTTTAAATATTTTGATATGCCCGATAGTGTCCCAACTTTGAGGACAAACAAAAAGGCTGGGACATTTAAATGCAGACTTTGTCCACAGTGTAAATATATCTTAGAAAAGAATCTATAAGGATTAATAATGTTAAAGTGAAGCCGAATCACCATTGTAATTATAATATATTGGTGAAGTTTATGGAGCCCTGTCTGTAAAATGCAAGGGTTTTTATATAGGAAAAATAAAAAGATGGTTCAGGGACTGTAACTATGAACAGAATTTAGACATAAAAAATACAAATACAAATAATGCTTTATTCAAACATATAATTCAGTTTCCTATGCATAGTTTTTGTTTTATGTGACTGTTGTTGTTGCTAAGTGTTGGGGTGGTCCATGGGAGGAAATTATAGAATCTATAGAGTTAAAATGGCAAATAAAGCTTAATGTTTTAACATTCCCTGGACTGAACAAACATGTTTCTATTTCTAGTATTTTAAAGTTGTGATTCTATTATATATAAGCTCAAGCTCATAAGTGTATATGTTTTCGTTTTTGATTTTTATGAATTTTCTAATTAAATATTTATATATATATATATATATATATATATATATATATATATATATTATTTATGAGGGTGAATGATATATAAATGTGAGGTAGTTTTATTGCTGCTCTTTACTGATGTAAATTGAAAATTTGACCATTTTGAGAGGGTAATTTAAATGGGTGTCGATATGTATTTTGTAGATTCTGCAGAAGTCTGTTGTTACAAACAAGACAGAAGTGCTCAATCTTTCTATTAAATACAGTGTTTTCTAAAGTATACTTGGCTGCTCATTGCCTTTTGGTCTTTGGTTAGCTCGAGGATAGGCCATATTATCATGTTTTAGAAACTCGAAATTCACATCATCAAGACCATATTTTCCAGTTTCTGAAAACTCAAATAGGAAAAAACACATTTTTGCAGGAGGGTAAGTACCCTCCACCCCCTGCAAATTATATATATATATACCAATTCCGAGTTAAAGCTTTTCTGTATAGATCACAGTACAGTGGAGATCGATGAATTTACCCTTGTTCTCATTGTAATGTGATCTCAGAGTTGATATGCAATTTTCAGGGATGTGGGGGGGTGCAGAATTCATCTCCAGACTTGTTAGACAAAATAATGACCTGGGACTCCTCCATGTCCAACTTATTATTAACAAAACTCCTCATCATATCATAGCTAACTAAAAGACCTCTTCTCTGATCCTCTTGGCCTATATCTCCTTCCTAACTAGTATGAAGCCCTTATGTATTAAGTCAAACATCAAATGTAGTGTTCTCCCTGGTCAGATCAGACCACAGATCAATCCAGTTCATCAGAAGACTGAACCCTGAAGCATCTTTCAATGCCTCTGTATTCAGAGATGACCTGGATAAAATCAAAAGCCCCTTCTATCTCGATGTCCCCACTTGTTTAGAGTCCTTCACAGTCAAACAAGCTCTGTAATAAAAGGGAAAAAAAAAAACTCACTGCATACAAAAATAAATCTTACTTTCAAGATGCCAAAAATAGTCCTCATAGGTTGATAGGTGTGAAGTCGGCTAATGACCACTGGGGTCTTTTTAAATCTAGCCATGAATTACAAACCTCTGACAAGTTCTGATACCCTTGCTAAGAGTAATCAGGGCTGGGAGGTGAAACATTTACAGGCTACCTGTGTTCATTCAACATACAGGTGCCAAACAAGGGAGAAATTTCCTGCTCTTCATCCAGTTGTCCAAGTTACACTTGAATTTGGTTAGTGAGGAACTCTGTTTCACATGGTTGTGGGGCCTATTCCAGAGATGGAGTAGTCTCCGTGATACATACCTGTCTCTCCAGAAGGTCCTATTTATATCACAGGTAAGGTTTAAGTCTTTAAAATGGGCAATTCTGATGCTTTTTGTTTTGCGGATATGCAGGAGGTCTATTAGAGTATAGTCTGGTAATGTCTTGTATGCCAGACATAAATCTTCCCTCAATAGCCTGTAGGATGCAGAATACAGGGATAGTAATTTGAGGCTGCATAGAACAAATAATTGATGCCCTGTATTCTTTTAGTAAGGAACCTTTGTGTATGTTCCAATTGTTGGATTTGCTAAACTAAACAAGGAACTCTGAACCCTGATCATCCTTTCATACGAATATAGCAAAATACTGGGCTATCAAACCAAGGGGCTTTTTTAAGTCTATCCATGCTTCCCAATAAAATTTGATAGGTATTGGTTCTCAAGGGTATTGTGGGAGTATATAGCATTGGGCATGGGTGTTCAAGCATTTACAAGCTTTGTCTGTCTATTACAGACATAGGTGCCAGAACAGGGGTATGTTTTGGTTCTCCATTTACTGATCCAAGTTTCACTTGAATAAGTCCATGGATGAACTCTGCTTCACATGGATAAGAAGCCTGTTCTGGAGAAGCTGGAGTTTTTGAAAAGCATACCTTTCCCTCCAGCATGTCATATTTATGATACAGACAAGGTTTATGTCCCTGGATTCGGTGTTCCTGATGCTATTGGTTTTACAAATGTTCATCATGTCCATTAGGGCTGGGTCAGAACATGCTTTGTAGACCAAGCATAGGTGACATCTCAGCAGCCTGTATGAGACTGGATATAAGGACTTTGAAGCAGTCCACAAAGGACTTGTTTTTCATGGCATGTATTCTTTTTGTGAGGATGCTGTATTTGTTGTAAATGCCTGGTCAGGCATATACTGAAGGGGTAGTTGTATTCAATTACTGGCCTTAAGACATCAGAGTACAACAAAAAATTACACTTTCGGATCTAGATGCCATGTTCCAGCTTATAAGCTGAGCAACATAGAATGATTTTCTCACTATGGTAGAGACAGGATCGTCAAATGCCAAATCACCATCTGCATGAGTTTCCAAATCCCTGACTACAGAGTCTACTGTTATGGATGTATTTACAATATAGTAGTTTGAGGCAAGCCAGTCTTTCTAAAAGATAATGTGATGCACTTTTTGGAATTGACTTTTAGACCATTCCTCTGGCACCAGTTCTTAGTCTTTGACAGGCATTCGTGGAGGATATTTGTGTCTTGGGGTGATTCGATGAGTGCAACCAATTTGCAATTATCTGCAAACTTTGTTAGCCAAAGGCCCTTGAAGTTAGCTTTGACTTCAGAGAAGTAGATATTAAACAGGAAAAGCATTGCTAATAAAACAACTCTGACCCAAAAAAAAACACTGATTGTGGCAAACAGGAACAAACAGCAAGGCAAGTACCAACATTTTTTATTCTCTAGCGCTTCGCTGTCACCACCTTCAAGGAATATCAAACAGTAACAAACATTTACACACATTTTTATAACTTACACAATTAACATCAATCATTAACCAATTAAATAACCACTTATCCTTTAAAGCAAACATTTCCAATTTAGATCATTGTTTAAACCATTAGGCACTAGCGTTTTATATTTCAAAATATAAATACTCTCTTTATACCACAATTTATGTTTCAATACATTTTCATCATCACAGAAACATTCTACAGCTTCTAAAATTGTGCCTTGTAACAAAGTAGTATCACTACCATGTAACGCTTTAAAATGTGAAGAAATTATTTCATCTTCCCTCATATTCCTAATGTCTCTTATGTGCTCCATGAATCTGACACAAAATTCCCTTTTAGTTTCCCCTATATAATACAAGGTACATGGACATCTCAATGCATAGACCACCCCTTTACTTCTACATGAATAAACATCTCTGGGTTCAAACTTAACCCCATTTATGTTGTTGAAAGACCTGACAATATTTACACAAACACTGCATCTATTACAACATGATGTTCCCTTAATGACTAATGTATTTGGTATACCAGTAGCTGGCAAGCAAAACCTACATTGCACTACTATATCCTTTAAACTTTTTCCTCTCTTACAGGAAAAAAGAGGTTTTCCAGGCAAAATCTCCACCAGAAATCTATCTTCCAGCAAATATTTCCAATAATATTCTATCATTGCTCTTATTTCCTCACTCTTAATGTTATATACAGATACATAATACATTGTATTTGTCACATAACTATTTACCTTTCCATGGCCAGGTACCTGATCACTACTTCTCATTCCATAACTATATCTGTTATTCCTTCCATCTTTATTCTTATACACCCCTTCCCATACTCTGATTTGGGCTTCCTTTAAAATATCAGGGTCATAACCCCTCCTTAAAAACATGCATTTAGTTGGTTCCATTTCCTTCCTCAGCAAATTTCTATCACTACATAATCTGGAAATACGAACTAGTTCCCCATAGGGCAATGCCTTCAATACATGGGGAGGATGGCAACTAGAAGCATGTAAATATTGGTTGCCATCCACAAACTTCCTATGTATACTGGAAGAAACACTTCCATCAATGTTTCCTTCCAAAATTAGATCTAAGTATGTCACTTTATTCCCTTTCTGTAGTCCATCAAATGACAGACTAAACGGGTTTCTGTGCAATTCCAGTATAAACTCATCTACTTCATTCAAACTTCCATCACACACAAATATCAAATCATCTATGTATCGGAAATAGAAATCAACATATTTTTCCATAAAACCCAACTTAAATAAAAATTGTGTCTCAAAAAAAGACATAAAAAGGTTGGCATACATGGGGGCAAATGTTGGCCCCATTGCCGTTCCTTGTCTCTGTCTATACAACTCATTATTAAAATAAAAATAATTGTTTTTCAAACAAAAACTTACCATATTAACTACAAAATTAGAAAAAGGGCTATCCTCCATAAAATATCTGATGGCTTCCAAACCATTCTTGTGCTTCATGGAGGTGTACAAACTCTTCACATCAAGTACCAGCCAATACTTATCCTTATTCTACACCAACGGGGAGATTCTATGCAATAAATCTAAACTGTCCTGAATGTAAGCTGGGGATGCCATGACATGGGACAACAATATTTTATGTAATACTAAACCTATATTATGCAAAAAATACTTGCAAGCAGAAATGATGGGTCTACCAGGTGGCTCCTCCATACTCTTGTGTATTTTCGGTAAGCAAAAAAAGACAGCTATTTCGCTGTTACAGTTAAAAAGCCTATCCCTAACATCCTTTTCAGTAAAATAACCCATCCTAACACTATTATCTAGCATTTTTTCATATTCAACTACTGCTTGCTTGTATTTATTTTCACCACATTTTTCATATACATCAACATTGTCTAGATGTTCTTTAGACATTTTATAATATTGAAGTGCATTCATAATCACAATCTTATTCCCCTTATCCAAGGGTTTTATTACTATAGCCCTCCTTTTTTCTAAGATTTTTAATGCTTGCCACTCCTTAAGAGTTAGATTATATGTTATTCTATGTCAATCCAATGAAGCACAATCACAAACATTCCCACCTCTGAAACCTATCATAGACTCAAACTGTGAAATACGTGTGTTCTCAAAAGGTGGCATAAACTTATTAAACATTGGTATAAAAGACATATCAATCTCACAATGTGCATTCCTAAACATATTTTCTTCCATGTCATTATCATGCATCTCCCCAGCATCTTCAGTACAAGAGAAAAAACTTTTGTCAGATTCATTAACCAAAGAATCATTTCTCGTTTCAGTACCAATGCCTGAAATCCTACCAAAATGATTCTTTAGGTATATCTTTCGCAAAAATATAAACATTTCTTGCCTTATCAGATGTCCTCTAGGTAATACTGTAGGCACAAACTTGAGCCCTAAATTTAATGCAGAAACCTGTTCCTGCGTTAAACTACAAGATAGATTAACCAGTAAATCTGATGCAATATATAACTCACCATCTAAATCTTTTATTGAAATAGTGTCCATTGTTTTGTCCCTGCTTAAAGTCCACTTTATAACTTCTCCCTGTGTCACCGATGATAGACCTAAAGTTCCTGGTACGTTTCTGTCCCTGGCAAAACTCCTGTTGTGGCTGCTGCTGTCTTTCCTGATTCCGAAAGGTTTGCAAATGTTCTGCTGGTCTTTCCGGTTGTGCCAGCTCAGGAAAATCATCACTCATGTCGGTTTCATAGTGGCTTTCCTCACCCAAGGAAATAAACGATGTAGAAGCACTCTTTTTAAACTTGACGTGCTGACGTCTCCGATTCCTCGCCTTCCGATTGGACGAGTATGTAAAAGCAAGCCCAGCCTCGTATTCATTCACATCCCTCGTCAATTTAGATTTCTTTTGTTCCACAAGTTCAGCCTCCAATGAAAGTAATTTTTTATTTGTCCTGTCCAACAAACTTTTAATGCTCTGGACTCCCATTGAACTACTAATAGTCTGAGACAGAACCGCTAGTTCCTGTCTCAACTTCTTATGTTTGATTTGATCTCTCTCCAGCAAAATGTGTAACCATTCTATCACACATTTATGCTAAGCCTTAAACCAGCACTCCTTAAACTGCTTATCCATAGAACAATTCAAATCAAAAGGAGTACTGGGATTTTTAACAAATCTTAGTCCTTTGGGTGTAATGTCCAGATCAATGTATCTTTGCAGACCCAAGATATTGAAATAAGCTTTAGTCTCTTTTTCCAGCAATTTTTCATATTTCTCACACAACTCTCTCATGTCAGATGGAATAACATTCACTGTCTGTCCCACAGAATTAAAGGGATCAAGTATCCTCTTAGCTCTTTCTTTCACAAATGTCTCAAACAATGGACCCATAACTGTACCAGTTTGTCGGTTCTCCAAAGTCGAACCCAAAGTGTGCACAGAACCATTTGAATACTGCTCCATGGTCCTCTGGGAACCCACCTGAGCTCCCAGACCACCTACAGCTCCCACAAGGGATACTGGTTCCTCCCGAAATATGCGAGGAACATCCATATTAGGGTCAGACGCCATACCCCCAAACAAAATAAACAACTGCTTCTCCTTCTTCCTCTGATAATAAAACAACTCTGACCCCAAAAAAACCACCGATTGTGCCAAACAGGAACAAACAGCAAGGCAAGTACCAAAAATTTTTATTCTCTAGCTCTTCGGTGTCACCACCTTCAAGGAATATCAAACAGTAACAAACATTTACACACATTTTTATAACTTACACAATTAACATCAATCATTAACCAATTAAATAACCACTTATCCCTTAAAACAAACATTTCCAATTCAGATCATTATTTAAACCATTAGGCACTAGCGTTTTATATTTCAAAATATAAATACTCTCTTTATACCACAATTTATGTTTCAATAAATTTTCATCATCACAGAAACATTCTACAGCTTCTAAAATTGTGCCTTGTAACAAAGTAGTATCACTACCATGTAACGCTTTAAAATGTGAAGAAATTATTTTATCTTCCCTCATATTCCTAATGTCTCTTATGTGTTCCATGAATCTCACACGAAATTCCCTTTTAGTTTCCCCTATATAATACAAGGTACATGGACATCTCAATGCATAGACCACCCCTTTACTTCTACATGAACAAACATTGCTGGGTTCAAACTTAACCCCATTTATGTTGTTGAAAGTCCTCACAATAATTACACAAACAGTTTCCAAGTCCCTGACTACAGAGTCTACTGTTATGGGTGTATTTTCAATATAGTAGTTTGAGGCATGCCAGTCAATGTGATGCACTTTTTGAAATTGACTTTTAGACCATTCCTCTGGCACCAGTTCTTAGTCTTTGACAGGCATTCGTGGAGGATATTTGTGTCTAGGGATAATCCGATGAGTGTAACCAATTTGATATTATCTGCAAACTTTGTCAGCCAAAGGCCCTTGAAGTTAGCTTTGACCTCAGAGAAGTAGATATTAAACAAGAAAAGCTTTGATCCCTGAGGTACCCTTCTAGAAACTACCCTCTTTTTGGAAAAAGACTCACCTATTCTAACTTCTTTGGTCCTGTCTGTAAACTCACTTGCTATCCAGGGAGTGATGAAAGGGTTTATACCTAGTTTAGTGAGCTTTTCAACAATGTCCAAATGGAATATTGTGTTAAAGCCCATTTGGGTCCACTAATTTTAGGATACCTATCCAGTCATCCAAGATATCCAGGCTTATTCTCTCCATAGCTTTGCATATCAGACTACTCAGGCTAGTCCTCCATTTGTTTGTCATGAAGCCTGTTTGGCGGCTGTGGTTAAATACTTTTTATAGTGGTCCTGATAGTTCATGTTATATGCTATTAAGGAAGCACTCTTGGATATTATCAGGACCCATCAATACAATGTTCCTGGCTTTGGCGATTGCCTTGAGCAACTGTTCTCTAGTGATAGTTGGGGAGTTATGGATGTGGGTGTTTCCTGAGGGGCATCTTGTGGAGAGAGGGGATAAATCTGGAGCTAAATGTGTTGGCCAGGAAATGTGATATATCATCCAGCTCCATATAGGTGGAAACATTTACAATTAATTTGAGGTTATGGACATAGTTGAAAAACTGTTGTGATTGTCCCTGGAGAACACTAATTCTATGGGGCCAGATATCATACCAGATTGCCTACTGGTCAGCCTGAAACATGGCTCATCTGATTCTCTACAAAGGTTATTCAATATTAGCCTCAATAACAGTCATTCCCTACAGACTCTCAACCAAACTCATTTCAGATTCATCAAGGACAGGTCCTGCCTACTTAACAAGGTTGATTTTTTTTTTAAGTTACTGAAGTAATAAATGAGAGAAGAACATTACATATTACATATCTAGGCCTTGCAAATGTGTTTGACACTATTCTACACTCTGTTATCATGGATAAAGTCTCCCAGCTAAATGTTAGTCTCTGTGTAACTCATTAGATAACAAATCTGATGGTAATCTGAACCCAGGACGTTAAGGTGGCAGGTTCTTCCTCCTCCAAAATATGTGTCACTAACAACGTACCCCATATCTCAGTCCTTTGGACACTCTTCTTTAGCATTTACTTCTTGAAGGTGAAAGCAAATGTTAGATGTTTTGTGGCTGATTTTGTGGATGTCATCAAAAAAAATCCCCAAAGACACCAGGATAGTCCAAAAGGACCTGTGCTGAATGAATAACTGGTTTCCAAAATCATGGACTAAAATTAAATGCCAAGAAGTGCATAATCATGTCCTTTGGCAAGTATGACTTCCCATTGTGACAATCACATTACCAACAGTCCCCAGAAAATTGATTCCATAGTTAGATTCATGTAAACCTACACTGACAATGAATTGTCCATTGATCACTATATGTCCAGTATCAAAAGGAAGACTTTTTTCTTTGCACAGCTTATTTCCAAAGGTATTGTGTCAAAATCCAGGGGTGCAATCATTCCACTATACCAGGCACTCATTCGGCCAATCATTGAGTATGATGCCCGTTTTGGTATGTATCTGTCCAAATACTTTCACAACTGTAATGACCACAATGTTTTCTCACTTAAAATCTCAAGGGCCTATATTGTAAAAACTATATAGACCATTAAAAATTCAAGGGCCTATATTGTAAAAACTATAGAGACCATCTCAAAACCTTCTCCCTGTTCTCAGTATCATACAGGCAACCTGTGTCATGTGTATCAAGCTTGAACTGACCCTATCAAATCTATTATACATTTGCAACTCCAATGGCATCATACACACCTGTTCAAGGGATTTCATTCTCTTTTTCAAAATTAATAGAACATGTTGGAGGAATAGATATGTATCGGATAGAATACCACTTCTATGGAACAGACTTCCACTCCAGATAAAGCAAAGCATTTCTCTTACTCAATTCAAATGTAATTTGGATGAAAAGATAAGTAACCACAAATTCATCCTCTTTACCACCCCAGTCCTTGTGTATAGGGGACACTTGTGCATGTCCCAACATATCCTTGTTCAGCCCATCTCTGGGTTATTTGTCTGCAAAATACAAGAGCTAAAAAGTACCATGAGAATGTAAGGTAAGACATCTTTAGATCCTCACTGATCAATAGCCTATCATGTACCTATGAACCTCTGAACCTATAAAATGATTTATAAGCAAGTGCTAAATCACACTAACAAATATGATCTCCTCTGCAATGCCCAAACACAGCAGCTGGAATCCATTAGTACTATGACAGCTTTGTATTGTACCATTGACATAACATTCAATAATATGAATCATTCAATGTTATCAGGAGGCATGTTCAAAGGTAATGACTAGAGAATTTGAAGTAGTCAGTCATAGCCTCCACCATTATTAGTAAACTCAGCTTTGGTAGCCCAACAACAAAATGGATCCAAAGTAAACTAGTAGGGAGATGATTCTAGGTCTACTCGAATGTGTGTTCCTCAAACAAAGGCGTATGCAGTACTGGAGTACGTCTGGGCTCTGTCCTGACATTACTGTTCTTTTCTCTCTTCCTTAATGACTTGAGTAACAGCCTTCAACACCTCAAAGGTATAATGTATGTGGATGACCTCCGCATATCCAGCAATGACCTATCACACCTCCAGCTGAAAACTACAACAGCTTTGTTCATTAGCATGCTAACATGCAGTATTGTGATGTTTGGAACACTACAAAAATGTCCAAAAACACACTATAAAATGTGATACAAGCTGCAACATCCTCCCTATTGTTTCTAAGCAAAGATATTTAGGACTGGCACACAACCCATTACTATAATTCTCAAAACATATAGACTATGTTATTAATAACATTGTCTCCTAGTTAAAATGTTGCTGAAAGGTAGTTCACTTTCTTGCTACCTGCCACTTCCTCCCATGGAATGTATTAATCTATAAAATGTAATATGTTCTTCCCTTAATAACATTCCACTCCAGCACAAACATGCAAAAAATGCAGACAGCAATGAAAAACATTTTGCAAATTCATTCTACTTGTCAACCTTAAGTTCATAGGTTCATAGGTAGATACTACGCTATCAGCCCAAGGGCCTACGTAAGCCTAGCCAACAAGGTTCCATGGCTTACACCACCCAAGAAAGTTACTTTCCTGTGCCACTGTCGAGCAGAGACACAGAAGTGATCCCCGGGGTGTATTTCTTATTTCCCATCCACTCATCAAGATTTTTCTTGAAGAGTGCTAATAAAGAACTTTGCTTGACATAGATGGACAGCTTGTTCCAGAGTATAGGAAGTCTCTGGGACAGGAATCTATCTCTCCAGCATGTCCTGTTTATTGTGGTGACAAGGTTTAGGTCCCTAGAGCATGTATCTCGGAGGGATTGGGATTTCTTTAGGTGTAGCATGTCCAACAGCTCTGGGTTTGACATAGCTTTATATGTTAGGCAGAGATCACCTTGGAGTAGGCGATATGCTACGAAGTAAAGCTGGAGTTTTTTGAGGCGGTCAGTGTAGGGCATTTATTTGAGGCCAGTAATCCTCTTTGTGAGGTACTTCTGTGGCCTTTCCAGCTGCTGCAGATGTCTTGTGAGGTACATTCCAAAAGGGGCATTGTACTCTATAATGGGTCTAATAAGTGTTGAGTAGAGGGGAACAATGACCTCTTTTTTCCTGGATGAGAACCCTTTTATGATGAGGTGTGCCACATAGAAGGACTTCCTGACTACTGTGGCGATGTGACTATCAAAGGAGAGACTACTGTCCACCTGGGTCCCAAGGTCTCTTATCACACATTTGGTGTTATGTAGATTGCTGCCTATGTGGTAGTTCATGGGTACAGAGTTTTTACTAAAGGGGATGACACTGCACTTTTTGGCATTGAGCTTGAGGCCATGGCTCTGACACCAGGCATCTGTCTCAGTGAGGCCCTTCTGTAGGATGTCCACATCATTTGGAGACTTGAATATGGCTCCTAGTTTGCAGTCATCTGCGAACTTCATTAGCCAGAGGCCTTCCGTGTTAGCCTGTACTTCAGAGAAGTAGATACCAAACAGGAGAGGTCCCAGGACGGAACCCTGTGGTACTCCACTTATCACTGCTTTGAGGTCAGATTTGGAGTCTGCAACTTTTACAGTTTGGGTTCTGTCAGTGAGCCAGTTGGCAACCCATCTTGTGACGTAGGGATTTATACCTAGTTTAATGAGTTTAGCTATATAACTTACCATAGAACTTACCACTACTTACTCCTATATCAGGACAAGTGGCTTCCTGCCAATGAAAGAGAAACCCTGCTACTTGTCTCACAGATCTTTAAAATCATTAAAACAGGACACTGTCTCTCCACTATACCTCTCATCTGTTAATATCCAGATTATTATCTCATAGTTTTGGTTTGGTCCTCATTAAATTTGTGGTTTTCTGACAAATCACTGAGGATTAAAGTCACTACGTAATGACATACATTTGTGTTTCAGACTTCATATCCTTCGAAACATGCATGCTAACACAAATCATGCTATTGTAGCTCCTCTCTTAAGTCCACGAGAGCAATATTTAAAAAGTGTCCCTATTTTTGGGCCTTTGTCCCACCATTATTTTAGGGTTTGTCCAGATTTCTTGCACTAAGAAGTTGAGAGGTATGTGTCCTCAAAAATGATATTAACCATAAGACAAGGAGATGCTCTTAGAGATGAACACAATGAAGCCCTTACCCTTATAAGACACATATAAAACAACCATAGAAAAAAGAGATTTTTTTAAACTTGTGCTTCACATCTGGAAACAAATCTAAGCAAAAACAAGACAGGAAAACATTATTAATCTAATTAATACCAGATTCAGAGAAGCTCTTCTGAAGGACTCCACCTGTTCTTGTTTTAAAGAAATTGGTTAATTGAAAAGGTCTGAGAATACAAAACATTAGAGCTTATATGATATTACACTGTTTCTGTTACAACCACGTTCATCTATATCAGTCTTACAGACAGCATTACTACCAGCATTAATTGTAATACAATTTAAATGGCAGACATGTTTTGTTTGCAGTCTTAAATCTAAGCTCCTACTAAATATATAATGTATATATATTGTACTCTTGTTCCAAAATTCCTTCACTGACATTTCGTGTTTGTTTCGTTCTGTTATTGTAAACATTTGTGTTGCCTGTAATTTATTCTTACATGTAACATCAACTGTTGCCCTAGTGGACCCAGATCCTATTCTACCAAAAGGGATAGATGACCAGCCCACCAACCCAGTAATCAAAATGAAATAAATAAATAAAGTTGATGGCAGGACCATAAATTTCTTCAGATTCATAAGCTACCAATGCATCAGGTATCCAATAGGCAGTAGCATTACCACAGAGGAGCTAGGCTGCATAAACTACAGGAGTATCCCATGAGGAAAGCCAAAACTGGTGGGATAAAATGCAAAGTATGCTACTATCTCTCTAGGAGATAAACCAGTTATGTAAGCAGTTGGTTTCTAACAAGCTACCACAGCAAGTGTGACTCCATACAGAACAGTTTATAGTACATGTTACGAAAAAAACAAGAAAGGACACACTGCCAGGCAGATACCCTCCCTGGAAATGATGTTCAAACTATAGCTCAACTGAGCAAAATCTCCTGCAGGCAGAGAGTACAGCAAAGAAGAAGCAGAGCTGCTCAGGTAGCAGTTAGTCCACAGATAAGCAGCTCAGTCTGAGGCAGATAGAACCAATAGTTTAAAAATGGCTTCCAGCAACTTTTCAGTCTTGCTGGGTTTCTAAATTCCAGCTAAGTGTAGCACTGGAGACGAGAGCCTAATCAAAGTAAAATACACTTACACTACCTTGCTAGTAGCTGACTAGCTTACATGGAGAGCAGAAAGCTGTATGACAAAGCACAAACTAAATGTAGTCTAACTAAAAAAGCAAATAAATAGTATCCACAGTCCAAGCACCTGAAGCATGGTGAATAAAATACAGAATCTTCAAAGTCTCTTCATCCATAGCATGGATCTGTTGCCATCTCGCATTTCAGTGAATCCTTTGACCTTTGATGACAATGCCAGTTTTACTGCATGTGTGTATGTGTGCATACTATAAATATATATATATATATATATATATATATATATTTACATATATACATGTAAGGGTCTAAGTCAGAAGATCAAAAGTTCAAAAAGACTGAAAATCAAAATATCTAAAACTCAAAATATCAAAAACATTTTTAATGCATCAGTCAAGCCCCCCTGCACACCGCAGCCTCCCACACTCCCTACTAATTATATATACCAACTCCAAGATTGCACAGCAGTAGAGAAGGAACAAATTTCATTTTCAACATTCTCAATATTTTGATTTTCAGTCTTTTGAAGTTTCAGTTTTCTGAAGGGGACCCATATATATATATATATATATATATATATATATATATATATATATATATATATATATAAAAAATTCATACACACACACACACACACACACACACACACACACATATATATATATATATATATATATATATATATATATATATATTATATATAAATACACACACACACACACACACACACACACACACACACACACACACATGCACACATATCTATGAACATGTATATACACTTAATTATGATTGTTATAATTGTGTGTTTGTGTTATGTCTGTTTATATGCACAATACATGTGTGCACAGTTTAGTTAGACAATGGGAGTGCTTCATATATGTGGCTTGTTAGATGTGTTGCACACAGTCAACAGATGGAGCACAACCATGTTTGCCTCTGTTTCAAGATGTTTATGTTGTTTCTCACATTTTCTGTCTTGCCTTCTCTCAGTATTCCTATATCACAAACCATGAGAAGAAATTACAGAATGCGATATGCTAATACTCAGCTTTGTTATTCTTCCACATTACAAGAGCCAAACTGAAAAAGTGCAATTCAACTCAACTCGGATGTGTTATGTTAATAAACTGGCAGCCTTTTAACCTTTTCTTGGAGCTAAATTGTACTTTTTCTGTTTGGTTCTTAGATTATCGTGTGATACACTTTTTAATTCTTCCACATTAACAGAGTTTGATTTCCTTCTGTACAGCATCATGTTTTCAGCATTGTTGCTGTACGCCATTTGACTTAAATGGCTCTGGCGATCATCTGCAAATTGCAATGTTGACAGCTATAGTCATGTAGACTGCTATCCCAGTACTTATCAAGAACAATAATAAGAAACAAAATAACAGAGTGCTTTCTTAACTGTTTGACTTTTCTTGCTATATGAAACGTTTTCATGAAAATTTTTAATAGGTTCATAGGTAGGTACTGGGCTATCTGCCCAAAGGCATTTATAAGCCTAGCCGGAATGTGTTGGCTTCGCCTTAGATTAGTTCCCTGTGCCTCTGTCCAGCAGAGCCACTGAAGTGATCCCCGGGGTAAACTTTCTGTTTCTCATCCACTCGTTGAGGTTTCTCTTGAAGAGTGTTAGTGAGGAGCTCTGCCTAATGTAGATTGGAATCTTGTTCCAGAGCATGCAAAGTCTCTGGGACAGGAATATATCTCTCCAGCATGACCTATTTATTGTTGTAGTGAGGTTTAGAGCCCTTGAGCATGTGGCTCGAGGGGATATGGTTTTCTTTAGGTGGAGCATGTCCATCAATTCTGGGTTGGACATGGCCTTGTATGTCAGACAGAGATCACCGCTGAGTAGGCGGTATGCAACCGAGTACAGCTGGAGTTTCTTCAGTCAAGTTGCATAGGGCATCTGTTTGAGGCCAGTGATCCTCTTAGTGAGGCACTTCTGTGGTCTTTGCAGCTGTTGCAGGTGTTTTGTAGGGTACATCCCAAATGGGGCGTTGTACTCTATGATGGGTCTGATGAGTGATGCGTAGAGGGGCACAATGACCTTTTTTAATCTGGATGAAAACCCTTTTGTGATTAGGTGGGCCACATAGAAGGATTTTCTAACCACTTTGGCAATGTGAGTATCAAAGGAGAGATTGCTATCTACTTGCGTCCGCAGATCCCTTATTACATCTTCAGTATTTAGGGGGCTACCACCTATGTGGTAGTGTGTGGGTACTTTGATTTTTCCAAAGGGGATGACTATTCACTTTTTGGCATTTAGCTTGAGGCCATGGTTTTGACAACAGGCATCTGTCTCAGTGAGACCCTTTTGGAGGATGTCTGTGTCGGCCGGAGAGTCAATTATTACCCCTAGTTTGCAGTCATCTGCGAACTTGGTTAGCCATAGTCCTCCTGTGCTTGCCTGTACCTCTGAGAAGTATATACCGAACAGGAGGGGTCCTAGGACTGAACCCTGGGGAATGCCATTTGTAACTGGTTTAGAGTCAGACCTAGCTCCCGCAACTCTTACCATGTGGGTTCTGTCCGTGAGCCAGTTGGCAACCCATCTCGTGATGTAGGGGTTTTTGTTCAGGCTGGTGAGCTTGTCTATAATATCAGAATGGGGAATGGTGTCGAAGGCCTTTGCGAGGTCCAGGTAGGCTATGTTAACCACCTTTCCCTCCTCTATAGCCTTGGTAACTTTCTCAAAGAAGTCCACCAGGTTTAGGAGGCATGATCTGCCCTTAACAAAGCCGAACTGGGTAGGGTTCAGTGTTTGGAGGTTCCCAATGTCTGTTAATGAGATCCATGGCTTTGCCCTTGGCCTTGCAGACCAAGCTAATCAGGCTTATAGGGTGATAGTTCCCAGGGGTCTGTTGTGGCTCTAGTTATTCATTTCTTATTACTCATACAAATATAATGCTTGAGGTACTGCCTCTTAGCTCTTAGCTTGCACCTTTCTTTACAACAAAACTTTAGGTTTTGTGTTTTAAACTTGTTTGGCACTCTTTTTTCCTATTTACTGGATACTAATTCCATGGCTAATGTTAACTTGAGAGGCAGTGTTTTCCTTTCTGTTAATAACTTATTTCTAGCCATGTAATGGTTGGTGACAGCTATGTTTTTGATACATCCTGGACAGCAGATTCAGTCCTTCTAGCTCTCCATTTTCTTTTCTGCAGCCTGTCTTTGCTGTTCCTTTGAATTACGCAACACTTCACAAGCACAGCTGGTAAACATATGTTACTGCAGGAGTGTAAATTCTTCATTCAAATACTTTGTTCTTTTGAAGCCTGTAAGTGTAGTGGGACTAACAAGACATGCATTTACCACATTTCTAACAGTGTTATAGTTGTTACAAAGCACGTGATGAACAGTGCAATGTTATCATGATTAATTGCTGTCACTTGGTTATGTGTCACATGTCCAAGAACTGGCTCATCATAAGGACAGTGACATGCAAGACAATAAAATGCCAGCATTAACTGTTTGTACTAATGAAATTCTGCTGCATATCCACATCTTCCTCCCATACAATAACATCCAATTATATGACTTTACTTTCCTTAAGAACCTGCAGACATAACGCAATTTATTTCATACTAAATAAATAAATGAGAGTGAATATAAAAAACAAAAAAGTGCAATTAAGACCAAGCCCACATTTTAAAGTGCACAATGAAGTCATAAATATCTAGTATAGAGAAATGCTTTTTGGTTTCTTGTGACAGTACACTGTAAAGGAAATGCATAGCATTGCTGCAGGTACATTGCCACTATCTCATCTCATGACCAATTATAAATCACATTTAGTATATCTGCAAGAAACCACAATTATTTATGTCAAAATCATCATTCTTCACAAAAATTCAAATAATATAAATTAAGAAAATGACCAGCAAGTTATATTATTAATTATCATAAAAATGCACCCCAGCAGTAACAGAAATGTCATCATACAAGGCTATGAAAGGAGTGAGCACAAGAGAAATGGGAAAAAATCAACAAACAAGAGAAAATGCTTTGTAGATGACAGCATCATTTTAAATAATATAAAACATTAAAATACAATTAATGCTGTACTATGTTTGTATTAAAATATCTCCTTGGGATAAATGATGTGTTTGAACCTGTTTTCAATATTGCAAGGTACACACCAAAAGTTATAAGAAAGGAAATTAGTTTAAGAAAGAATGAACTTAATAAGTATACTCTGAAAGGAATTTGCTGGATGGTTATGTAAATCATCAGATCTTTACTTTTTTATCTTGGCAGATGTGCCAAAACAAAGTCTGATTTTAACCCTCCCATCTAGATCAGAGAGATCCTGATAACATAAGTAAAATATATCATCAACAATATAGCAGTGTTCATCAGACTAGAAGTCTTTGATGGAATCCATGAAGATAAAAATCAATATTCAAGAAAGTATTCAAAGGAGCAGGGAAAGAAATTGTTGTAGCACTACATTTTGTGGCCTTTTATGGAACATCAGTGTTGCACTAATATTGTTGCACCACATTTTGTGGCCTTATATGGAACGTCAGTGTTGCACTACTGAAGCACACTGTAGTTTGATGGTTAGTATACGAAAATGAGACCATTGGCTATAAGAGCCCATCTCCTAAATAACATTAAGTCTTATGCAAATTAGTGTGCTATAAAATGGCACAGTGATTAACATTCACCCCTCAAAGCAAAGGGTCTTCAGTTCATTTCTGAGCTGGTTACCTTCTGCAAGGCATCTGCATGTCCTCCCTTTTTTCATCTACATTTTCTCTAGGTACTTCTGTTTTCTCCCATGTCCTAAACATGTACGATAGTTGTACTGGTAACTCTCAGTTGTCTGTAGATATGTGTGATGTGTAAGTTTATGTGTGTCCAGTGTGTGTGATACAGAAGAAATATCTGGCAATCTACTTCCATTTCCTACTTGCCTAGAAAATGCGGTGGATGGCAGCAGCTGTTCATGGGGTCACTTTAAGATTATGATGCGAGTTAACAGTACTGGATGTATGAACTTGTTAACATTCAGGAAAGACGTATACCCTGAAAAATTATCACATATAACCTCAAATGTAGGTAAATACTGGAATAAGCAGTCAGGTCCATAGATCACTTAACAGTGATCCAGAATGACTTTATGGAAGACTAGAAACACACAAACTCTGATCTTACAACACCAAGAAAATGGATGCCCTTTATAAGGCTAAGATGATTCCCTTAACTGGCTTCTATGAACTGAGTCCTGTGTGATCCCACTGAGACAGCATATGTTCATGAGATGATCATATTGTGCTAATTGGTCACCAAAAAGTGTTTAGCTATACAGACATGATATGAAATTATAGTTCATTACCATGTCTAGTCCAAAACTACTCATGTTGGGAGCACTATAGAATCCTGATAACTCAAAATCCTGAAAACACACAGGATACCAACACTTACTATATTGCAGCACAAGTACATACAGAAACATATTACCCCTCAACTATACGCAGGGGGCAAGCCCCCCTGCACCTCCCATGTGGGGGGGCAGCACCCCCACACCCCCTGCTACTTAAATATAACAACTCCACGATTGCACTTCAGTACACTAAGTGCAATCTTGGAGTTGATATACTTAAGTAGCAGGGGGTGTGAGGGTGCAGCCCTCCACATGGGGGGTGCAGGGGGGATTGTCCCCTGATTATACTTGGAGAAGAGCAATATGGTTTGTGTTTTATTTGTTTCTGCATGTACTTGTACTGGAATATAGTAAGTGTTGGATCCTGTGTGTTTTCAGGATTTTGAGTTTTCAGGATTTTGAGTTTTCAGGATTTTGGTCTTCAGGATTTTGGGCTTTCAGGATTCTGTAGCACTCCCCTCATGTCACATGCCCAAATTTCCATCCTCCCTACAAGATCACATTCATGGAAAGCTTAACAGCTTTTATGAGCCTCGAGTAAATGACCTGGTTAAGACACATCTGATGCTGATACAGTGTGCTACCATGTGGCCCTCTGTAATTCTGATTTTGATTGTGACAATCTGGTGGTTAGTGTAGTAAGCATATACATGTGGTTGGATGACATGGTTGTCAGTGTTCTCCCTCAAGGAAGACCTCAGAAATAACATTCTAAATGTTCACTTCTTAGTAAGGCTTCTCACCACCTGGAGGATGACATCTTCAGGAAAAAGCATACATGCACCCTTTTTCAGATCCTTGCACTCATCTCCACACTAATCCTTCTCTTCCAAAATAAGGGAACTTTAAAGAGGAAAAAGCTTTCTTTGTACCCTAGATACGTACTCAGTATTCAAATGTTCATTTCACCAACCAATGTTGGCCAAATCTCACAAAATAAAATGTAAAAAAACACCAACTTGTAAAAAGAAAAAATTAACCAAACAGCTGAAATTTTAAAACATGATAATTTACTGCAAAAGGACCCAGGTAGAAATCGCAAAGTAAGCGCTTTCATAAGGCACAGTAGCCAAACTTCATCAGACAAATTCAACTCACAAATGCTCAACATTTGTACTACAAACCACACCTCCACTGAACACTCAGTTAATCCACAATTAACTAATTAAAATACATGAAAGACTCAACGGAAGCTGGCCCAGAGAATATACGATCATCTGTATGATGTTCGCCGTTGTGATGAAAATAATGCCTTATATAGGCATATTAAAAAATTCCCTGACCATGTTTTTAAATTTTTGGTGTTGCAGCAGGTTAAACGGGGTGACAGGGGCAGTCCTTGGAAACTATGGTTGGAGGACAAGGAAGTTTGGTGGCAAGACTTCCTTAATGCCCATGTACCCCCAGGTTTGAATGATGCTATTTCTATTAGTAGTAAATTGAAGCTTAGGGTATTGGACAGGTAATTTTGCAACAATAATTATTATTTTATGAATTGTTTATTATTGTATATATTTTTTGTTTTCAAGTATGACATATATTTTTTTCATATATTTTATTTAATGTTCAATTAATCTATAAGTGTTATGTATTTTAATTAGTTAATTGTGGATTAATTGAGTGTTCAATGGGGTTGTGGTTTGTAGTATAAATGTTGAGCATTTGTGAGATGAATTTGTCTGATGAAGTTTGGCTATTGTGCCTTACGAAAGCGCTTACTTTGTGATTTCTACCCGGGTCCTTTTGCAGCAAATTATCATATTTTAAAATTTCAGTTGTTTGGTTCATTTTTTCTTTTTACAAGTCTCACAAAAGGATGACTCTACCCTGGCAGTCCTGGCTGTAAACTGGGGTAGTCAATGAGGGGAAGTTGGCTATGTTTCTAATAATTTGGACAGTCAACACCAAGGATCAGAGGGTTTTGAGAACAGTCTTAGGCAGCCACATCTTAGATCCATTACATTTTTAAATTAAACTGCAGGTATAAAAGGAACACGCAGGTGACAGTCCAGATAAATACGTTAATAGAGACACAAAAAACACATAAACACTTAACAAATCACCAAATTTTCATCAACCGAGGATTATTGTTGGTGTATATCTGATGAAGTCCTTGGTTTATGAAAACGTGGTGGTTTGTTAAGCGTTTATGTGTTTTTTGTGCCTCTATTAAAGTATTTATCTGGACTGTCACCTGCATGTTCCTTTTGTGCCTGCAGTTTGATTTATTGGTCTTTATCAGACACTTTACTCCTCCTTATTTTGTGGTTTGTCCATTATAGTTTTACCCAGAATGAGCTCCACTAACAGATCAAACCATCTCAGCATAACTCTTGTGACAAGTTTTTATTCTACTGCAGGAAGGATCTTAAAGTCTAACCCATAACTGGAACAGGACTGTGGGTTTAATAAGCACTTTCTTCATTCTGAAGGAGAGTACTGTTTGTATACAAACTTGTAGCACAGCTACTTCAATCATCATATCAGACATATTTTGTGATTTTCTAAGTAATCATGCCCATACATATTATGACCATCTTCTGCCACATCAGGGTCTTATAATCCACACAGATGATTCCTTAATTTCAGCCTGGGTGGGCTCAATTTCCAGTAGATATCACTGTCATTTCCGTTTTCCTTACACCTAAGAGTATTTGCCAAGGTATTGGAATTGTTTTCCAAGGCGCTAGCTGTGGTGATTGAACCTTTGTAGGAGCAGAATTTCCATGTGTTCTACTATTTGGATTACCGATTTTTACTGACAGCTCTGTCAACAGACTTACTGGTGGTGTCTTGACAGTTGGTGTGTGGGCATTCCCATGGATGCAGTCTCAACGTGAATAGAAACTTAAAGTCCTTTGTGAGCTCATCTAAAATGATTGCTTTCAAAGGAGTACAATTGGATATTCTGTAGTTCCAGCTATTCTTGACCATTGAGTTGGCCCAAGAATTAATGCAATTGACAGTCTGGGTGTTGAATCAGCACAGGTTCAGGATTAAACCCTACTGCAATTCCTAGGCTTGATGTTTGCTATGATCTTCATGCTGCTACTTGCATGCATGAGGATACAGGTGTTGCAATAGGCTGTGAGACAGCAGGGTGACAAAGCTACAACACTATATGCTTGCAGATCTTCTCCTGATGTCTCACTGGTATGATGGATAGCCCCCACCCATCACTTAGTAGGCTTCTCATTCATGTAGGTGAACACTACAGAAGTCTGGATGATGGATGCTTTGCTGAAATCTAGAAGATAACTTCAGCTCCCATATTGTTCAAGCATTATGCCTTCCCTCTTCTACTAGAGAGGAAGGTCCACATCATATATTATGATTTGTGTACTGTCTTTCTGAGCCTGAAAGTCTTAGAGACAAATCTGCTTCTGGGGCTATTTCTTATTTAGCCAGCTAGACAGATTATGATGTGGTATCTAAAGAAGGAATGGAACATTTGGTCAAACCACAAAGCAGAGGGCCATGAATTATCATTGAAATCATCAATAATGACATAGGAAACCTCCAAGCACTGGACCCAACCCAATTTGGTTTTGCCAAGGACAAGTCATGCCTACTCAACCTGGTGGACTTCTTTGAGAAAGTCATGAAAGCAATGGATTAGAACAAATAAGTTTACACTGCCTGCCTTGAAGTTGCCAAGGCATTTGACACATTACCCCACTCATGCATTGTTGACAAACTCAAGAAGTTAGATATAAACCCTTATTTTACCTGGTGGAGAGCCAGCTGGCTCACAGACAGGACCCAGTAAGTTAGAACTGGGAAGTCCATCTCTACAAGCAGCAAGTCACAAGCAGAGTCCCTCAGGAATCAGTCCAGGAACCGGTCCTTTTTAGAATTTATTTCTCTGAAATCAAGGCCAGTATCAGGGGTCTCTGGCTGACCAAATTTGAAGATAATTGCAAATTAGGAGGAGTCATAGAATCCCCCACAATTACCAATGTTATCCAGGAAGAGCTGACACAGACAAATAACTTCTGTCAGAGTCATGGACTAAAACTAAATTCCAAGAAATGCATAACAGTATCCTTTGGGAAGTCATCCACCCCTGATAACTATTATGTTGACAATACACCCCTAAGATCCAAACCAGTAGTCAAGGACTTGGGGGGACATACAGACAATAATTAGGCATTTGACCATCATGTGTCTACAGTAGTGAGGAAAGCCTTCTATGCTGTGCAACTTATAAACAAAGTTATGGCATCTAAGTCCAAGGAGGTCATTGTTCCATTGCATTCAGCATTCATCAGACCTATAATTGAGTACAATGCCTTCTTTGGTATGTAACTTACCAGTCACATCCAACAATTGGAACATCCACAGAGGTTTATCACCAAAAGAATATATACAGAGTATAAGCAACATGTCCTATGCAGACTGCCTAAAAGAAATATCCCTGTATTCTATCTCTACAGGCTGTTGAAGGGAGACCTATGCCTGGAATACAAGGCATTCTTAGACCCACCCAGAGGTACCAGAATTACCCATTCTAAAGACTTAAACCTTGCCTGTGATACAAATGCTACCTGCTGGAGAGATAAGGTCCCAGATACTACGCCTTCTCTGGACAGAGTTTTCATCCATCTGAGACAGAGTTCCTCACTTAACCAATTCATGCGTAACTTGGGCAATCAGATGGTGAACAGAAAATTCATCCCTGGTCAGGGTTTCACTTCAAAATGTCGAAAACTCATAACATCTATTTTAAAACAGCGAGACCATAACATCAAAAATTCAAAACATCTAAAACTCATAACATCACATTTCAAAACATTGAAAATGTATAAAATTGAGTAGTGTATCATCAAACATGTAAATGTTATAGTTTATTCTGTTAATCTGTATATAGTGTTTATTATACCACTCTGTACATGATGTTTTTAGGCCATACAGGTAGTGATTTTGACATTATGTGTACATTCTTTATGCTGATCGTGATATAGTGGGGTTAGGAAATTAACTTTTTCCCACTGTAGTGTGATCTCAGAGTTGGTATATTTAATGTACGGTGGGTGCAGGGGGGACTTGCCTCCCAGCAGAAACGTAGTAAGAAGTGTGTTTTTTTCATTTGGTGTTGTTATAGGTGGAGGTGATGTTATTTATATTTGCTTTGTAGTTTTCGATGTGGGATTTGATGTTATGAGTTTTAAATATTTTGAATTTTCGATCTTATGGTCTCTGTGTTTTGAAATTAGATGTTATGAGTTTTCAATGTTTTGAAGTAGAACCTTCGTCAGGCCCCTATGTCTCTAATAGACACAGGCAGCCTGTAAATGGTTCATCTCCCAGGCCCCTGCTTGTAAATCTTTCATCTCCCAAGCCCCCTTTACACTTATCAAGAGTACCAGAACTTGTCAGAGATTTCAGATGCATAACAGGGCTTAAAAGATCTTAATGGACATTAGCCTAGTAAACACCAATGAACATATAATGCCCCTTGTGATCCTAACACTGAATTAACAGTGCAGATGATCTAGAAGGCAAATCCCCCACATATTATGCAGCTGTTCTATCCAAGCCATCATGCCCTCCATTCAGCTTCCCAGATGGTGCAACACATCTACCGTTTCCACTGTGCATGGATAACAACAGTCACACCAACACACACCCTCATTTAAAGAACATCAGCTACTTCTCCTTCTAAAGCACTTGCATTCTATTCAGTGGGATCTTATCTGCAGCAATCACTAATATCATGATCCCAACAGAGGTATCATACATTGGCCTATACACTGGTTTGTAGGGAGAATTATGTACACACACACACACACACACACACACACACACACACACACACACACACACACACACACACACACACACACACACACACACACATATATAAATATATTCTACTTTTCTGATGTAAAAGTCAGTACCAAAAGGGTCTCTGTAAATGTGCAGATGACTGCAAGCTAAGAGCAGTCATTGAATTTCTAAATGACTTAGCCATACTGCAGGAAAATTTGTGTCAAATACATAACTGGTGTCAAAATCGTGGTTTGAAACTAATTGCCAAAAAATGCATTATTTTATCCATTGGGAAGTCATCTGCCCCAGGGAACTACCATATTAACAATTTCCTCCTAAGATTTGATCCGGTTGTTCAGGATTTAAGAACATATGTAGACAGTGACCTAACTTTTGACCAACATATGTCTATTGTTGTAAGAAAGTCTTTCTAGACTGCACAGCTCATAAACAAAGGGATTGTATCTAGATCTAGGGATGTCATTGCTTTTCTGTACTCAGCTCTTATTAGGTCAGTCATTAAATATAATGCCCCCTTTTATATGTATCTGTCCAGACACATGCAACAACTGGAATGCCCACAGAGATAACTTACTAAAAGAATACAAAGCCTAAACAACATGTCCTACATGGGTCAACTCAAAGCCCTGTCACTATACTCGTTATCCTACAGACTGCTAACATGTGACCTATGTCTAGCATACAAGGCTTCCTCCAACCCATTACTGATGGATTTACTGTACATCAGCAAGCCAAATGGCACAAGAAATACTTAGTGTAGGGATCTACTGTCCATGTATATATATCGGCTCTTCGTGCACAATAAGGCATTGGAGAGGGTAGTGCTATGGCTCAGCACTGGCCTCTTAAGCAATTCTTTAAAGATGTTCTGCATCTACACCTTCCTTTGAAAAATCCTCTCCTTTATGGCATTTTAACTTTGTGATTAACAGGCTTGAACATTCTCCATTCAAACCCAATGGCATTGCTTAAAAAGATCATGAAGTGTATATCTTGAGAAACAGTTTTAATAAATGTCATCACACCTCTTGGTAGGACCTTAAATCTTCAAGACCTGTCGTATAGAAAACCATACTTTGTTTTCAGGACAGGGCATCCCTTGAAACCGGAATTGTAGATGGGGACAGTGAAGGGAACAGCTATCCTGGGCACAAAATGATAGGGTGCAGTCAGCGAAAGTGCAGGGTGTAAAATAAATTTGCTGTCAGAACTGTAGCACTTATTTATGCACTTCATGTGTGGTATTTGTTGCAGCAAGCCACTTCTTACCTACTTTCTACAGAGCTTTTTTATATTTATTGTTAAAAACTGTCATTAAGTTTATCTTGTGTTCATTGGCAAGGTTATCTGGAGTGTTTGTGTGTGTGTGTGTGTGTGTGTGTGTGTGTGTGTGTGTGTGTGTGTGTGTGTGTGTGTGTGTGTGTCTGTGTGTGTGTGTGTGTGTGTGTGTGTTAGGGGTGAAGTAGGTGTAGTGTATGTCATTTGCTTTAACTGTAGTTTTAGTTTCATTTTTCCTTACTTGGGATCATAGTTTGCAAATAGGGAGCAGGGTGACTTTATCATGTTAGAGAGCTTCCCCCTTCTCCATTAATTTGTGACTATGGAGTTACTGTATTTAAATAAAGGGTGTGGGAGGTATGGGGGGTTTGCAGCATGTTTTATGTTGTTTATATGTGCTTTTCAATGATGAGTCTTCTCCTTATGGTTGTATTCATTTAGTGGAGTGTTTTTATGTAAGCTTTTTAGCCTCACTTATTACATCTATAAAACATTACTGTAAGTTCACTAACAAGCAATCCAGATTTGCAATAATTAAGAAACAAATACATAACAGTGTAGTGCTCTCCATAGGTTGACACAAATTTGAAATATAGCAGCAATCTTACTAAGAAATGCAATTAAGCACTTTTATCCTAACAGCACTTCATCAAAATCATGTAACAAGACTCAATATTTGTTTAAATAAACCAGATAAACCAATTGTCACATAGAACCAGGTCATATGACCATTTCCACTTAAAATGTTCAACATTTTCTTTTCTTGTAGAACCACAACTTGAAGATTTTCTTTTCTTCCTTAAAGACATAGCTGTCAAAACAACTGCAATTCAGAAGAATAGAATTTTCCCAATAATTTTTAAGAACAATCATTGGTTGAAAGTATTAGCCTTCATTGAAATTTTTCAGCTTAAATTTGTTTAGGTTATTTTGTTTGTATATTTTTTTTTTATTCATGGCTTGTATTACTTATCAATAAGCTGGTCTTGTGCATTTTATATGCATTGTAAATAGTTAAACCCTGGGACTTAATAAAGTCTGTGTAGACTTCCCACGAAGCCTACATGGAGTTTACATGTGTACGCAGTGAACAGCAGTGCTCATTGCATATTCATGCCACTCACTGAATTTAAACATAAATAAGTGAGGGTTTTGTGGCTGCTAATATTGTTGTTGCCAGCCTGAAAACCATGTAAGAAAGTATGGATATTTAAATCAGACCACTGAAGGTCCACAGTTTTGCACATAATGCCACAATTATCACAAGGGTTTAACAGATAGCTCTCAATCTTTAGTGCAAGACATCTAGACAAAGACTAACATAATGGGGGGACAATGACCCAGAAATAGCGACATATTTGCTCTTTAGAAATATGCTAGAAAAAACAGGGGTTTGTGTTAAGAAACATATCCCAAAGGATTTGAAGTCTGAAAGTCAAATATATGTAATTATTGAGTCACATTCCTGATATCATTCCAGTGATATGGCAGAAAACCACAAATTTAATAAGTAACACACCAAAAAATTTAAAAGCAAAAATCTGGGGAGTTGAGAGGTATGATTGTTAAGTACATGGTCCAAACACATTACAGCACTGTGTATCTATAGTGCAGAGTATTGTGAAATCCTATTCCTTGCATTCTGTACTGAACTTAAGTTAATGATCTGTAGAAGTACATGGACTGCCATGTAAAATAAGCACTCAGGGGAAGTGTGTGTATTAAATTGGGACAGACAGATGAATTGTAGGAATGGACACAAGGAAAGAGAACAGGTGAAATAACTTAATGTACAATGGCATGTCAATGGAAGACAGTTGTAGCAGCAACACCAATCACATATCAATATGGTACAATAGAGACTGAACAGTTAAAATATATATATATAGCACAATCCACATTGTCACAAATGTTACCCATGCCATTAATGTTGTCAAACAGCTATGTATGTACTGTGTTCATCAACAGAACAGATATCACGCATGCAGCTGGTGTAACAACTCAATGGGGTTTCCACACCATCAGACAATAATGTGTATTCCACAGAAAGAATACCTAGGTATGGCCAGTAAGATGTGTGACAGCTCACTGTGGCAAAGGTGGTGCACTTCAGTTACACATCACTGGAAGATGTGTAGTGAGCTACATGAAGAAGGGTGCATTGTACTCAATTATGTGGTGTGATGAAGGCTGTGAACTATGGAAGTAATATGACCTATGATGTGGATGTCCTTCACATACTCAGTAGTTGTGGTGTTACATACAAAGCAGTATCCAGCACTGTGGCCCCATGCTGGTGGATGTTCCATTTACCACCTACCCCAGGAAACATACCTATTGGTCTGATTATAGGGTGTGATGCCTACATTATACTTGGGTTATGTGTTTGTTTTCCTGACATAGCAACTCCCCCCATCCTTTTGTATCATTGCAAGTGTTGCCATGGCTGTGGCAACAATCTCTGGTGTTTGTTGATACTGTCTCAACAAAAACAGCACAGGTCCTACAAACCATGGTGCGATGTATGTGGATAGACTGAAAGCCATGCTACTGTAATCTGGATTGTATAGGATGAGGTGACTTCTACCTTGCCTCCAGGTCAGTCACTGACCCTGCCCTGGTGACAATAGTGCACATTCACAAATCAGATATAGCTGATGACATCAGCAGTGTCTGGTGATGAGAATATGGTAATAACAGTGTCCCATATGCTGGTGCAAAAGGCTCTCTGTAATGTCAAGCAAAGCAAGAGCATAAACACATACACACACACACACACACACACACACACACACACACACACACACACACACACACACACCTACACACCCAGCTGACTGCAGTGAGAATAAAACCCTACCTATCTAAGTACAAAGACTACAGAACTCTGTATTTTAGGCAAGCATGACATCTCAAGTCTGACTTGGAGTGTCTCAGACAACACTTTATAGCTGATACCATCAGCAGTGTCTGGTGAGGAGAACATGGTAATAACAGTGCCCCACATGCTGGTGTAAAAGGCTCTCGGTAATGTCAAGCAAGAGCATAAACACACACACACACACACACACACACACACACACACACATCACACAATTGACTGCAGTGAGAACAGAATCTCTACCTAAGTACACAAACTACAGAACTCAGAACTCCATGCAAGCACCATGGCACAAGTCTGACTTTTACAAGACTGCAGGTCAACTTATAATGGATGAGTTCAGCAGGACATGGGGAGAAGATGCTGGCAGGCCTGCATGAAATGGATGTGGAGGCATGTGCAAGTATCAAAACAATGTCAATCCATGGGATTGGAGCAGTAACTGTAGGATACACATTTCTGCTCTTTGCGCTAGACACACACACACACACACACACACACACACACATGCACAGTTTACTGCAGTGAGAACAGAATTCAAACCTAAGTACACAGACTGTAGAACTCAGTACTTTACAGAAGCCCCATAGGACAAGTCTAACTTTTACAAGACTGCAGGTCAACTTATAGTGGATGACTTCAGCAGGGTATGTTGGAGAGAAGATGTTTGGAGACCTGCATGAAATGGATATGGAGGGATGGGCAAGTATCAAAACACCGTCAATCCATGGGATTGGAATAGTAACTGTAGGATACACACTTCTGCTCTTCGGGCTAGACACACACACACACACACACATGCACACACACACACACACACACACACACACACACACACACACACACACACACACACACACACACACACAGTTTACTGCAGTGAGAACACAACCCCTACTTATCTAAGTTCACAGACTGTAGATCTCAGTACTTTACACAAGCCCCATGGCACATGTCTGACTTTCACAAGACTGCAGATCAACTTATAGTGGATAGCATCAGCAGGGCATGTTGGAGAACATGCTGGGAGGACAGCATGAAATGGATGTGAAGGCATGTGCAAGTATCAAAATGCTGTCAATCCATTAGAATGGAGCAGTAACTATAGGATACATAGTTCTGCTCTTTGGGATAGACACACACACACGCACACACACACACACACACACACACACACACACACACACACACACACACACACACACACACACACGCACACTTGAGTAAAGTAAGAACAGAACCCCAACCTATCTGCATACACAGACTACACAACTCAATACTTTATGCAAGCACCACAGCACAAGTCTAACTTTTACAAGACTGCAGGTTAACTTATAGTGGATTACATCAACAGGACATGTTGGGGAGAAGATGTGGGCAGGCCTATATAGGTTCCTAGCTTTATAGGTTCATATGAGGTAGCCTAATGGCCCTAGGATGTTACAAGCCTAGCAGTATAAACACACAAGTACCCTTATTGAGCATAGTGACAGAGCAGTGTTACCAGATTAACTTTGTGATCAGCACCAACTGGCCCTGTCCATGAGGGACATAGTTGCCACCCCAGGGTTGAATTTACAATCACCCATCCAGTTGTCAAAGTTGAGTTTGTACAGTGGGAGCCTATTACAGAGGAGTGGCAATTACTGGGAGATATGCCTCCCCAGCATTTTCTGTTTATGTCACAGGCTAGGTTGAGATCCATGGAACAGGTTGTTCTTGTCCCACTTGATTTGCAGATATCCAGCATTTCCAGTATGGCAGGGTCTGAGACTACTCTGTAGGCCAGGCATAGGTCAACTCTCAGCAGCCTGCATGATACTGAGTACAGTGACAGGTCTTTCAGTCTTTCTATGATTGTCTCCAGTTGCTGCAGATGTCTGGTGAGGTATAGACTGATGGGAGCAATGTACTCAATTAGTGGTTTAATAACGGTTGACTACAGCAGAACTATGACCTCCCTGTCTAGGATGGGATGACCTTATTTATGAGGTGAGCAATGTAGAATGTGTGTCTCACCACTATGGAAATACAATGATCAAAGTGTAGATTGCTATCAACATGTGTTCCCAAGTCTTGCAAGACTGTATTTGAGATTAGAGAGGCACTATGTCTATCATAATTAACAGGGGTACTTCATTAACAAAGGGGACAAGGAGGCATTTTTTGCTTTAAGGTTAAGTCCGGGAGTTTGGCATCAATCATTTGGCTGTGTCAGCCCCTTCTGTAATATGTCACCATAGTTGGATAACTCTATATGACTGCATCCAGTTGACAGTCCTCTGCAAACTTGGTAAGCCATAGTCCATCTACCTTTGCCTGGACTTCAAAGAAATAGTTACCAAACAGTTGAGGACCCAGCACAGATCCATGTGGCATTCCACTGGTAAGTGGTCTAGTGGTGGAGGTGCAGTTCCCAACTATGAAAGTGTGCATTCTGTCAGTGAGCCAGCTGGCTATCCATCTAGTAATGTATGGGTTAATCCCCAGATGGGAGAGTTTCTCTATGATCCACGAATGGGGGATAATTTCAAAGTCCTTAGATAAATCAATATAGTGGTATGTCCTGTTTTCCCTCATCCAGGTCTTTGGGGTCATTATCAAAAAAGTCCAGTAGGTTTAATAAGCAAGATCTGCCCTTGACAAAACCAAAACTGGTCAGGTCAAGTGTGTTGAAGGTTACCTATGTTCCTGCAAATATGGTCCATGCTGATCCCTTTTCTAGCCTTGCAGATAACGCTTTGTGAGCTTATGGGTCAATAGTTCTAGTTCTTCATGTTAACAGATTGATGTGCATTGCATAGCATACAACATTTGATATACATTTCTGTATTGTAGGTGATATATGTGTGAAAAAAGACTGAAACACTAGGATTGTAGTGCTTGGGGAAGGCAACACGTGGTTGTATTGTAAATATGTGACATATTGTTACATATGTCCTTCACTTTGTTATGGTTCCACATGTAATTTCATGTTATAGACAGGAAATGGACAGTAAACATCTGTCATACATAATAATATTTACTTTTCGATAGCACAGCAAGGATCTGGTTTGCACGATGATTGGTAAAGTGTTTGCACTTGCATGATATACATTTCCTGTTTGTGTGTAGCTAAGCAATGAGCAAACAAGAGCCATGTCACTAAAGTCTGAGAGTTAGTATTGAGTCAATAAAGCACATGTTCTGCTTAACTGACTCTGTAGCAGCAGGTGTAAATGCACTGACACATTTCATTTTGAGCCCAGATAATACTGACTTTGAATCCAGGTGTATGTAAGACTTTCAAATACTTTTAAATAATCAGTGATAATGCAATGACATTAATTCTTTATAGTACATGTTGCTCTGTGTTGGCATAGCACAGTGAGGTTAATTGAGATTGAGAGGTGTTAACCACAGCATTGTACCACTGCTCAGTGTCACATGGCTTTTCTGTGCAATGCGAAACTCCGTGCAAACACAGAGGCCAAAAAGTGAAAGGACCCATTGCTTTTTCTGCTATTTATGTGTGTTGTGTGTGATTCTATTTGTTGACCAGATTATAAGTGTTAAAATGGGGTAGAGAGGAAAGTGGTGAAATTGGGAGCAAACAGGGGAAGAACAAAGGGAAAGCAATAAAGAATGTGCGGGAGGGAAGTAGGAAAGAACCATAGCTGTCCATTTCTTCAAAAGAAAAAACTGATCATATGTGCAGAATATTAGCTGAATTAGGACTGTGACCTCCAGCGAGAGGGGTGACAACAACATAAGCATGTTGTATAGCCAACTGGACAGAATCAAATTTGTCAAGAAGACATGTGCAAAATGGAGAGCTATGTATGGGATGCTTTTTTTGTGAGACAGGTGCCCATTTGTTTTTTATTCAGTAAGAGAGGACTGCTGAATAAGGTACATAGGTTTGTCTGGGTCCAGTAAATTGGGTAGATGAGGAAGCAAGTGCAAACAAACAAGATAAGCAAGACAAGAGACATGGATGGTGATGGACACAAAAGGTTAGGGGACACCATGAGTGGAGTTAGGGAGAAAACAACATAGGCTCATGGACATGAAGCTTGGAGACAGTGAAAATCGAGACCTAACCCTCTGGAGTGTCATCACTGTCCCCTTTCTCTGCAGGTGGTTGAAGTGCTTGATGTCTTCCCTTCAAACAGACCATGAGGGAGTGCAGCCTCTGCTCCAGCATAGGTGTATACTCATGGTGCACCCTATGCATCATCCCTGACATCTCTCTCTACAGGTGATGAAATCACCACCTCCACCACTGCTCCCAGAGGGTATCACTGTACCAGCTTCTGAGACAGTACTACTTGAGGTCACAGGTAGTGTAGGGCAACAGAGGCAGGGCTGCCAGGTTGTCTCCCAGACATGCTGGGTATCGCTGCTGGAGCCAGTGGAGTGGGCCAGGCTGATCCATTAGGGCTGACCTACCTCACTGTGGTATGTAGCATTTAATGATGTGGTACACATGGATGACATGGACACATTTTGGTGACACATAATAGAAAATAAAAAAAGAGAGATAAGGGCTGGTGTGTGAGAAAAAAGATAAAGTTAGTAGCATCATATGTGACATTCAATGCATTAACACAATTATACAACTCTTTTATTTGAAGTATTAAATTTAAGTATACGTACTACCAACTGCACACTATACTGCAGACTGCGGGAGGGTGGTGAAATAGTTAAGCTGTTTACCTTAGAAACACAAGGTGCAGCGTTTGATTCTCACAAGGGGTAATTGGCTAGGCTTAAAAATGGTCCATGATGGCAGTTAGCCTAGTAATAATCTATGAGCTATACACACTGAGCAGAGTGCCTGAGAGGTGTTGACTCCAACTCTTAGTTGAGATATATAAGTATCCTGTTTTTTTTCGATTATGTATACAGTTTTATTGTTTCTAGCAATTTATATATAGCACTTTTATTGTAATCTGCACGGGTAACTGATTTGTTTGCAGTTAAAAGCATTCTGTATCTTTACAAATATTTATCTATTTCAAAACTTTCATTTTGTGGCTTTCTGTAGTGCTTTTCAGGCTAATAGGTTTAATATTTGTCCTAGTTCAGAATTGTTGGCTCTGGGCTTGTTTGTTTATACAGTGATTGTTCAAAGCACATGAACAGGTCATCTTGAATTAGCTGACGCCTTTCTTCACCTTGGCTAGATTGTATTAATTGGCTACAGGCTAGTGGGGGCTGGTTCTTTTGTCATTTTGTTAAAAAAAAAAAAAAAAGTTGTTCTGATATTTAAGCCCTAACTTTGAGAGAGTTTCTGTCTATACACACTGAGCAGAGTGTCTGAGAGGTGTTGACTCCAACTCTTAGCTGAGATATATAAGTATCCTGTTTTTTTTTTTCGATTATTTATACAGTTTATTGTTTCTAGCAATTTATATATAGCACTTTTATTGTAATCTGCATGGGTAACTGATTTGTTTGCAGTTAAAAGCATTATGTATCTTTACAAATCTTTATCTGTTTACAAACTTTCATTTTGTGGCTTTCTGTACTGTAGTGCTTTGTAGGCTAATAGGTTTATCTCCATCCACCCTCCCTGTTGGTGTCTTGCTGTTATACTTGGTGGCTTTGCAGTTGCCCGCCCCTACTGTGGATCTGATCTGGGACACTCCTCCCAGTCTAGTGTTATTAGCTCATTCTACCTAATACAGAGAGAATATTTGATAAGTCCTTCTGTTTCTCCTTTTTCCCTTTTAAAAAAAAAAGAAAAAAAAAATTTTTTTGCCTGAATTTCCTTATGTTCTGACTGTGCTTCTCAAACATTTTGGAAATATATAGTATATTTTAGAGCATTTATTATAACTGTAATTGCCTTAATATTGATACAACTCTAGGTTGCACTGCATCTGAAGTGTTTGTGTATTTTAGCTGCTTTTCTGTATATATAGACTTCTCTGTATATGTAGACTAGCTACTTATTCTGCTGTGTTACTGCCTCTTAAATCATTTTTCAGATGTGCACTTGCCTTGCTTCATTTAAAAAGTTTTAAATTGCTAATTTTGTAGAGTTTTAATTGCATTTACTGTTTAGGACTACACACTCAAGTGTGTTAGCCTTTTCTGTGTTTATTTACTGTATTATTGCATTGTTTAGCCTGTTTCAACAACAAAAAAAAAAATATATATATATATATATATATATATATATATATATATATATATATACTATCTTGTTTGCTCGTTTCTCACCTTTTCTAGCCAGTCCATATCCCAGGCTTTGCTTGTCTCAGGACTTTATTTTCTGTGCTCAGAGCTATCCAGACCTTGCTGTGGTAGAGAGACATCCTACTGCCTACCAGTGGGACTGGTGAGCATTGTACTGCCTATCTAACGCTAGGGGAGTGGTTTCCAGCTCTGAAAATTGTAATTTTATTAGTCTTTTGGGGCTGATTTCTATCCCTTTCAACTTTCTGGCTTAAAAATGTGTGTGTCTGCACATTTTTCACATCGTGCAGCACTAGGAGGCTATAGTTAAACTATTCCAGGTGCCAGAAAGTCTGCTCTTCAAATTTTACCTTAAAACTAGCTGGTTTCTCAGTAGTAGCACTAAAATCTGAACCCCTGTGACTAGCACTTGCTCTAGAACCTGCTGGAAAGCACTAGGAAGCCTGAAACTGATACAAGCACTCAGCTCTCCTTGTCAATAAGGAGAAATTAATCATAGGCACTAAACAGCCTACAATTGCAAAGTACCTTGCAAAGGTAAGGGAAAACAGCTCTTAAACTTTACAAAAAAGCACCTAAACAGACATGTTCAAGGGTCAGCTTCCGGTGATTTCTCCTGTCCACCTGGTGAATCTGGGCATACTGAGGCAATGCGGCAACTGCTTCATGTACACAGACAATCCTCTCCTCCTACCACCCAACACTACAACTTGCGAGAGATGCACTTACATAGCCAAACTGGAAGCAAAGCTCTCTCCAGTCAAGATTGTGCTAGACAGTCAAGAGGAGAAGGCTAATACCTGCATTACACCTCTAGCAACTCATAGCCCTTCAAAACCCACACCATCAACACCCACACATAGCAACACTAAACCCACATATGCAGAGGCCCTTAACATTAACCTGCCCAAGCAACAAGGACCTCCGAAGCCGAAACGCAAGCAAACATCAGTCACAACCAAAGTGACACATAGCTCACAACACCAGTGTGCTACCCAACAACAACCCCTAAGGCAAGACAATGTACCCAGCACTTTAGTCATAGGTGACTCTATAGTCAGGCACACTGATGTCCCACTCACCAGGCTGAACAAGGAGAAAATTACAGTCAGCTGCCTGTTGGGTGCCAGGATCTGCCACATAACGCATGCACTCAAGTCACTCCACAACAAGTACAAATACGACTCTGTCATTGTCCATGCTGGAGTGAATAACTTGAGACGTACCTCCCTGGACTACATGAAAAGAGACATGGAAGAGCATGTGACCCAGGCAGGTATGACCCTAGCCCTGAATAGCATCCTGTCTTCACCCAGAATGATACCACAGTATAAGGACAAAATGATTGACTTCAATAATTGGCTAAGCTTCTGGTGTCATTCAAAGGGGATCCAGTATTTGTCTGGCTGAGAAGACATGATTGACAAACCACGATGCTTTGCCAGAGATGGTCTGCACCTGTCACCCCTGGGATTCAGGTTACTGGCTAAAGCTCTTGCCACCCCTATAGTGCCTTTTTAGGCAAGGTTCAAAGGATAAAACCACCACCGTAACAGATACAAGCATGCAAAATCTGAAGGTAATGCTACTCAATGCTAGAAGTCTAAACCTCAAAATGCACTCTCTCAAGGCACTCCTAAAAATGGAGAACATCAATATCTGTGCAGTGACTGAGACCTGGTTCAGGGCTCCAGAGAGCACCCCTGCAATACCAGGCTACAATTCTTACCACACTTTTCGGCCAAAAAACCAAGACCGAAACACTAAAGGTAGAGGCGTGTCCATATTCACCAAGGATATTTACACCTCCAGGCTAGTTGCCCAACACAATGCATCTGAAATTCTCCAGATGCAACTAACACTAGGTGAGACTGCAATCCAAATTGTAGCTTGCTACAGATCCCCCACCATACCCCAAGATTCTCACTACACCTTCCTAAATATACTGGAAAATATTAAGATACAACCAAACACACTAATACTGGGTGATTTCAACTACCCTGCCATTAATTGGGAAAACTACTCGGGTGCCAACTCCTTTTCCCAACGGTTCTTGGAATTCATAAATTCCAACGCCCTGGATCAACTAATCCATTGTCCCACCAGGGGCTCTAATATCCTAGACCTAGTCATTACCAACATGGGAGATAGATGCTCCACATCAGTGGTCACCCCCTCATTGGTCAGGTCTGACTATAAGCAAATCATCCTTGACATCCACATCCCACCCCCACCCCCCAGTAAGGAAACCTCCTTAAAAAACTTCTCCAAAGCCAACTTCATGCTACTGAAGTCAAAAGTGACAAACTTCACAACACCCATGCTGACGGGATCTGGAAGTTCGACTGCAGAATCCTACACTAAGGGACTGTACGAGCACATCTACTCGTGCATGAATCGTACCATCCCAAATAGAACCAAGATGCTCTTCTCCAAAAAAAGGAAGCCAATCTGGTGGTCCCCTGCTATAAACAAACTATACAACAGAAGGAAGAAACTGTTGCAGAAAAGAGGAAAATCCCAGGATGCAAAAAACTCCCTCACCAGCCTCAGTAAGAAGCTGAGATCCCTCATAAAATCATTAAAAGCTAGTTATGAAAATAAAATTGCCAAAGATTCCAATGACAACCACAAGGCATTCTATAGTTATGTCAAGAATCTAAATGGCAATGCTCATATCTGCTCTGAGCTATAACAGAATGGCATTAAATATACTGATCCCAAGGATATTGCCAATATCCTTGCAGATCAATTTAGTGCCAACTTCACCCCCCTTTCACCCCCTAAAGGGCCCATCTCAATACCAAAAGATTGCCAAATTTCAATAATCACAGCCACACAGGTAGAAACAGCACTCTCCAAAGCTAAGAATACAGCATCCATGGGACCAGATGACATCCCAGGCTGTGTACTACATGAACTACAAAATGAACTGGCACCCCACCTAAGTGTCATGTTTAATCATAGCCTCACCTCAGGCTTCATGCCCACTGAGTGGCGCACAGCTACAGTTATCCTGCTCCACAAGGGAGGATCCGCCTTGGATCCCAGGAACTACTGTCCCATCAGTCTGACAAGCCTGATCTGCAATGGCATGGAACGCATCATCATGGAACTTATAACAAAGACATTGGCAACCTTCAAACACTGGAACCCAACCAGTTTGGGTTTGTGAAGGGCCGATCTTGTCTTTTGAATCTGATTGACTTCTTTGAATCGGTCTCCAGAGTTGTGGACGAGGGTAAGGCGGTCCACACAGCTTATCTGGACCTCGCCAAGGCCTTCGACACCATCCCCCACTCTGGAATCATAGATAAACTTACTAAGCTGGGCATAAATCCCTACGTCACTTGATGGGTTGCCAACTGGCTTACTGACACAACCCAGACTGTAAAAGTAGCTGACTCCAAATCCAGCTCCAGACAAGTGACAAGTGGAGTACCTCAGGGTTCAGTCCTGGGACCACTCTTGTTTGGCATCTACTTCTCTGAAGTACAGGCCAACACTAAGGGACTCTGGCTAACAAAGTTTGCAGATGACTGCAAACTAGGAGCCATTATTGAATCCCCAAATGATGTGGATATTTTACAAAAGGGGCTTACAGAAACAGATGCCTGGTGCCAGAGCCATGGGCTCAAGCTTAATGCCAAGAAATGTATAGTTATCCCCTTTGGAAAAAAACATGTACCCATGAACTACCACATAGATGGCAGGACACTAAACATCGAAAGTGTGATGAGAGTCTTAGGGACACAAGTGGACAGTGGTCTCACTTTCAATAACCACATCGCCACAACAGTCAGGAAATCCTTCTATGTGGCACACCTCATCACTAAGGGCTTTTCATCCAGAAAAAAAGAGGTCATTGTCCCACTGTACTCATCCCTCATTAGACCCATTATAGAGTATAATGCCCCATTTGGTATGTACCTCACAAGACATCTGCAACAGCTGGAAAGGCCACAGAAATACCTCACTAAAAGAATCACAAGCCTAAAGCAGATGCCATATGCTGACTGTCTAAAAAAAACTCCAACTATACTCTGTGGCATATCGTCTACTCAGAGGTGATCTCTGCTTAACATACAAGGCCATGTCAAACCCTGAGCTGTTGGACATGCTCCACTTAAAGAAATCCCAATCCCTCAGAGCCACACACTCCAGGGATCTAAACCTTATCATCACAATGAGCAAAATATGCTGGAGGAATAGGTTCCTGACCCAGAGACTCCCCATACTCTGGAATAGACTGCCCATACATGTCAAGCAGAGTGCCTCATTGGCCCTCTTCAAAAGGAACCTTGATGATTGGATGGCAGATAGGAAATTCATCCCGGGAATCATGTCAGTCACCCTGCTAGACAGGGGCCCAGAGAAGTAAATATTGTGGGAAGAAATGTCCAGGGAATTGTTATGGCTAGGCTTGCATAGACCTTAGGGCCGATAGCCTAGTACCAACCTATGAACCTATGAAAGTAATCTTTGAAATGTGCATACATTGCACACATGCATGTTCCAATTATACAGATTACAGTTAAAAGCAGGGCATTTGTGCCACTGGTTTAGAATTTTTAATTTAATGTAAATAGTATTGAAGAAATAACATTACTGCATAGTTGGGAATCATGTTATTTGAACCCACAACCTCTGATTACAGTCTGATATTGGACTCTTATAACTGATTTGTGCTACAGACTAATGTATGTGGACTTGCTTTTATAGTTGGGATATGCACGCCCAATTTGATACAATCGTATAAAAGCCCAAAAAAGCTATCTTTAACTTTTAAAGCTGCAACAACACTTCTCTTCTACTGCATACATACCACTTGCTTCCCTCAGTCTCTTCAATCGAGTAACATGAGCCTGCTGATTGAATTCTCATTTATTGCTGGAGAAAGAACAGTAATAAACAGAAGAGCATTATGCATACCAGTCTTGCCCATATTTACCTTCCTAAGTCTTACAAGTACTCTCTTATTGTCATACCTACATAGCTGTGGGATGTCCACAGTCTCCAACTCATGCAACCAATGGTTCACAATATCCCTTTTTCTCTTGCATAGGTCATTGAAATGATGCCTACATTACTCTCTAGTGTGTGGGATACCAATGGAACTGGATACGGCCTGAGCCAAACTATTCCACACCTCAGACTTGTACTGGAGCCAGAATTGTCCCCCTGCAGAAGCCTTTTACTGGGATGCTTTACCAGGAGTCCAATAAATATCCTGGACTCCTGGACATCCCACATCTGTGCCCTAAACTTGGCACCTTTCTTTCCAATACCAGCCATGTTTACCAGCCAAACTAGAGCAATGGAAACTGATGCTTTCCTCCTAATTGCAATTATAGTGTTCACTGGTAGTGCACAAGCCTGAGCAGCAATGACAACTGCATTTGTGTGATGTTAAGAGGAGCACAGCAGTGCCAAGCAGAAAGGAATTAAATAATTGAAACTGGAAGGTTTATCTGACACTTAGCCTTAGTTTGAGGGGTGTCTACTGATGTTTCCTAGAAATATATATTCGAAATGGGAAGGTAACTGTTAGGTGAGTTACGTTTGCAGACATGCACTGGGGGCATAAATATAATGACCTGACACATTTGTTTTTCCTTTATACACTGAGTAAAATTGATTTTTACACTGTGGGATTCAAACCTAGGCATAAGTGAAAAATATTTCCTTTCACAGAGTTGATTTTTTAATCTTTGCCACAGAAGTGGCACTCAGGCATAGTCTTTAATTATACATAAATACAGGTGACAGTTTGAGCTGTTACACATGTATGTGTGTGGCCAGACAAGGTTATTGGATACAGATCCAGTTGTGCATGCATCGTATGTAAAAGAGAAGCCCATGCAAGTCCAAATAGAATTATACTTACAGAAATATAGTAGACATTATACCCGCAGTCATACATCTGAAAGCACAATAATAGTGTCTCATCCCTTGTATGTATAATTCATATCAGCTCCACTATCTAAAGTGTTATAAGTGACAGTGAATATAATGGGAACTGGAACAACAGTTAAAGTAAATGGAATAGTCTGTATTAGAACCCAGGACCATGTGCATGAAAGTCCTACACTTACACCTGTTGCCACAAGGATGTTGAAATAGCACTTCTGTATTTTTCAGCGCATTGCTATAAACTGCAGTGTCACAACAGTAAAATAAGTTGCACAACCTGTACTAGGCCCTAGGACCATCAGGATTCTAACCCTACACTTGCACCTGCTGCCACAGGACCAATTCCATAAAGTTGCTTAATTTCCTAATCATTTTTACTGTCTCTGTGGTAACCATTGCAGTATGTCTGCATGATTCCCAGCAGTTTTATTGAATGTATCCAGTTTCAATTATTGGCTGTCTGAGTACTGTCTGCAGGTGGCTAACCACCGCACAACGCTGTTAAGCGCAGTTGCAAGATGGAAAACAAAAACTGCAAAAATGTTTTGTTTTTGATCTTTGCCTTCTTACAGATGCCATGTTTGGAGGTGTTCTGTCTGCTTCTTGGGTGGGCCACTAGTCCAATTTGCACTCTGCCATGCTTCAAGCAAACAAGATAAGCAGAGCCTAACCTGAATTCATTTTTCTCCTTTTCCCGTGTTTGTGCTAAGTAGCACATTGCACAAACACTAGCCCAAAAAGAAAAAAGAAGAAAGGGAAAAGCAGCTGAAATGTGGAAAAACAATCTATAACATACACACTACAAAATGCTGGTACACATGAGATATTTCTACATAGGTCTGGATTTGAACTCTCACTCCAATAAGCCTTCAGAACACATTAAGGGTGATGTATTCTTATTTGCCACACAGACAACTTTGCAACAAGGAACTGAAACATAAATAAAAGGGAAAAGTACTTCAAATGAACCAAAGCAATCTACAAAACATTTACTAGTACACATGACATATTTCTACATAGGACTACATTTGAACTATTACTCTAATGAGCATTCAGAACACAGTAAAGGGACCTCATCCCTTTGTGCCACACAAACAGCTTTGCCGCAAGGAACTGAAATCATTCTGTATACAACCAACTGCAACATCATCTACAGTAATATAAAACAATACAAGTGTTATTTGTACATTTATTATTTTTGTATGTAGTGCACTAAGTGATCACACAACCAGTTATGAGCATTGCTTGCAAATATAACAAAAGATGCGTGAACCAGCAAGCAGACAAACCCAGTGATACACCAGCTGAGTCCAAAATGAGAAAATAAATCACTGGAAACCAGTGCAGAGTGAGATGAAATCCTTTAATAATCCCAAACAATTTTCCAGGTACACAGAGTAAACTAACATTCTTTAATAATTCCAAGCAGTTTCCAGATAAGCTGCATTTCTGTTACGGCACAAACAAGGATATGCTGTTATTGTTACTCTCCTTTTTTTGCATCCAGGGTACTTATATAAGCCAAATAAGTCTAGTCTCTGCTGTCACATGTTAAGGTCATTTCTCTACACTTCTCCTACCTACCAAGTCACAACATGCAAGGATATGCCAGTCATTCATATAACTGCACAATATACTCCAGGTTCAACACTTACCTTGTAAATCCAGCAGTTGCAACAGTTTTAGTTCAGGGCTGACTCTGTCTGATGTAAGCAGTGCACAGCCAATGCATGGGGAAGTAAAGTTTGCAACAGTTGCCTGGCATAAATTTTACTATATGTATGTGCATAAGAAGAGGGTTTTAGGCCCTTAGGTGGTGAGTGAGTGTGGTATGTGTTGTCTTTTAGCCAATGCAAGGGCATACTGAGCGCACCTACATCTTCCTACACCCACAGCAGCTGCTGCTACACTCTCTGACTCCTCATCTGCATGTGGCTGTGTTGACCTTGGCATTGGTAGTGGTATGTGTGCTCCTTCCCTTTGTTGATTCTGCTGAAGTTGTTTTCTCAGGATGATGTTGTGTAGCATGGTACAGACAGTGAATATTTCAGTACATGTCCATGGATTGTACTACAGGGCTCCACCAGATGTATATAGGGACTGGAACCATGACTTCAGCAGCCCATACACATGTTCTGTGATACTTCTGGTTTGAGCATGTGCCTCATTATGGCATTCTTCAGCAGGTGTGCATGGATTTCTGATGGGTATCATCAGCCATGGTTCTAGTGCATAACCTGCATCCCCCAGTAGATGACCCTGTGGGATATCACCCTTAGTGAACATCTGATAGAGATGCGAGGTGTGCAAGATATGTGAGTCATGGTAACTGCCCGGGTTGCCAGCAAACACATGTAAGATGATTCCCTTTGCATTACATATGACTTGGCAGTTAATAGAGTAGAAGCCCTTTCTATTTATGTAAGGCCTTCCCTGTTCCCCCAAGAGGTACCTTCATTTTTATATGTGTGCAATCTATGGCACCTAGTACTTCAGGGTAGTATGCTACAGAGTCAAACACCTGTATATGTGTGGCCCTGTCCTCAGGAGTATGGGGAAAATATATATGGTCATTGGCATGTTGAAGCATAGCATTCAGGAATTGATGGAGGATCCTGGATGCTGATGCCTGTGACACCCTAAGCATGTCCTCTGTTGATCTCTGAAAGGTAACCAATATAATATAAGGGACACATCATGCATTTAGCTCAGTACACAATCCCACTGGTGCCACAGTTGAAGCTCTCTTTAAACTTAATTATACCAAAACCAGAGATTTCTATAGTGGCCCCTTCCAAGATATAGTTGCATTGACTACATGTTCCACATTTATTAGTCCCTATTTTCAGAAGACAGAGAATTTATTCCTTAGTGACTTTATTTCACAATTCTAATCTGAATGGTCAAGCTTGCTGTGATCCAGTAAACCTCTAGTATGTGTTTCCTACTTCTTTGCAAGGTTAGCAAAAGCTTTATGGTTTTAATCTATCAAGAAATTCTCACAAAGGGAAAAAAAGCTTTAGTAACCTTAAAAAAAAACAGATAACTATATATGCAAAGACTGCTTTTGTTGTATATTTCACTGCAGTGATTTCTTACCTGCAAACTACAGCAGCCATCTAAATACAAACCTATGCAAAGAAATTTTCTTTATAAGTCAATATTTTCAGCAATTATCTGTTCAGTTTCAGATTTCAGTTTCACAGTTATTGCTTCTTATCAGCCATTATTACCTATTCATTTCTTGTCCACTCTTAATTTGTCACATCTTAGCCATCATTGCCTTACTAAGTAGTGTCAATAACACTTGTGGCTCCATGTATTGAGCCTCTAGTTGGACCAAAAGATATGCTGCCATTTCCCATAAGACCCTAGTATCACAGCCTTATCTTGTTAGGTCTGCCAGATAACACATCCTTCACAACCTCATTATTGTCTAACAAATGTGTGCCACCATTTATAGCAAAACTTTCTAAGTTTCATGGTTTTAGTAGCCCATTTTGGTTGCTGGCGCATGTGGCCAACTTTTATTACCGATTTAATCTTCTGTTTCTTTAATCCAACTTTATTTCAATTTGTTCACTTTTCAACTATCATGCTGCTCCAAACTTGTAACTTATTAATCCTTTAGTCATTCACAGGCCTCCATCAATAACAATGAGTGGGCAGTGTACACCCCATCAGATCATTTATACCAAGAATTTTTGTGATATTCAGTATCCATTCAAATTCCAAATCCATAAAACCATTTCAGTGGACCATCTTTTTAATTTGATTCTAAGCACTGCATCAACCATCATATCTCAGCTACTGGTAGTGTGTTAGCCTAGTTTTTCTCCCTTTCCAGAGCTTTAAACCCATTATTATTAGGTGTCATTATTACCATACCAATTAGGTAAAAATCATGTTAGTCCACAGTTTCAGTTGCTTATCATCCAGTAGTCATTTTAAGGTACCCATGGCTTGTTGCAGCAAGTCCAATATTTCACTTACCTTCTAATATAAACAAAAGGAGACCTCCTTCTTCCATGTTGCTCCTCCTTAAACCAGTAAAATATTTCTGTTTAGCTTTGTGTGTTTTCATATGTAGTATTTTAACAAAAAATCAATTGTACTACATTATGGTACACATAACAATCCAATGCTCCAAATCTGCCCATTTCTTGTCCAACTGCCATTTTTCTTAGGACACTCTAGATTTTCTATAATCCGTATAAAACTTATCATAATGCTTTAACTGACTTCAGGAAGTAACCAATAGTATCTTTTGTGAAAGATTAGAACATACAAAGTCACAGAGGCAGCACTTATATTCTCTCATCTAAAACTAATCCTAGCACTTACTATTATTTTGGTGTCTTCATTCACCCCTCATAAGTCTTAGACATCAAGTCCTGTGCTGACTACTACAGCAAAACTCCCAAATATCTGATATTGGTTCATAGGTGTTTACTAGGCTAATGACCACAAGGGCCTTTTTAAGGCTAAACATGCATCTCAAATCTCTGACAAGTTCTGATACCCTTGATAAGTGTAAGCATGGGCCTGGGAGATGAACCATTTAAAGGTCACCTGTGTCCATTAGAGACATAGGTGCCAAACCAGGGATGAATTTCTGGTTTCCCATCCAATTGTCCAAGGTGCATTTGAATTGGGTTAGGGAGTAATTCTGCTTCACAGGGAGCCTGTTCCATAGACAGGGTAGTCTCTGGGATACATACCTATCATTGCAGCAGGTCGTATTTATATCACAGGCAAGGTTTAAGTCTTTTAGAATGAGTAATTCTGGTGCTGTTTGTTATGCGGATATGCATGAGGTCCATCAAAGGGGTCTGACAATGCCCTGTATGCCAGGCATAGATCTCCTCTCTAAAGCCTGTAGGAGACAGAATAAAGGGACATGGCCTTCAGGCGGTCTGCATAAGACATTTTACTTATGCCCTGTATTCTTTTAGTGAGGAACCTCTGTAGTCATTCAAATTGTTGGATATGCCTGGTTATGTACATACCAAAGGGGCATTGTACTCAATAATAGGTCTGATGAATGTCAAATACAGTGGATCAATGACTTCCTTGGACTTAGATGATACACCTTTGTTTATAAGTTGTGTAACAGAATGATTTCTCCACCACTGTAGACACGTGATGGCCAAAGGCTAAATTACTATATATGTGTGTCCCTAAGTCCCTGACTACTGGGTCAGCTCTAAGGAGTGCATTGTCAATGTGATAGTTACCAGGGATGGATGACTTCCCAAAAAATACTATTATGCATTTCTTGGCATTTAGTTTTAGTCCATGGCTCTGACACCAGTTGTTTGTCTGTGTAAGCCCATCCTGGAGAACATTTGTGTCAGTGTGAGATTCGATGACAGCTCCTAATTTGCAGTCATCTGCAAATTTAGTCAGCGGGAGACCACTGACATTGGCCTTGACATCTGAGAAGTAAATGCCAAAAAGGAGCAGTCCAAGGCCTGATCCCTGAGGGACTCTACTTGTGACTGGCCTCTTTGTAGAGGTGGACTCCCCAATTCTAACTCCCTGGGTCCTGTCTGTGAGCCAGTTGGCTATCCACCCAGTGACATATGGGTTTGTACCTGACCTGTTGAGTTTGTCAACAATTCCCAAGTGGGGTATTGTGTCAAATGCCTTAGCCAGGTCAAGGTAGACAGTGTGAACAATTTTGCCCTCATCCATTGCTTTGGTGACCTTCTTAAAGAAGTCCACCCGGCTGAGTAGGCATGATCTGCCCTTGTTGAAACCAAACTGGGTTGGGTCCAGTGTCTGGAGGTTTACTATATCTCTTTTGATCATCTCCATGATAATTCTTTCCATGGCTTTACATATAAGACAAGTGAGGCTTATGGATCTGTAGTTTCCAGGGTCTGTAGGTGGCCCAGCATTGTGCAGAGGGATGACTATTGCCTTTCTCCATTCATGAGGCATGAAGCCTTTTTGGAGGCTACAGTTAAATAATAATTCCAGAGGCCCTGAAAGATCATGTTTCCTGCTATTTAGAAGGAATCCAGTGATATTGTCTGGGCCGATTGATGCAGTATTCCTGGTCTTAGAGAGCACATGAAGTACCTGTTTCCTAGTGATAGTAGAGGCAGTTATATTTGATGATATTTCCTCTGGGAAGGTTGAGGGGAGGAAAAAAGTGTAAAGTTGGAGCTGAATTTATCAGCTAGGAGGTTTTCTATATCTTCTGGCTCAGTATAGCTGGCTCCATTTACAATGAGCTCTCCACACATTTGTGTATTGCCTTTGAGGTTGCAGACATAAAGAATGCTCTGTGGTTGTCCTTGGCCTGGGAGGCCAAACTTACCTCAAATTTGGCTTTGGTAGACTTTATTTGTCCTCTGAGTTGTTTGTTCAGTTTGATGAGAGTACTTTTATCCTGCTGGGTGCTGTACTTCCTAGTTTTTAACATGATTTTCTTTGTCCTGTTATACAGACTATTGATTTTGTGATTCCAGCAGGGTGGCTTGTTTTTTGAGTTAGTTCTGCACTTCTTCCTGGTGGGTACAGCTGCCTCTATACAGCTATCAACATGCTTGTACAGGGTTTCTGTGAACAGTTATACATAGGCAGCAGTGTTCTCGGGGTTTATGGGGGCTTGAAATGTTGCCAGGTTCTCACTTAATAGCAGAAAGTTGCCTTAGAATAGTTCCTAAATATTCCAGGTTTAGCTGGGGGTCCAGGTTTTATTTTTACTTCAAACCACTTCAAAACATCCATTTTGTGGTCTGACTTTACCAGGGAAGGCATTACAGTACGGGGTGTGCAGCAGTCTCCCATATTAGTGAGGGCCAGATCCAGTATGGTTGCATCCTTGGTTGGTGTATCGACTATCAGGTCCAGGGAGTTTGTTTTTACAATATCCTGGAATCTCTGTCCATGTATGTTTGGTGTCGTATAGGATTCCCAGTTAATAGTGGAGTAATTAAAGTCACCCATGAATATTATATTGGGTTGGATGGTTAGTGTTTCTAATAAGGTTAAATACGTGGTATGGGTTTCCTGAGTTATAGAGAGAGACCTATAGCTTGCAAGGAAGTGGTACTGGAGTGGTTATTTGAACAAGGAACAAGGAGCAACTCAAGTGCATTGTTCTGTTTGACCAGCCTTGAAGTATATTTATTTTTAGTATAAAAAGAGACACCTCCACCTACAGTCCCTGTCTGTGTAGTAGGTGCTCTAAATGTGTGGAAGGCATTATAACCTTGCACTGTTGATGTGCTCTCCATGGCATTAAACCATGTCTCACTAACCACACAGATGTCAGCATTCTGCAGATTGAAGAGAGCTTCTAGGGAGTGGAGTTTTTTTTGTTTAGGCTCCTAGCATTGAGCAGTAATACATTTAGATTTTCTTGGGTTTGATTTGCTATGTCGGAAGTACGTTCAGTCTGGCATTACCTAAACAAGGTACTATGGGGGGAGGACAATGTTTTGGCTAATATTCGAAAGCCTGTTTTCAACAGGAACCCATACTCTTGCCTCAGCCTTCACACTGGTGCCCAATTTGTTGTCACTGCAGTAATATTAGCTTCTGTTAATTTTATAGTTTGACAAGCTACCAGTTTTTTTCAGATTTAAAAACAAAACAATATTCATGTCCTGTAAGTCTCGTCAAGTGTTTTAGTACATTATTAATAAATAGGAATATTTTCACCTCTTTAACCTCTGTCTTGCAGTCTGTAATAACAGAGCAGTCTGTTATAACAGATTTTTGTATCATGCCAACTAATAGTTCTAAGTACTGTAAAAACAAAACTGTAAATGGGGTATGCCTCAGTGGGGCCCCAGTGATAGTTCAGGAAGAGAAAATGGTCATTGTGTGCCTTTATCAGGCCTGTTGAATCAGAATATACAATGAGGTGCTTACATTCTTTCATAAATCCAAAGTCATTCAACACTTTCATCCAACAGCACCATTCTGCTCTAGTGAATGAATTCTGTACAGCCAAATGTATTGTTACTAACTCATCACTGTTCTACAGCCAACATCAGTATCCCTGTCTTTAATACATTTTTGAATGTCTACTGACCCCACAGACCCACAATAATCATATTCCATTGACTCTAGCATATGCTTCACTACTCTTAACTGCCATAATACACATAACTAGCTTATAGTTATCACTGAGTAGTGTTATTGATCTCTACAAGAATGGCTAGTCTAGATCTTTACTCTCCTTCTGCAAAAAACACTGTATTACTGTCTTCCTAAGAACTTAAGTAAACATAGCCATGCAATATAGAATCACTTTATCTTTACTTTTCCTTAATATTTCTGTCAATATGCCATCACTACCTGAAGTCTTACTTTATATTTGTCCGTTCATTATTTCACAGAATTCTTCAGCAGACATAGGGACCGTCATTTCTCTTGCCTGTCGTACCATTAGCTTTGGCACTGTTACATCTCATAGATATTCCGGCTTTTCTTTCTCATACCACCTCATTTGATCTTTACAGTATACAAGTTCTCATAATAAATCATAAGCATAACCGCAGTCACATCTGAATCTCTGATTTTATAGTTCCTACCCATAAAAATTCAAAACAGCAATGATCCTACGCAAACTCTATTTTCAAAATGACATCCTGGCATCCTGTGGAATCATGTAAAGTGTATTCCTGAGAAATTATTAAAATACATACATGTTCCCCCGGATTCTCAAAAGCTTGCACGAAGTGCAAGATCGGTGCAGGAGCTCAAGCAGGCAATATGTCTGCCATGCACTCCAGGAACAGCCTGCAGGGGCGTGCACGAGCGCTCTTGCACTAATCCTGATTGGTCTAAGCCCTGGTATGCAAATCACCCCATTTGCAGGAGAAATCTATGCAAATGAGGTGATTTTGCAATCCAGGAAGCTTGCAACATTCCATGCAAGACTAGTGCTATCTGCAGAAATGTACTCGGTTAGTAACCGAGTACATTTCTGCAAATTCCAAAACGGAGCTGTGACAGCCCCAAATAAAGGCTGCATATCATGTAGTAAGCATGCCAATGACAATGTATGAGGCTATTGGCATTGCAAACAAAACAAAAAATACAAAAATCAACTTTTATTTTTTTTTAGCCGATCTCGGCTTTAAGCATAGGGCAGCAGCTCGCAAACGGGATCGGGGGGGGGGGGGATAATAAAATAAACCTAAAATTAGCAGTCTAACAAAAATCAGTATTCTGCCATGCAAGTCAGCAGAAGAAAACCTGGCCAGTGAGTAGTAGTTGCTAAGGGGAGGAGGCTCAGTGTGAGACATGTAACTATGCATTAGCAGGCAATCCTTTGCAAATGAAGAGAAAGATAGTGAATCCCAGTTTTCCCCAGTATGTGAGTCAGATCCCAACAGTGTAAAAGTAGGAGTAGCTTGGTGCAAGCCTAGGAGTTAGGTGACATCATGGGGGTATGCGTCAGGCATACTGTAAGTGGATTGGAGCCCTGTGGCTCAGGTTTGCTACTACCTTAGCACAGCTAAGCTAGGGGGTGTGTCTAAACCTGCTTAGTACTCTTTACAGAGCCTAAGCAGGTGTGCGCGCCACAAACTGGGTTTTACAGGGAAAAAAAGAAGTTAAACCAGGAAATAGCAGCAGTGTGCATATTTGAGCACTCTATTTGCACGGTGAGCACACCGGTTTAAACAGGAAGGCAATGGGAAGGGAAAACAGCTGTAGGAAGGTAATCAAGGAGAACTAGCTGAGCTGACAGGTGAAATGTATCAGAATCAGCCAATTACACAGGCAGCAGACCAGCCCAGCCCAGAACACTGCTATAAACTAAGCAAACACCTTCCCCTCTGGCTTTTCCCACACTCTACACCACCAATGTATACAAGCGGGGAACTTTTATCAAACAAACCTTCAAAATGAGAAGGGCTGCAGCAGGCAACATAGAACAACATGTGCAAGAGGCTGAGGGTGGTGAGAATGTGAATGCTGCTGATCAACCCACAATGAGCAGATGGAGAAGAGTGTAAAGACCCAGGGTAACCTACCAGGGGCTACATGAGCTGGAGATTGTGGAGCACTATAGGGTGGACAGAGACCTCCTACAGCAAATTGTTGAGCTGTGCCGGCCACACCTGACACACCAAATTGACCGAGGGGAACCCATCCCAGTGGATACCAAGGTATGTGTAGGCCTAGGAATACTAGCCACAGGTACCTCCTAAAGTTTAACTGGAGATATCATGGGGATCTCACAGGCATCAGCATCTGGGGTATTTCACCAGTTCCTGGATGTCATGTCAGCACATGCCAGTGAGCACATATATTTCCTCAACACCCATAAGGTGTTGACCAGCAATATGCATCTATTCCACCAGATAGCAGAATACCCTGAGGTGGTGGGTGCAATAGACTGCACCCACGTATGCATCAAAGCACCATCTTGTTATCAGGGTAGGGCCTACATCAACCGCAGGGGCATCCCCTCCATCAACTGCCAGGTCTGTGATGCCCAGGGCATTATAATGAATGTGTGTGCTGGCTGCTCTGGAAGCTATGACAATTCCCACATATGGCATCTGACGCAGCTGTACCAGAGATTTGCCAATGGGGACATCCCCTACGATCACCTAATGGGGGATGCTGGTTATACACTGGAGCTGTGGCTGATGACACCCATCAGAAATGCAAACTCACCTGAACAAGAACGCCATAATAAGGTACACGCACAGACTAGACTTATAATAGAGCATGTGTTTTGGATGCTCAGGTCATGGCTCCAGTGTCTGGACACATCTGGTGGAGCCTTGCAGTACTCCACCTACATGTACCCAAATTGTTATGGTATGTGCTATGCTACACAATATGATCCTGCATTAACAGCTGCAGCAGGAACAGCATGGGGAAGGGCCACACAGCCCCCCACCAATGCCAAGGCCTGCACAGGAACAGAGTGACTCGGAGGAGGAACAACCTGATCCTGCCCCAGTAGGCAGATGGAGTCGTGCCCAGTATGCCGAGGCTGTGGCAAAGAGACAACGCATAGCACATACACTGACACAGTAAGGACCCAGGGAATTACACCTCTCTCTGACTCACACATACAGTAAAAGGGATGCCAAACATAACACTACCTGTGCTCAACCATGTATAGGGAGTCTACTATCTGCATCTGACATAGGCAGCCCTCCAGCACCATCCGCAAGTCTGGCACACCCTCAAGGTAAGTCACTCAACCTACTAATTTCCAGATGGAGTAGAATGTGTCATTACCTGTATTTATGGTATGGATGTGAGCATGCAAGGGAATTGGGTGGCTGAATGTTATGGCAGCAGACAGTAGACACCCATAGTGGCACCATGACATGTAATAACAGTCAGGTGTGCCCCCCCCCCATCCTGTGTAGAAATGTAGAAATAGTCAGGTGAGCCCCCCCCCACCCTATGTAGGAAAGTAATAACAGTCAGGTGTGCCCCCACAACCCTGTGTAGAAATGTAGAAATAGACAAGTCCCCCCCCCCCCCGTGTAGTAATGTAATAACAATCAGGTGTGCCCCCCATCCTGTGTAGAAATGTAAAAATAGTCAGGTGAGCCCCCCACCCTATGTAGGAAAGTAATAACAGCCAGGTGTGCCCCCCCAACCCTGTGTAGAAATGTAGAAATAGACAAGTCCCCCCCATGTAGTAATGTAATAACAATCAGGTGTGCCCCCCAGTCCTGTGTAGAAATGTAGAAATAGTCAGCTGAGCCCCCCTCCCCATCCTATGCAGAAATGTAGGCACAGTCAATGCCAAATGCTTGATGGATACCCTGCAGAAATAGCATGACACCTCTCAGTATACAACACCAAGGTCAGCACTGCAGTACAAACTACCTGAACTTGATCCACACATTAAATAATGAAGGCCATACTGGGCATGCTTACACACTTAGAGAAATTAAGGCAATGTCAGTCAACAACATACTGAAAGGTCATACTGGGCATGCTCACACACTTAAGGCCATGTCTACAAACACCAGTGGACCAGACATATCTGGCAGTTGCAGTTGTCAGTGCAGACACTTGTCAGTATGCACCACGCATGCCTTGCACACACAGTGGAAAGGAATACAAACATATATGTAAGGTCAACACACTATAATAAGCCAAAGGTGGATGTACATAGATGTGTGGAAGAGGGTGACTGTAACAAGGAGCCATCCAGGCCTGTCCCACCCAGCACACAGCCAAAGGGCCCCAACCACATAAGTTCAGATGTCACTCACTGCAGATACTAGCTACCAGTATCTGTCAGCATTACAGACTATCGGTGCACGTGCCAGCTGTGAAACATGACTGTACAAGGAAGTAGTCATCTAGCAGCTGTATACACGTACCTGTGAAATATGACCCTGTGTGTGCCCGCATGTGGCGTGCCAACCTCTAGATGAATGTGTTATAGCCCATGCACACACACTGCCCTCCCCATAGCCCTACTATGATAAGCCTGCTGAGGTCATCCACTGTGAAATACACCCTTGGGAGAATTGTAGCCTAGTAATCTCCATGGCATGTACCATAACTTTGTACTGCTGTACTGTAATAAACTAGTTAGGTAGGAGTGCAATTCCCAGACATGACAACTGTGTGTGTTTGTGTCTGTCTATCTGTGTAGAGAGCAAAGATTTTTAGGGTAGCCACACTCCCTACAATTCAAATGCTCATCTTTGGCAAGGCTGCTGATGTCATCCACCTAGAAATACACCTCTGGGAAGTTCTAGCCCAGTAATCTCCGTAGCGCATCCTGTAACTGCATACTGCTGTAGTGTAATAAATTAGTTAGGTAGTTGTTCTAATTGCAGACATGGCAAGTGTGTGTGTCTGTCTGTGTAGAGAGCAATGCTTTTTAGGGTAGTCACACTCCCTACAATTCAAATGCTCATCCTTGGCAAGGCTGCTGATGTCATCCACCTAGAAATACACCTCTTAGAAACTGCCGCCCAATAATCTCTGTAGTGCATCCTATAACTGCGTACTACTGTAGTGTGATAAATCAGTTATATAGCTGTTCTAATCCCAGACATAGCAAGTGTGTGTGTGTGTGTGTCTGTCTGTGTAGAGAACAATGCTTTTTAGGGTAGTCACACTCCGTACAATTCAAATGCTCATCTTTGGCAAGGCTGCTGATGTCATTCACCTAGAAATACACCTCTGGGAAGGATGCAGCCCAGTAATCTCCATAATGTGTCCTGTAACTGCATTCTGCTGTAGTGTGCTATAGAGATCTGGTAGGGTTCTATACCCACCCTTGGCAGTTATGGATGTTTTGTGTGTGTTTCATTGTCTGTGTAGGGAGCAATGTATTTTAGGCTACTCACACTTAGCACATTTCAAATGCCCTGCTTTGGCAAGCCTGCTGATGTCATTCATTGTGAAATACACCTTTGGGAAAGGAGTTCTCCGGTAATCCATGTGGTGTGTCCCATAACAGCTCCATGCTGTAGTGTGATATGGACCTCTATTAGGGGTTCTATACCCACACATGTTGGTTGTGGATGTTCTGTGTGTGTTTCAATGTCTGTGCAGGGAGCAATGCATTTTAGGCTGGTCACACTCAGTACATTTCAAATGCCCTACTTTGGCAATCCTGCTGATGTCATTCATTCTAAAATACACCTTTGGGGAATGAAGTCTCCAGTAATCCATGTGGTGTATCCTATAACAGCTCCATGCTGTAGGGTGATATAGACCTCTGTTAGGGGTTCTATATCCACATATGTTGGTTGTGGATGTTTTGTGTGTATGTCACTGTCTGTGTAGGGAGCAATGCATTTTAGCCAAGCCACACTCACTACAAGTCGAATGTCCTACTTTGCCAATCCTGCTGATGTCATCCAATGTGATATACACCTTAGGGAAAGAAACACTCCAGTAATTTCTGTGGTGCATACTATAACTGTGTACTGTAATAAACTAGTTCAGGAGGGGTTCTACTCCCAGACATGATGTGTGTGTGTGTATTTATGTAACTTGTATCCTGTGTGGAGGTGGGTGTGAGTGTGTGATATCTGAGCCCAATGTGGAATGGGTTTTGCAAATTTCTTATATGGTGGCCCTAGTATATATCACAATCATCCGCCATACAGGGATAACAGATGTGAAATAGCCGAGAGGCTGGGGTGCAAATCCATACCCATACATGACATCAAGGCCAGACAATCACAGTTAACAACCCCAGTATTACCCAGAGCACACTCTCAACCCATGTCCCATACATAAACACACACACACACACACACACACACACACACACACACACACACACCTAGGCAACAGCCAATATGTGGGTAGTACACTGCATATTGGCCACTGATAGTAGCTATGGATTGAATGCAGTGAGCTACAGGGGGCATGGCACCCTGTCCATTTGTCCAATAGGCATGTACATGCAGACAGTGCACCTTCCCCATGTTCCCCACTGGACACCTACAACACCTGTGCTGCCATCACATGTGACCCACAGGCATGGTACACATGTTTTGCACTAAGGGGTTCTGTGTATACCTCTGACCTGTACAGAGTGTTTCAGAATGTCCACATATATTGGCCAATATCTCTGCTGCAGTCCACAGGGGCATTACGTGCTAGCAGTGGTACTTTACTATGATGTCCTTAGGATGTCTGTCAGTAGCCAATGGCACACATGTGGAAAGCAGATGTGACCTCACACACACACCATGTCTGTGAAGACAATCCCAGTTACAGTAGCAATAGACTACTAATATATACATACCTGACATCGCCTTGCACTATGAAGTTGGGACTAAAGGGGCTGGTGTAGGGCTACACTCCATGTACAGGACATATGGTGAAAATATATGTATATATAATTATCCAGATATCTATATTTATGATTGCACGTATACTTAGCAACATATATAGATGGGTATGTATATGTACATAGATATACATATACACACCCAGATATATACATACCGGGGTGGTGGTGCTGCGGTAGCATTGTCACCTCACAGTAAGATGCTGTCTGGTTCGATTCTCAGCTAGAGCGACTTCTGCGTGGAGACATGTGTGAATGGGCGTATCTTCGTTGAAGGTTGTGCATCAGGGCTAGTAACTCGGCACGTAAAAATCAACTACCAGTCATTAGCAGACCAGAGTTCTGCTGTGGTGACCCCTAACCAGGAAAAGCCAAAAGACACAACAGAGCAATATATGTCTACACATATACAGATAGTGATACATATGCACATATATATATGGATCTCTACAGATATATCGACAGCAGTAGGTATATCAGAATAGATATGTATGCACATATAGTTTTTTATATATATATATATATATATATATATATATATATATATATATATATATATATATATATATATATATATATATATGCAAACATAACTAGGCATATCTGTACACATAGGATGTGCATACATATATAGCTATATACACATATAGCTATATGTACATATAAGTATAAATATATATACACATATGTATTTATACATATATGTATAGATATGTATACATATGTTCATACGAAGAGATGTAAACATGGCCATATATATGTAGCACTATACAGATGTGTATACAGACATATGTATGAGTATGCATGTGTATGTACATGTAGACGTCTATACACCTATGATATGTATACAACCATATTCCTGTCATGAGTAAATGTCACTGTTGTGTATACCCTCCCACATGTATCTCACCATATGTATCTGCTATGTGTACATTATGATAAAACAACATATGTGATGCAACAGTCATATTAATAACAAGGATTACACAATCTAGGAAGTAAAGGCAATTGTTCAATACTACTCAATATGTGTAATGACAGCTATATTGGTAAAACAACAGCTGTCTCCATAGTGGTCATGGTGTAGTGGTTAAGTGTTGGGACGTCAGTGTAAAGGGTGCTGAGTTAAAGATCTGCAAGGGCTGTTCATTTCATTGCTGGGCAGAAAAAGGGCTGTCAGATACAGAGTGGTTAAGGCAGTTTTTGTGCAATGTAAGCCACACATGTCAGTATCATAACATTGTTAGTTAGGGATCTAGTCCCAGTGTTGGCAAGTAACAGTGTGCATGTATGTGTATGTGTCTGCATCAGGTTGCAGGGTTTACATGCCTCAGTGGCCACCTGTCCATGTGGCACAGGCAATACTCGGTATAGTAACCTGTGAAATGTGTTTGACTGTACCCCCAGATATGTCACTGCCATGGTGTTAGCACAGTGACATACCCTGTTGTGCTATATGACTGCAGACTATCCCCGTGCTGACACATGTACACCTACAACACACATGAATAACATTTTAGAGACCACAACCAAGCAGTGTTATTAACAGCTAGAAGGCATCATTGCTGGACAGCTACACTACCTGCCAAATATGCCTCATACTCTACTCCCTACAACATTTTACACTGCAGGACTGTGGTACACTGCTGTACAGTCACCATGTGCATCAGAACCATATCAGCCTATCCCTGCATCGATGGTATGGATGACAGGGATGGGGCATAGGTATCATCATATGCACAGGGTATCCTCATGCTGACACATGTACACCTACAACATAATTGCATATCATTTTAGAGACCACAACCAAGCAGTGTTACTAACAGCTAGAAGGCATCATTGCTGGATGGCTACACTACCTGCCAAATATGCCTCACACTCTACTCCCTACAACATGTTACACTGCAGGACTGTGGTACACTGTTGTACAGTCACCATGTGCCTCAGAACAATATCAGCCAGTCCCTGCATCGATGGTATGGATGACAGGGATGGGGCACAGGTATCATCATATGCAGAGGGTGTGGTGTTGGTTTGCCAGAGGCCGAGGGTGGGCCATACATTTGACACCATGAGTGTGGGTGAGGGGTGTACTCTGGGGAGCTGGCTGAGGTGATGTGGCGTGTGTGTAAGTATGAGGTTGCCCTAGGTGTGTTTGCATAGTGTGTGGGTATGCATGCACACAGTTCTGCCATGTGTCTGCCCTACACAGGTGTTTATGGACAGCTGCAGACCATACCTGGCAGGGTGTGCAGCTCACTACCTCCAGCTATGGACACATGGATTGTGTCTGCCAGGGGTTCTGCGGGCATGTCCAGGTACAGGCATTGATGTGCTACTCTCACCTGCTGATGACATTTGTCCACTAGTACCAGGTCCCTCCTGGGAATGGCCAGGACCACATGCACATGGCCTGCTGTGGTGTGGTGTGGCCAGCACACCCCCTGCACTGCCAGGGCTGCTACTGCCACTATGGGAGCCCCTTTGTGTCCTATCATGCCCACGTTGACAGCCAGCTGTTGGTGTTGCTGGCCCACATCCAAGCGGGTGTCACCGCATCCCCACCACATGCTGAAGCATGGGCACACCACGGTTAATGAGGGCCATCATCTCATCTTGCCATCTATCCGCTTGCTCAGTAGAAGCATGGATAGCACCCGACAGTTCATGGAGGTTGTCACCTACAGATGCGAGTGCAGTCCTCTACAGCCTAAGGCCCTGTCTGGTGTAATGCTCCATACATGTCTGCACTGCCATTACACCCTGAAACATGCTTCTGCTGGTTGCAGCTATGTTGCCTATGCCAGGGGCATGATGTCCAGTGGCTCTATTACGAGCAACCTGGGACATCTGCTTATGTGGCAGCCTGCCGGACATCCGGGTATGCCCGCTGCGACTGGACACAGTAGGCATGGTTACCACACTTTCCTGTGCACTGCCACTGAATGCCAGCTGTCCCTCTGCTATGGCCACTGGTGATGGGGTGTGTATAGGCCCTGTAACTGTGTGCAGGGGTGGGGTGGCATAAAGGAGGATATCAAATAATGGTGCAGTATCAGCCCCTGACAACCCCACCTGTGCCTCAACATTATTATCATCATCATCATCATCAGTGTCTGTATGGACACCTACATCATATTGGATGCAGGAGGGTCCCTGACCCACCTTGCCACCTATGGGGGAAAACAATAAATGCACTTTAAAACCTGTACAGCATTGCCTAACAGTACACACACACACACACACACACACACACACACACACACACACACACACACACACACACACACACACACACACACACACACACACACACACACACACACACACACACACATCTCCGTAATACCTACCTGTCCATGGCTTTACAGATAGTCCCACGTATATGTTCATGTGTTACCCCATCCTGCATCACACTTGTTAACATACACAAATTGATACCACTCATTACTCTAAATGCCCACACAAGTGGCCACAACAAAAGGCCTGTTGCTACTTTACCTGCCTGACCTGTGTGTAGTGGATTTACATGGCCTCAATACTGTCATTCCGTATGCACCCTCTGTATACCTGGAATGATGTGCATGGCCCCTATATGTGTGGGCTACTATGTTGTATCCATAATAGCTCCCATTGGTGTGTCATGTGTATGTAATGCTCAATACATGCCAGATGTGCTGTTCCATCGGCCCATCATGTGTCAGCTGTAATATCTGGATACATACCCTTGTGTTGACTATTACTTCCCCAGTGCATCTGTAGAGCTGCATATGTGGGTTGTAGGTGACCTCTCTGCTGACTGCAATATTAAGTGTGTACCTGGAGTCTACCTTCTCTCTGGATGCCTGTTCCATGCTACAGACCATATTATACTATTTGCTGTCCTGTGATTACATGACAGGTATTTCTGGTGTGTTATGTGGCAGTCCATGTCCATGAACTGCACTGTCCCAAAGGGGGGTACAGCTGTATGAACACCCCACAATCACACATGTGTATACATGGCCACACACACATGCACACATGCATCATACATGCATCTGCCTCCCACCACTTCACCAGAGTGACCCTGTAGGCAAACTAACTAACCACCAGGATGCACACACACACACACACACACACACACACACACACAGATGAGGTTGCACAATGATCGTACACACAGTCCTCCTATTACCCATCTGCCACCATGCAGAACATATGGTACAGAACAGTATGCGGTTCAGCTATAGTTAATCCATGCTAGAAAGAGTATACATGTATATGATGCATGTGCTGTGATTAGGTGATGCCCCTTCCCTGGATACCACTGCACCCATGTGCACAGTATTGCTGTGCACCTGTTTTGCACCCTGACATGTACTGTGCACAACAACTCACAGGTGGTACAACCCATTGTGGAATGTGTAATACTGTGTCAGTTATGTCAGCTGTACCTTTCACAGCCCCTATGTGTTTCAGCAACACATACCTGGGATGATATGTGGACTGTTGTCATTGGTGAATGCTAGATGCCTGATTTACAGCTATAAACATCAACAGACCATGTATGACCACTGCAGAAATGCTTACACTGACAACCATCAGAGCATACCGTGGCTATGGGGAGGTGTACACACCTTTATTGATTTTACACACACATCTTTGATCTGTCATGGGACCACAGCACCACATATCTTAGCAGTATACAAGCCCAGTATGTAACATATGTCCTGTACTTTCACATGCAGTGTCTACAGATTGTGTTAGGTGTGCGACTGCTGACTGCAATACATACACACCATGTGGGCATATGTGTGCACACCCTTATCACGACGGCTTATCACACCTCTTCTTGTGTGTACTACAGCAGTCACTGCTCATGGCAGGGGTATACCAGCATGGGCCTTCTGCAATTGCCAGTGTATGTTCAGTCGACCCTACACATGTCCCCCTATTCTGCATGATTCAAGGTCTACTCATGTGCACATCCCATGGTGTTCACACAATGCCATCACTATTGCAGTGTGGGTAGGGTTATGGCTGCCACAAGTCCTGAACCTGACTATATGCAGATAGCTCCATTCCTACCATCCTTAGAATCCCTGCTGCAGTGCACTGGTGTGTCATGCTGAGCCCCCCCCCTCAGCTTTCATGCAGATGCATGACAGGTAAGCCCTACACATGTGTGTCACCTTGCAGTGTTCCATACACTGAACATCATATGTTGCAGCCTAGACCCAGCTGATAATGTGGACTACTGTAATGCCTTATGCCATAGTGTATCTCTGCAGCAGTTAGCATTGTCCTACAGGTATATACACTGGTGTTGCACTGTATATGGGTGTTGTTCAGAACATGTCACTACTGTAGGCCATGTCTACCAACAGTATGTTGCTCCCTGTGGACACATTCTGCAATGACAGGATGTTAGTTTTCATGCAGGTGTGTGACATACCCTTTCAATACTCCATCATGGTCATCTCTGTGAGACTGTGCATTTCATAGCAACAATACATGCAAATGTTCAGCATGTATTCAGGGTAGGTGTGTTAGATGTGTGCATGGAATATACCATCACCATTATATGTCCGGTGTGTTGGCATGCATCTACATAAGGCATACTCACCAGCTACCATGCTGCCTTGTTATTACCCCGGAGGGACCTACATAAGAGGGTGAGAGATGCAATGTCAGTGGCCACACCTGTGGCACTGCTACAGGGGGTCTATATTATAAGCACAAAAGACCTTTTCAACAAATACAAAAACAGTGACACATATTCCACAAACCGCGAAAACACCGAACACCCTGAGCCGCGAAAGTCAAAATCTCAAATCGTCATAGTTGGCCCTTCTGCGGTATAGCTCCTTAAGGTAAGTGTGTGATAGTTTCGGACCTTAGGGTTAAGGTGCGGGTTAAGGTAAGTGCATAGATAGAAATGTATGCAAGGTTTACTGTAGGGTTAGAAGTAGGGTTTTGTTTAGTGTATGTATGTGGTTTATTTATTTTGTTTGGGTAGGTAGTATGTAGCGGGTGGTGGGTTTGGCCAACTATGATGATTTGAGATTTTGAATTTTGTGGTTTAGGGCGTTTGGTGTTTTCGTGGTTCGGCAATATGTGTTGCTGTTTTTGTATTCGCTGATAAGGTCTTTTGTGCTTATAATATAGACCCGCTACAGGCTGGGTGCAGTACTACCATACATCAATGGTAAATTCCCACAATACTACAACATCTGGACATCTGTTTATCACTACAATGCAGCAACACAATATATCTATGATATGTCAGATATGCATGATGTACCTGTACCACTGCAGATATTTACACAACAGTGATCTACTGATGTGCCCTATGTCCTTACTTGCACGCTTATCTGGTGATGTGTGGGTGACACCCATCTCCACGAAGGGGTCCAATGGTTGTTAGTGTTCCAGATGGGCAGGTGCCACGAGGCTGGCCAGGAGCTCCTCCACACATGTCGGGAGGGTGGATGGCATGGCCCCCCATGGAGAGGTGATCTCCCAGGACTATGGCAGTATGCCGATGGGCATTTCAAAGCAGGTCACTGTAATGATGCCGGACCTGCTCATAGCTCTAGTTATGCAGGCCAACATCATTTACCCTGTGGACTAGATCGTTCCATAGGGCAGTCCACGCCTGCTGGTCTTGGGCTGTCTTGCCAAAGATAACCTAGTAGTGGTGTACCAGGTGGTTGATGATGATGTCATTTTCATCTGCTGAATACACAGGTAACCTGCTGTGTGACATCCTGCCTGAAAGACATAAAGATGGAAACAGGCCTGAGCAACTCATAATGCAAGGTTACAACAGTTCATAATACACATCTCTGTCACCCCTCCCCCTACCATATCAGCTTCAACAGACTGTACACAAAACTCATTAGGTATGACTACAGCTTAACTACTGTTTGGACAGATTGTGTATTGTAGCCATGACCCCAGTTTGGACACTAAAATTGTTGGCGTGTTAAAGACTATTCACTTGCATGCCATTGTCAGGCCCACTATGGTTACATATATGCCAGTGGTATGGCTGCTCTGAGATTGCTGAACATCTGACAGTCTGTGTTATTGGGGAGATATATGCATGCTGTTGGAAATGTACCGGGATTGATTGAATAAGGATGACAGGCAAACAACTCCAGCCTCTTCAATACGAAGTAAAGCTACTTGCTGTCCTACATCATAACCCTGTACCTTGGGAAGCAATAAACCTTCTTACCATCTATCCCTGCTCTAAAACTAAAGGACCATCCCTGAGTGATGAATAAGGACCACAGGCAAACAATTCCAGCCTCTTCAATAAGAAGTAAAGCTACATGCTGCCCTACATCAGAACCCTGTACCTTGGGAAGCAATAAACTTTCTTACCATCTAACCCTGCTCTAAGACTAAAGGACCATCCCTGAGTGATGAATAAGGACCACAGGCAAACAATTCCAGCCTCTTCAATAATAAGTAAAGCTACTTGCTGTCCTACATCAGAACCCTATTGCTCCTTCCTGATCAAGTGAAAAATCAGTTCCCTTCCCTAATCTGATCAGTAAAAAAACAGTTTCCTATACTAATCTGGTATGTCCAAGGGTCAGTTTCAAGGTTACTCTCCAGTCCAGCTGGTGAATCTGGGAACTTTGAGGCAATGTTACAATTGCCTTATGTACACAGAAAACCCTCTCCTCCTTCCAACAAACTCTAATACATGTGAGAGATGCAGTTACACAGCCAAACTGGAGGCACAGCTCTCTCAACCCAAGACTGGCACAGTCAGTCAGGAGGAAAAGGTAATCACCCACACCACAAATCCAGTCTCACACAGACCTATTGCATCTGCATACCCAACACATAAACACACAAAAACATAGTTGGAGGCTCTAAATAAAAATCTGCCTAAACAGCAAAAACCTCCTAAGCAGATATCCAAGCAACAGCCACCCCTCAACAGTACCCATGAATCACATATCTCACAAAATCAGTGTGTCTCACAGTCACAGCCCTTAAGGCCAAATAACACACCAAATACACTTGTTATAGGGGACTCTATTGTCCGACACACTGACGTCCCGCTCACCAGACTGAACAAGGAGAAGGTCACTGTAAGCTGCCTGTCGGGTGCCAGGATCCGCCACATAATGCAAGCTCTCAGGTCACTCCAAAGCAAGTACAAGTATGACTCCGTCATTGTCTATGCTGGTGTGAATGACCTGAAACGTACCTCCCTGGACTACATGAAATGAGACATAGAGGAGCTCTCTGAACATGTAGCCCATGCTGGTATGACCCTGACCTTGAGTAGCATCTTGCCCTCACCAAGAATGATGCCACAGTATAAAGACAAAATGATCAGTTTCAACAATTGGCTAAAGTATTGGTGTCATTCAAAGGGGATCCAGTGTCTGTCAGCCTGGGATGACATGCTCGACAAGCCACGTTGCTTCGCTAGGGACGGCTTGCACCTGTCACCCTTAGGCTTTCGTATACTGGCCAAGGCTCTTGCCACCCCCATAGTGCCTTTTTTAGGCAAGGCTCAAAGGACAAACCCACCTCCATAGACAGCCCAAGGATAAAATAACTAAAGGTAATGCTACTCAATGCCAGAAGTCTAAGCCTCAAGATGCACGCACTCGAGGCTCTCCTCAGTATGGAGAAAATTGATGTCTGTGCAGTAACAGAAACCTGGTTCAAGGCTCCTGAGAGCACCCCAGCACTACCAGGTTATAACTCATACCATGCGTTTCGGCCCCAAAACTCGGACCGAAGCACTAAAGGAGGGGGAGTATCTATATTCATCAAAGATACCTACACCTCCAGGTTAGTGGCACTGCACGAAGCATCGGAAACCATCCATGTGCAACTAACAGCGGGCAAAACTGCCTTTCAGTTTGTAGCCTGCTACAGAACACCCTCCCTATTACAGGAACCCCACTTGGCATTCTTGAGAACACTGGAGAATATGAAGGTCTCTCCAAACACTATGTTATTGGGTGACTTCAACTACCCAAGCATTGACTGGGAAAACTAATCAAGCCCAAACACCCTCACCCAACGGTTCCTTGAATTTATAAACTCTAACGCAATGGAACAACTGGTCACCACTCCCACAAGAGGGAACAACATATTGGACCTGGTCATCACCAACATGGGGACTCTATGTTCCACACCAGAGGTAAACCCCTCATTGGTAAGATCAGACCATAAACAAATTTCCCTGGACATCCATATCCCGTCCCCACCCCCAGCCAAGGAAATCACTGTAAAGAATTTCTCAAAAGCCAACTTTGCACTTCTCAAGACTGAGGTGGAAACCTTCAAAGCCCCTGGGCCAGAGGATAATACAGCCCAATCCGCAGAATCCTTTACAAATGCATTCTATGAGCACCTGCAGGAATGCATGGATCGTGCTATCCCAAATAAAACTGAGACTCATTCCTCCAAAAACAGGAGACCGGTCTGGTGGACCCCGGCCATAAATAAGCTATACAACAGAAGGAGGTAGCTACTACATGACAGAGCAAAATCCCAAAAAGGAAAGGCATCTCTGATCAGTATTAGCAAGAAACTTCAATTCCTCATAAAATCATCAAAGGCCAGCTTCGAAAGAAAAATTGCCCTAGACACTAAAGATAATCACAAGGCCTTCTTTAGTTATGTCAGGAACATGGGCGGAAACTCCCAGATATGCTCTGAATTGTTGCGTAACGGTACAAAATATACCGAACCTACAGACATAGCCAACATCCTGGCAGACAGATTCAGCGCAAACTCCCCCCCCCGCCAAAGGAGCAAATGCCTATCCCAACTGAATGTAACCACCCTGACATCACAGATGCACAGGTGAAAGCTGTCCTCTCCAAAGCAAACAACACAGCATCTATGGGACTGGACGGTGTCCCAGGTTGTGTCTTACACGAGCTCCAAGAAGAACTGAACCCTCACATTAAGTCACTGTTCAAACTTAGCCTTACTACAGGATATGTACCCAAAGAATGGCGTATAGCTACAGTAGTCCCACTCCAAAAAGGTGGTGCCACAACGGACCCCAGAAACTATCACCCCATAAGCCTGACTAGTCTGGTCTGTAAAGCTATGGAGCGTATTATCATGGAAATCATAAACAAAGACACTGGGAGCCTCCAGACACTGGACCCTACCCAATTCGTCTTTGTTAAGGGCAGATCTTGCCTCTTAAACCTAGTTGATTTCTTTGAAACAGTTACCAAAGCCATAGATGAGGGCACGGTAGTCCACACAGCCTACCTGGTCCTCGCAAAAGCCTTCGACAAAATACCCCACTCGGGCATCATAAATAAGCTTACCAGCTTAAATATCAACCCCTATATCACAAGATGGGTTGCAAACTGGCTCAGAGATAGAACCCATATGGTCAGAATCACAGGTGCCATGTCCAAATCCAAACCAGTTACAAGTGGTGTCCCACAGGGCTCAGTTCTGGGACCTCTCTTGTTCGGTATATACTTCCAGAGGTTCAGGCTAACACGGGGGGATTATGGCTGACAAAGTTCACAGATGACTGCAAACTGGGGGCCATAATGGAATCTCCAGCTGACACAAGCATCCTCCAAAAGGGTCTCACAGAGACGGATGCTTGGTGCCAGAGCCATGGCCTCAAGCTAAATGCTAAAAAGTGCATAGTCATCCCCTTTGGGAAAAACAAGGTGCCCACAAATTACCACATAGGTGATAATCCATTAAGTACGGAAGAAGTAATTAGAGATTTGGGGACCAACGTAGATAGTAATCTCTCCTTTGATAATCACGTTGCCAAAGTGGTTAGAAAGACCTTCTATATAGCCCACCTTAACACGAAAGGGTTCGCATCTAGATCAAGAGAGGTCATTGTGCCCCTCTACTCGTCAATCATCAGGCCCATAATTAAATACAATGCCCCTTTTGGGATGTACTTTACCCGACACCTGCAGCAACTGGAGAGACCCCAAATGTACCTCGCCAAGAGGATCATGGGCTACAAGCAGATGTCCTATGCAGCTCGACTAAAGAAACTCCAGCTCTACTCAGTTGCTTACTGCCTACTCAGAGGTGATCTATGCCTGAAGTACAAAGCCATGTCAAACCCAGAATTAATGGACATGCTCCACCTCAAAAAATCCAAGTCCCTTAGAGCTACATGCTCCAGGGACCTAAACCTCAGCACAAAAATAAATAGGACATGCTGGAGGGACAGATTCATTTCCCAGAGGCTCCCCTCACTCTGGAATAGAATCCCAATTCATGTTAGACATAGCCCATTGCTGACCCTCTTCAAGCGAAATCTGGACGCGTGGATGGGAAATCGCAAATTCACCCCTGGGATCTCTTCTGTGTCCCTGCTAGACAGAGGCACAGTAAACTAATCGTAAAAGGGTGCCTTCTATGACCTACTTTACAGAGGCACAGTAGGCTAATCTAATAGGGAGGCGGAAGCCAAATACACTCTGGCTAGGCTTATAAATGCCCTAGGGCAGATAGCCTAGTATCTACCTATGAACCTATGAACCTATGAGAAGCAATAAACTTTCTTACCATCTAACCCTGCTCTAAGACTAAAGGACCATCCCTGAGTGATGAATAAGGACCACAGGCAAACAATTCCAGCCTCTTCAATAAGAAGTAAAGTTACTTGCTGTCCTACATAAAAACCCTGTACCTTGGGAAGCAATAAGCTTTCTTACCATCTAACCCTGCTCTAAGACTAAAGGACCATCCCTGAGTGACGAATAAGGACCACAGGCAAACAATTACAACCTCTTCAATAAGAAGTAAAGCTACTTGCTGTCCTACATCAGAACCCTGTACCTTGGGAAGCAATAAACTTTCCTACCATCTAACCCTGCTCTAAAACTAAAGGACCATCCCTGAGTGACCAATAAGGACGACAGGCAAACAAATCCAGCCTCTTCAATAAGAAGTAAAGCTACTTGCTGTCCTACATAAGAACCCTGTACCTTGGAAAGCAATAAACTTTCTTACCATCTAACCCTGCTCTAAGACTAAAGGACCATCCCTGAGTGACGAATAAGGATGACAGGCAAATAATTACAGCCTCTTCAATAAGAAGTAAAGCTACTTGCTGTCCTATATCAGAACCCTGTACCTTGGGAAGCAATAAAGTGCGTGTTTCCCTCACCAAGTAGTAAAGTTGATACTTTCTCAAATTTATTTCCTATATGTATAAAAAATCTGCTACCTAACCAGGTTACCCAGCAGCCATACCCCTGTAGCCCTGCATAAACACATTCTCTTGGCCTTGCTTAGCCACCTATAACTGTAAATTGCCCCTTCCTCTCCTTCCATAATAGCTATCTCTGATCTCAGTCTCTTCCCAACCTCCAGCATAGCTCCTACACACTTCATTTTTCCCTTCCAGGCTAGCTCCCTCTACTAGTCCTGTTTTATACTTTCACCCTTCTTTGTCTCCTTGCATCATTCCCAAGTACTGCTCTGTTGTACTAGACTGCCTATACACCTCTTAGTCTACCTGCTGCACCCCCTCAGCTTTCTGCCCTTTGCTATCCCTCTTCCATCACCACTTCAGATTATCTCCACCTACACTCACCCTTACTTACCATTAAGGTGGATTGCAGTAGCCTGCTGCTCACTGATTGTTCTCTCAGACTCTCTCCTCCTTACCTGTCCGAACCCTGCAACTGTTCCTCCTCCACTCTGCCTCATGCTCTTGATACCTCCACCACCTCTGTTTCTTTTTTCCCTCCACCTTCTCATTACACACTAATAAGTTACTCCTACTAGCATCTCGATCACCTATCCTAGGCTTCTCTGGCCCTCCTCTGTTCCACCTGCCTGCACCTAGTCTCCCCTCCGCTTCCCTCATCACTTCCTCTACAAGTCTATTAATACCCAAAGCCCTGCATGGCACCATCTTTACTACTGGAATTACCCCCCTGGCTGCTATGCGGTTTTCCTTGCCGTAGCGTCTTTTTTTTTACAATGTAAGTTTGCTTGTTGCATTTTTGTATTGAAAGCAAACTGTAATAATGTCGAGTCATTGCTTGAATTCCAGTCTAGCCTGTTAAAACACATTTAAGTTACTAGGTCGCTGCTACATTATTGTGGGCTCTTATTTTTCATCTGTTTTTATTTTTTTTTTATGCTTTCCGATGTGCATTTTTTTTTTGCTAGCCGACATTGCCTTGTAGTAACACTCTAAATGTTAGACCAGCCTGACAATTTGTGATGAACGACTAAGAGTTTTGTATGCACTGTTCAGTTGCCTTATTTTCTGTACGTAAAGGTGATTTTCAACTGCACTTCCCATGTGGAGTTGATGCATGTAACTCCACTCCTGTTACACAGCGCTATGGTAACCCTTGGTATTTCACTCACTTTAGAGGGTTACTCGCAGTACTTTTTGTCTGTCAGTAGCTCGCTTGGCTACTAAGTCGAAACCAGCCTGAAATAACATATTTTATCATTCTAAGGCGGTCTTGGTTAATTTTCCTGGAAAAGCTAGTTTTTACTTGTGATCGCTTGTTTATTTGTTTTTTCTTTGCTATCCTCTTCCCGCCCAGCTGAGCAGACTTGCTTTCGACTCACACCCCATTTTTTATCTCTTATTCCTCTATAGCCTGAGGGAGTCTGTGTCTCCAATTGCCAGCGACACATTAGTTCAGACTGGAGAAACTGTTGGTGTAAACACAACTCAGTACAAAAGTGCTTCCAACACACTATTTAACCAGCGCCTCTTAAACGGCCTTAACTATCTCTTATTTAGCTTAAATACGCACTGAAAAGCGTATACTTGCGGCTAATATAAAATCAATGCTGTACACTCCAATGCTTAAGTGGTGTATTAGCATGAGAACTCAGAACCCTCTCAGTTACACTCACCATCAATAGGATGGCGTTCCACAATTTAAGGTAGATCTAGCAGGGTCTGCGTACTAGCTACTAACAAGCGTTGGGTGATGATTGAGCTTATACCTAGCCTCCCTTCTCAATCCTCTTATTTCCTATTGCAGTGTCCTCTGAATTAGCGTGGGTAGTATAGTTAGTTTTCCTTGTGTAGATATCTTACCTTAGGAGCAGTATTGGGTAAAGTGAGTTTTTTTCATGTATTTAAATTTTGTCTGCATAAATGCACTACTGAATTATATGCATTGTTGAAACGGCCTATTAGAGTCCTTATGTGCTATAGCCTATTGCATGGACTATTGTGTTTCTGCCTATTCCTATACTGTACATGTTAACAATAATATGTGAACCAGCCTGTTACCTATACTATAATAAGTGTTAAGGGTTAGTGTTACGACTGAACTGCTTGCATTGCTAAGTTAACTTAGAAGGCTGTTGCATTGAAATGATTGATGTGCTGCATATTTGTACTGACTGAAATGCCCATATCTTGTATCTAAATTAACCAGGTTTCTCCCCACTCTATTTCTTTGTTTCTTTTCTCTCCAACCCTCCCAGCTTTCTTACCATCTAACCCTGCTCTAAGACTAAAGGACCATCCCTGAATGACGAATAAGGACCACAGGCAAACAATTCCAGCCTCTTCAATAAGAAGTAAAGCTACTTGCTGTCCTACATCAGAACCCTGTACCTTGGGAAGCAATAAAGTATGTGTTTCCCCCACCAAGTAGTAAAGCTGATACTTTCTCAAATGTATTTCCTATATGTATAAAAAATCTGCTACCTAGCCAGGTTACCCAGCAGCCATACCCCCCCTAGCCCTGCATAAACACATTCTCTTGGCCTTGCTTAGCCACCTATAACTGTAAATTGCCCCTTCCTCTCCTTCCATAATAGATATCTCTGATCTCAGTCTCTCCCTCACCCTCAGCATAGCTCCTACACACTTCTTTATTCCCTTCCAGGCTAGCTCCCTCTACTAGTCCTGTTTTATACTTTCACCCTTCTTTGTCTCCTTGCATCATTCCCAAGTACAGCTCTGTTGTACTAGACTGCCTATACACCTCTTAGTCTACCTGCTGCACCCCTCAGCTTTCTGCTCTTTGCTACCCCTCTTCCATCACCACTTCAGATTGTCTCAACCTACACTCACCCTTACTTACCAGTAAGGTGAATTGCAGTAGCCTGCTGCTCACTCATTGTTCTCTCAGACTCTCTCCTCCTTACCTGTCTGAACCCTGCAACTGTTCCTCCTACACTCTGCCTCTTGTTCTTGATACCTTTTCCACCCCTCCAATGCCTCTGTTTCTTTTTTCCCTCCTCCTTCTCATTATACACTAATAAGTTACTCCTACTAGAAGCTCGATCACCTATCCTAGGCTTCTCTGACTCTGACCCTCCTCTATTCCACCTGCCTGCACCTAGTCTCCCCTCCCCTTCCCTCATTACTTCCTCTACAAGTCTATTAATACCAAAAGCCCTGTGTGGTGCCATATTTACTACTGGAATTACCCCCCTGGCTGCTGTGTGTTTTTCCTGGCCGTAGCATCTTCTTTTTACAATGTAAGTTTGCTCATTGCCTTTTTTGTATTGAAAGCAAACTGTAATAATGTCGAGTCATTGCTTGAATTCCAGTCTAGCCTGTTAAAACACATTTAAGTTACTAGGCCACTGTTACATTATTGTGGGCTGCTATTTTTCATCTGTTTTTATTTATTTTTTATGCTTTCCGACGTGAATTTTTTTTGCTAGCCGACATTGCCTTGTAACACTCTAAATGTTAGACCAGCCTGACAATTTGTGAGGAGCGACTAAGAATTTTGTATGCACTGTTCAGTTGCCTAATTTTCTGTATGTAAAGGTGATTTTCAGCTGCGCTTCCCACGTGGAGTTGATGCATGATACTCCACTCCTGTTACACAGCGCTATGGTAACCCTTGGTATTTCACTTTCACTTTAGTGGGTTACTCGCAGTACTTTTTGTCTATCAGTAGCTTGCTTGGCTACTAAATCGAAACCAGCCTGAAATAATGTATTTTATCATTCTAAAGTGGTCTGGGTTAATTTTCCTGGAAAAGCTCATTTTTACTTGTGAGTGCTTGTTTATTTGTTTTTTCTTTGCTATCCTGTTCCCGCCCAGCTGAGCAGAATTGCTTTCGACTCACACCCCATTTTTTATCTCTTATTCCTCTATAGCCTGCGGGAATCTGTGTCTCTAATTGCCAGCGACACATTAGTTCAGACTGGAGAAACTGTTGGTGTAAACACAACTCAGTGCAAAAGTACTTCCAACACACTATTTAACCAGTGCCTCTTAAACAGCCTTAACAATCTCTTATTTAGCTTAAATACGCACTGAAAAGCATATACTTGTGGCTAATATAAAATCAGTGCTGTACACTCCAACTCTTAAGTGGTGTATTAGCATGAGAACTTGGAACCCTCTCAGTTACACTCACCATCAATAGGATGGCGTTCCACAATTTAAGGTAGATCTAGCAGGGTCTGTGTACTTGCTACTAACAAGCATTGGGTGAGGATTGAGCTTGCACCTAGCCTCCCTTCTCAATCCTCTTATTTCCTATTGCAGTGTCCTCTGAATTAGCGTGGGTAGTATAGTTCATTTTCCTTGTGTAGATATCTTACCTTAGGAGCCATCTTGGGTAAAGTGAGTTTTTTTCATGTATTTATATTTTGTCTGCATAAATGCACTACTGAATTATATGCATTGTTGAAACGGCCTATTACAGTCCTTATGTGCTATAGCCTATTGCATGGACTGTTGTGTTTCTGCCCATTCCTATACTGTACATGTTAACAATAATATGTGAACTAGCCTGTTACCTATACTATAATAAGTGTTAAGGGTTAGTCTACCGACTGAATTTCTTGCATTGCTACGTTAACTTAGAAGGCTGTTGCATTGAAATGATCGATGTGCTGCATATTTGTACTGACTGAAATGCCCATATCTTCTATCTAAATGAACCAAGTTTCTCCCCACTCTATTTCTTTGTTTCTTTCCTCTCCAACCCTCCCAGCATTCTTACCATCTAACCCTGCTCTAAGACTAAAGGACCATCCATGAATGACGAATAAGGACCACAGGCAAACAATTCCAGCCTCTTCAATAAGAAGTAAAGATACTTGCTGACCTACATCAGAACCCTGTACCTTGGGAAGAATAAAGTATGTGTTTCCCCCACCAAGTAGTAAAGCTGATACTTTCTCAAATTTATTTCCTATATGTATTAAAAATCTGCTACCTAGCCAGGTTAACCAGCAGCCATACCTCCCTAGCCCTGCATAAACACATTCTGTTGGCCTTGCTTAGCCACCTATAACTGTAAATTGCCCTTCCTCTCCCTCCATAATAGCTATCTCTGATCTCAGTTTCTCCCCCACCCCCAGCATAGCTCCTACACACTTCTTTATTCCCTTCCAGGCTAGCTCCCTCTACTAGTCCTGTTTTATACTTTCACCCTTCTTTGTCTCCTTGCATCATTCCCAAGTACAGCTCTGTTGTACTAGACTACCTATACACCTCTTAGTCTACCTGCTGCACCCCTCAGCTTTCTGCCCTTTGCTGCCCCTCTTCCATCACTACTTCAGATTATCTCTACCTACACTCACCCTTACATAACAGTAATTTGAATTGCAATAGACTGCTGCTCACTCATTGTTCTCTCAGACTCTCTCCTCCTTACCTGTCTGAACCCGCTCCATTCGCACTGCGGGCTCACTCCGTTCCCCTACCCTGACCCCAAATTCCACCCGCCCCCAGCACTCCTACATTTATTCCTCCATCTCTCCGTCCACCTATTCCAATTAACCAATAGCTCTTCTTCTTCCTGCCTTACAACTGCTCTTAATCCACCCAGTCTAATTTACCCAACTGCAGCCTCTGCCTATTCACTCCATCTACCTAATTCCTCCCTCTCCTCTCATGCATCTGCTCCATCACATATCCCTCAATATTTCATTCCCTCATCCCTCACAACTATATTCCTGCCGCCTTCATATAACTTCAGACAAACTACTCCTCTTTCCAATTTCAATCTTTATCTTCAAACATATTCTCTACTTCAACTGATATTCCTATCTCTCTCCCTTTGCATAATCATGCTTTCCTCAATCATCCAGCAACTCAAAGCCCCTTGTTTCCTCCTTCTCTTTCTGATCCCTTCATGCTACATCAGCTCATACTCCTCCGTTGCTTATCCAATCCCACCAACAAAAATAACATACATTGAAAACTTCCTTCACCCTACCTCTATCTCCTCTTATCTTATCCTGCCCAATCAACTCTACCTGTTCCACTATAAAATCTTCTCCACTACTGCTAATACATTTACGCACAAAATAACCTTACATCCAACTAAATGCTCAATCTGTAAACCTAAATTTATTAAGTCTTTTCCATTCAACAAAATATTCTTAGCTGGAGATATCCACCCCAACCCTGGTCTCATTCTCTTTGCTAACAATAATTACCCATCCCCATCTTCCCCCATCCCAAACACATTGAAAATCTTCACCATGAACTCCCAAAGTCTCAATAACAAAGTCCACCTCTTCCAGGCTTGGTTAACCCATAACCAACCAGACATCTTAGCCATTTCTGAGACTTGGCTTAAACCCCATATCTCTGATTCAGAGATACTTCCCCATGGATACCACATTCTTAGAAATGACCGACCAATTAAAAAAGGCGGTAGCTCTGCCATAGCCTACTCTAAATCACTTACTGTAATTCCCCTCCAAATTCTAGTTCCTCAATTCAAAAATACTGAACTCACAGCTGGACTATTGAAACTAAATAGACACACAAATATCTGTATTATTGCCCTATATATCTCCCCTGGGAACAATATCCCTATCCTTGAAGACATTCTCCAAGGGGCATCTACTAAAGTTAAAGTTATATATATATATATATATATATATATATATATATATATATATATATATATATATATATATACACACATATACACGTGTGTGTGTGTGTGTATGTATACATATATATATATATATATATATGTATATATATTTATATATATGTGTGTGTGTGTGTGTGTGTATATATCTATATATATATATATATATATATATATATATATATATATATATATATATATATGTATGTATATATATATATATATATATATATAGATATATATATATATATATGTCTCCACATATACAGATATGTTGCATCTGTTTAGATATTAATATATTTACACACATACATACATTTAGATGTTGGTATACATTCTCTGTACTGTTACATGACTGGGCTGGATGTTATGTTTCTGAAATCATCAGGTTTATCTATATGTGCCATGGCTTAGTGGTAAATCACTTTGTCTATGGTATGCAGGGTCCTGGGTTTGAGCCTTGTAGAGGCTGTTTATTTTGTTGCCGGGCAGAACACAGAGTGATTAAGGCACTTTAAAGCAGTTGTAAGCGGGTTTGCATGTGTTTGAGTTGAGCTAAGCACTGCTAACTTCCAGTTACAGTTTCTTACACTCAGTTACCTTCTAAATTGCTTAATTTGTGTAGGCAGTGCTTTCCCATGCGCAAACAAGCTTAAACCTGCTTACTGCTGCTTAAAAGTGCTTACTCCCACTTACCAATGTGCTAATTTCTTTAAAAGAAAAGAAAAAGGGGTTGATAGGAAAGTGGTGAAAAAAGGGGTACAAAGAGGGAAAGACAGTAGGGAAATTAGCAGGGATGTGCAGGAAGGGTGTAGAGAAGATCCATAGCTGCCCATTTCTTCTACAGCAACAGCTGTGCATATACACTGAATTTGGATTTAGATTTGGACACTCAAACCCCTGGGTGGGGGTGAGGAAAACAATAATTTGTTGTGATGCCAATTAAACCGGATTACTTGTGTCCAGTGGACATGTGTGCAAATGGACAGCTGTGTATGTGGTGAGATATTTTTTGTGGGAATAGATTGTCCTTTTTTTTTCAGGTGAGAGTGGGATGTTGGGGAGGGGTAGTAGGTATATTTGGGGAAGTAGGTTATGTAGGTTAACAGACAAGAAAAACAAGATGCATACAGAGACAGTATATGTGGGAGGTAAACACCTTGGATGGGAAGGGGTGTTTGGAAGTCGAGAGCCCATAATCCCCCAAATGGAAACAGTGGGACTGAGGTCCCCACCCATGGGTGGTCTCCACTGCACTTTCACAGCCCCAAAGGTGGCTGTACAGGGGGCTGGGTAGGAGGGGCAGGCTCACCCTCTAATTGTGCCACACATCCCTCAAGCTGGCGTAGCCTGTCTCAAATCTCCTTGTTGAGCTCGCTACGTACCACAGCCTGGACCTGATGGCAGGTGACATTTACTTCTCCACCTCCGCTCCCCGGGGGGGCCAAGCCCCATCCCCTGTAGCAGTTCCACCCAAAGGTGGTGCAGGACTAACGAAGCAGGAGGTCCCAGGCCGGGCCCCAGATGTGTTGGTGCCCAGTGCCATGGCCAGCTGAGGTAGGACAGGTGGGTTCTATGGGACTGGCCTTCCCATACAAGCTATGGTGTTGCAGTTTTAAGAAAGATATCAGTTAGTAATAGTCAACAGCATTCAGAATTAGTTGTAATAGCATGCATAGATATTCCCATTAACCCAAGACACCAGATTTACAACAGTTGCAGAGTGAGCAGAAAACATGCATATATGGGACAACAGTGGCCATTACAACAGCATGCAGGTTTCATTGATGGCAACAGGCCACCAATATGGGAGTATTTTAACATGGCACATGCATGGAACCAAATGTGAATATTTATAAACCAATAGGACATATGTCCCAACAAAAGTTTGGAGTGTACACGTACCCAATGAGGTATGTAATTATGTTATTGTTGCACATATGGTGGGGGTGAGAGAGAGAGGTCAATTAACAACTAATATATCCCTGTAGTTTTCACAACTCTCTTAGTCACTGCAGTGATCTGACCCTTACATTTATTATTACACTACCCATGTCCTTACTTTGTACAATGGTATGTTTGTAGATTAGTATATACGTGGACTGTGTCTCACGTATAGACTACACCTCTTACCTGTTATAGCTGCTGAGAAAATCATTGTTAACATTACCTGACGATTTCTACACATACTCCCAGATTCCATGCTTGTAGACAGGTATATAAGTGAACTGTGTTGTACCTACAGTCTACACCTCTTACCTGGTACAGCTGTTGAAAAAATCATTGTTAACACTACCTGACAATTTCTACACATATCCCCAGATTCCATGCTTGTAGACAAGTATATAAGTGAATTGTGTTGTACCTACAGTCTACACCTCTTACCTGTTATAGCTGTAGAGAAAATCTTTGTTAACACTACCTGACAAATTCCACACATACTCCCAGATTCCATGTTGATGTTATACACATACCTAACAATCTGTTATTTCACACACTCTGGTCAAGGCTTGACAGGATGCAGGTGTTAATGTGACACACTTTGAGAATTGCTGTGATACACTTTGTGTGAGATGCTGCAATGGCATGTTTGTTTCCATATACATTCTCTGACTATGTAAAGGTCTATCAGTTATATGTCAGTAAAAGCTGCCTACATTTCTTGGATCATCACACTGATTTGTCAGGGGAACAGGTTACCAGGCAGCAGATATGGGCCATTTATCTGGACATGCTGGACAGATCAGAACAGTTGAGGGGTATGACTATGCATACAGCTTACTACCTGAACACTCTGCCACAGTCTGTAGAGTTGATGGTTATGATTATGCTTACAGCGTACTATCTGAACATTCTAGCATATTCTGTACAGTTGTTGGGTCTAATTATGCATACAGCTTTCTATAGGAACATTCTCACAAACTATGTACAGTTGTGGGGTATGATTATGCATACAACTTACTACCACTCCTGGGATTCAAACCCCTGCTGTGTGTGGTAAAAATATTACAGATGACATCACATTACACTGTGCTATCAGGGAATTGGTGTGAAGCATTCCAATGTTTTCTGTCTAAGTCTCCCTCAGTTGTACAATATGACTGACCTCTTGGGACTTCCAACATTGTTATGCTGAACTTCCTACACATTTTATCTGCTTTCAACAGTGTGAGTAACACTGCTTAATGCAACAGTACTATTTACAGAATACAACACAACAACAACATATGACAGCAGAATGTACACAAGCACTCCTGGGGTTATACTTTTATTCACAAGCTATTACACCATTATTTACACACAACCTATATGACAGTCTTCCTGCCATATTGTCTAGTTTATTCAGAACATCCCATACACAATACATTTTATACTGGTACAACACTTTCTAGAACTGTTATATATATTTCTTATGACAGTACATGCAAGAGTATTACTAACCTGCCTCGTGACACAGCCTTTGCAGCCTAGCAGCATGGGTTTGCTGGTCCGCAGCCCGCTCATCTGCAGCTGTCAGAGAGATACAGTAACATTTAGCCATCACCTATCCATAGTATACACAAACTAGGCAGTCATTAGCTACGTAGTAGAATGAGTACTTAGTGCTGAGGCATTGGCCATCCCCCTTGATTCTTGGATCCACTGCTCCAAGAGATCCCCCCTCCACCGCTTCAGGTAAGCATGGTGATGCCTGACCTGCTCACCAGTCCGGGGGATACCAGTGGCACTGGTGAGGTCATGGGCGAGACTGTCCCAGGCCTCCACTTTGTACTGAAAGCCCTGGTACTGGCCCTGCAGTAGTCTCTGCTCATGGTGTTTTACCAAGAGCCATACCATGAATCTGGACTTCTGGGTGCCCCAGTGCTGTGCTCTTAATAAAGTGCCTTCCCCAATTCGAGCCATTCTGCCTACAGTAGGCAGCTGCAACCAATTATGGGAAGTATTCGCGCCTGTGGGGTTTAAATACACCCAATTTCCCACACTTTTCTGTGATTGAACGGTTTTGAAAAGGCTAAGCTATGGGCACACCTGCTTACCTAATGTTGGCATTGCTTATAGGAGTATACCACTGGGCAGATTGAATTAGCCAGCCTACACATTGCTTACACCAACTAAGTTGAGCTGTGCAATGCTTACCATTGCTTAATATTTAATTTGCATTATATTTTCCTTTTGGCATTGATTTATTATTCATTACATCTTATATATGTGTCTGGTATCCGTGATTCATGTGTACGTACACAGTATGGGGTCATGGGGACTTCAACACTTTATTGCAATAACACCTCACACCTGGCCTTACTGCAGTACTCCAGTTCACATATTTATGTTATGTAGCAGGTTATACAACATCACACTGTACATAGATTCCTTTCACATGTTCAGTTTGATTTTCCTATGGTGAGGATTTGTTTGTTGAAACCTCCATCTTATGTACTATTATGATGGCTTAGTGGCTAACTGCTGTGACTGTAGTGGACAGGGTCCTGGGTTTGAGGCTATTTATTTTGTTGCTGGGCAGAACACAGGCCATTGGATACAGAGTGATTAATTCACTTTAAAGCAGTTGTAAGCGGGTTTGCGTGGGTTTGCATGGAGGTAAGCACTGCTAAGTTGCGGTTACAGTTTCTTATACTCAGTTAGCTTCTAAATTGCTTAATCTTTATAGGCAGTGCTTATCCCCATGCAAATGGACTTAAACATGCTTACTAGTGCTTAAATATTCTTACTACTGCTTATTTGTGCTTAAACTGCTTACTAGTGCCTTATTCATTATGACACTGACACCTCACATGTGCATTTACTGCAGTACTCCAGTTCATAAATATATGTTATTTAGTGGGTTTTGCAGCAAAAATATTGGTTATAACTTGCTTTGCCATGTAAAATAGAATGTGGTGCAGTGGGACTCAAACCAGGAATGCCTGCTCGTTAGGTGAATGCTCTGTCCACTACACTGTTGCTGTTCTGCTTCATTTGCATATATCTTCCTTGTTATCTTCTTCAGCCTTTTAAGCTGCTTTAACCGTAGCTAAGCAATGGGCACACCCGTGCACCTATGGTCAGCTGTACTCAGATTAAAAAAATAAATAAATAAAAGGGATTCTTCATTTAATTTATATGTACTGTTGTTGTTGTACACATGGGGACTGTTGATGGGGATATGCAGACATCTATGAGTGATCTTGCTCATTTCTTACCACTTTCTGCTGTTCTACATTGCAGGGGGTGTGTTTATTCTGAGAGCTCTGCTCTCAGACACGCCCCCTGCACTTGTACACACTCTATGTAAGCCTAGGAGCTTAGGCAGCACCCCTTATTAATATGCATGGCACGCTGCCGTCCTCCTCCTAAAAGGGCGCTTCCATGCAGGACTAAGCTGGTCCTGCATGGAAGATTAATAAATCCAGGGGGTTATCTATTATATTCTCTATCTCCCAGTGTGTCTCCTGTCTTTAACTTTAAAATAGTAAGTCACATCCACTTAACTGACTTTCAAAGCTCTTAAGTTTTTCTAATCTTTGCTGCATATTTGCTTTTTTTTTGAAGATTGGTAGTATGACTTTATTTCTTTGGTCATTTCAACTTTTCATTTTTATGTCCTTAAAGTACTGAATTACAAGCTCCACTATATTTATTTGTCATACTTGTTAAAGAGGTTTTCATACTAGTTTGCAGAATTTCTAGATTTTAAGTAATAAACAGAAAACCTTGAGTGATGCTTTGAATTAAAGGATACATTAACGCATAAATGAGACACCAAAGAAGTGTGGTCAGATATCACAACAGGATGTATAAAGTATCTTGCTATCAGATGTATATGCTCTCTTAAAAAAATGCATATATTTTTTTCAGTTATACATTTTTTGAATAACTGGAGATTTAAAAAAAAAAGCATAGTTTAGAACCATGACCATTGCATATATCCCCATATATCTTTTTAATCTGGGAACTCAAACCACTTACCAGACAAGTCTGATACTTATCACTATATTCTGCCTCCCACATATAAAGTTACCCTATTCCAAAAGGTAAGTAGCTTTACTCATCTTTCCTGTAAACTTTCTCTGTGGCAGTGATGGTGGAATGTACACTATGAAAATAATCCTGGTTCTGCTTTGGAAATCCTTAATTCACACATAACAGCTGCCCTCATAAACCAGTGTTTCTTTTGTTGTCAGGGACATATGGCTGATTAATAGGATGGCCACTCACCTACACTTGGTTCCCTGAGAGGAAGACACCACCATCCTTATTCAGTTATTTTTGAAGACTACTTTGGAACATTCTATGCTCAGTTTTGTCAAGGTTTGTTTTCTAAATCACCGTAATGTAAGAAAGTGACTGCATATATGTTCTCTGTTTTCCTTTACTGGATTGATCAGCCCATTATCATTCCATGGAAATAATCTCATTCAATACATAAGATAAAAGCTACTCCTCCTCCTTCTTATTATGAGTGCCCTCCACATCTTTGGCATGGCTACAGACCACTGAATCATTTTTACTTTCCCAAAATCCATATTTATACACACACACACACACACACACACACACACACACACACACACACACACACGTATGTGTATGTGAGTGTGTGTGTGTATCTGTATGTATGTGTGTGTGTGTGTGTGTGTGTGTGTGTGTGTGTGTGTGTGTGTGTGTGTATAGAGGGCACAAGATTTTCTGTATTAAAATGCATAGAATGAAAACTATGTACAAGCATAGCCCTCAACCTTTTTTCCCTGCAGAATTAATGTCAAAACAAAAATAACTAGGGAAAAGGACCCAAGCTATGGATGTTTTAGATACTGACACTGTTATCATACTGGTTTCCCTACAAAATTAGAGATAGTTGAAAAGTAAAATGAAATTAACTTATTTAATCTATATCTACTTTTGTTCCAACCTTCAAAAGTATGTGAATCCACTACATCAACCAATGTCACTGAAACCATATGGAAAGTGACTTGAAAATGGATGCTTTTGATTCATAAATTTCAGCTGTATCTCACTGCTAGTGGAATTACATAAAAGGAGAAAAGGCATGCAGTATATGACATTCCTAAATGCACAGAATAGGAAGTCATAAATGCATTTATCACACTTAACCTTACAAAAAAGAGTAGAAAGGAAAGGTAACAGTTATAAGAGAAAAAAATAGTTTACTGTAGCCCAAAGAAAAATCTGTAATTTATCTGACATATATTCTTCACTAGAAATCAAGGAGATCAAGAAGTGTAGATGCTTATCTGTCTGGAGTAACACCAAAGCAAAATACTATGAGATGATTAATTCATTAATCAGAGACAGAAGATTTTGTGGCATTAAGATGGCCAAATAGGTAGGCTATTAAGAAAATCAAAAGTGACATTTGATAAAGCACTGATTATGGAGAGTGATGAAAAACAAGTAATGCATAGTTATAATATCTCACTGAAGAAATGGACATCTTCAAAGTTATACCTATGCTGAGACTAATAACACTGACAGCATGGAGTGCCACGTTCAAATAAGACTGTGGCTGGAAAAATTCATGCAGGTAAAATTAAATCATTGTGCTCTTGGTGAGGTTATGTGTGTGTAAAAAAAGAAAGAAATGTGTTGCATTTAATCAATATTGTAAATTATGTGAAGGTAATAGCCATTTGGTGAAAGTATGTAAAAAAGTAAGTATACTGTTTCACAGAATTTTCATTTTTGGGGGATCTAAAATAACATAAACAAAAATAAGCTATATTTACTATGGAGAAATTAGAATTACAAATTTTTATTTCAAATTTTGTCTCTAAGATAGACAGTAAAGCAACCAAGTATGTTAAAGTCACAATTCTGAAAACCAAAATATGGATTGTGTCTTCATTTCAATAATTAATTTTCACAAAACCGCAGGGTCAGCTCCTTCTGCCTACAAGACTGTCCCTGTAGAATTACGGGCCTTATAGTTCAAACTTCCTTTGACTGTGAAAACATCACATAAATTTCATACAAATAAAACCTGTGATAATTATTTCTTCACATTCACATATATATTCTATCAAGTAAAAGCAGAGGGCAGTCACTTTCATATACAATCTAACATTCTTCTAGCAGCTGGGTACTCCTCTCTAGCATGAATGAGACCACATGAGAGAACTTCAAGTCACAGTAATGTATTTCAACGTATTTCTTTGTCTTAAAGTCATACATACAGACAGTAGCACACATGCTCACATTCACACACATGCACGCGCGCGCGCACACACACACACACACACACACACACACACACACACACACACACACACACAACTTCACTTACTCCTTCACTCACTCACTCATAAACACTGACTCTGATATGCAAGACCAATGATTAACTGAGATCTTATATGTGTGTGTGTATATATATATATATATATATATATATATATATATGTGTGTATATATATATATATATATATATATATATATATATATATATATATATATTCAGTTGTTTTTACACAAAGACTGCTTACCTATCTCCCAAAATGAACATTTTTTACTGGGGTACACATATGATCATAATAAATTCAGAAAAGTTGCATTATGGCTTATCACCCTAAAAAGAAATATTTCCATTCATTTTTTAACTCTCAGTATTAAATTCCACTTACCACTCTGATACTCATATTTCACATTATTGGATGTCATGATTAAAAGTAATAAATGAAAGGTATAATGATAAATATTTAAAGTTCCTGTAGCAAATAAATATGTCTTTGCCACTGGCACAACAAAAAGAAAAGAAAAATGTTTCTTTTTAAGACATTACTTATGCATCTAACATTTAGCAGGACATGTCGCATAGAATTCATTACACATAACTCAAAAACTGCAAGAAAATGTTAAAAGTATTAGAACAAAACACAGTTTTCTGTGTAGAAAAAGGAGACATTTATAGAGCAGTGGCCATGCTTCTTATTGAGACTGACATATGATGGAGAATAATCATAAAACTATGTATAGTCTGTACACAGTATCTATGATAGCTATCAAAAAGTAGTTCAAAGGAGCTATAGTGAGAGAATACTGAACCCACAACACATACCATCAGCACTTAGGTCTAAGCTAATCAATCACTCACATCTGGAAATGCCCATTTTCAGGTCCACAAGATGGGCTGTGAGCCCTATACAGGGCATCTGCATTGTAGTGGGTCAAACCTGACCAGTGCTTTACAGTTAACTTAAATGGCTTTCAGGAACATTCCTGCCTGCAAATCTAATGTTCCCATCCTGTTGCTTATGTAGCCATGTTGGTGTTATTTCACTCAACAGTAGAATACTTGGTCGCTACTCTATTTAACTTATATCTTGGCAAGCATAACTGGTGTTCTTTACCTTAAGCCTACCTCTAATGGACAAGTATAAATTAGGAAAGGTCTGCTGAAACCCAGGAATGCTAAATGGGTTTTGAACATAACACTATTCTCAACTTCTTTTGAGCACTGTCTGTGTGTCTGTAGTCTCCACTTTGCTTTAACATGCATCTTCCCTTTTGTGAAGTCTGTAAGAAGGTATGCTATTGATGCAAAATAGGGTAGAAATGTTTAATAGTACCCCACTATCTCCAAGAATGCTCTCAAGTGTTTTTTCATGCCTGGAATAGGGCAGTTTCTCCATGTTTAAAACTTTTCTTTGTGGGTCCTAAATTACATAAATTAAATATTTACTAATCTCACATTTCGCTCTTGGAATCATTGCCTGTCAACCCTGGCCTGTCTGTGGAAATCTAACACAGCATCTACTTTACGTAACTGGAGTCCCAGTTCTCAGAGCATATCATAACATCATCTAGGTAAGCAGAGGCATATTTGGCAAGAAGTTTTCAGACTCCATCTATTAATCTCTCAAAAGTTGCATGGATACAATGCTGCCCAAAAGGAAAGACTGTGTACTAGAATAAGCCTTCTGCTAATGAAAATTATGACTTTTTTCTTTGAATGCAGCTGTCACAGGGATTTCTCATTACCCCTATGCTATTGTGGTTAATAGTCTTGCGTTTTACATTTTTCTGAGTTCATCTAACCTAGGCATTAGGTAGCTGTCAATTTTTGAAATGCTGTTCATCTTCCTATAATCATTACATAACCTGATTGTTCCATCAGGCTTTGGGAATGACACTATGGGGCCATGTTGTCTTTTTACTCCTCTGCTACTCTCATATTAAACATGTCTGCACTTCCTCTTCAACAGCCTTTCTCTGTGACTCTCTTTTTCTTTCAGGTTTTAAATTATCATTTTATTTCATGGGGTGGTTTTACTACGGTGCTGAATCATGCTTTTCTGTCACATACTTTTGAAAATACTTCCTTGTTTCTTACCAGAAATTCTATTATCTCTTGTTTCTGTGACCTTCATTGTGTGCCTTTTACCTACAATGTGAGTATAGAGGTCAGTTTTATTTTATTCACCAAAACTAACTATTGGCTAAAGTCAGAGGTCCATATTTCTTTCCATGATTTGAAAACATGCATCCAGTATCTCTTGCCACTCAGACTAATCCCTAAGCTTTGTGTCATTTGCTTTCTCTATAAAATGGACCCTTTCATTTAGCTAAAAATCTATTTTTGTGAAGTGGATCAAAACTAATACTTGGTCTTCAGCTTTGACTTCCATTGTATATGCATTTCTGTTATGCATGCTTTGTTGTGTGTTCCCACATAATGGAAATAAACACTTTTTATAAGTTGGTGTAGTCTTCTTTGTCACCTTTAAATGTGAGTTGCTCTTCCTGTCAAGTTTTTTTATCAATATCAAACTGTACACAACAGGGGTATCTGAGATAATAACTCAAAAGGATGGAATGCTGAGGATACTTATGGTACTTCTCTTAACTTGTCACAGTTTTTAAAATCTTCCAGAACAACTTTTGACATTATGGATTTAAATCTTTTAGAAAGCCAGCTGTATAGGGATGGCACACTGAGGTTTTTAATTGTTGACCTTAAAGCATTGGCATACGTGATGCATTATTCTGCACATAAATGTGGTCCTCTGGTCGGTGCATACTTCCTTAGATATCGCTACTCTAGAAAATAAGAAGACTAACTCCCTACCCACAGAATTATCATTATTATTCCTCACAGGAAATGTAACTGCACTCTTCAACTCATACCTCCCAAGCTCTGCTCCTCCTCCTCTCCTGGCTAACCCTCACGCCTTCCTAATTTCTCTTGTATACTTAGATTATAAATGTAACTAAACAGTAACATCCAGCCATTATGCTGTATGCCTGTCTTTCTCTTGAAACATTTGTAATAGTTTTGCTGTCTTTACTGAATGATACCTGTTTTGACTGTAATACTACCTGTTGATTGTTATACTACCTGTTGATTGTTATACTACCTGTCGACTGTAATACTACCTGTTGATTGTTATACTACCTGTTGATTGTTATACTACCTGTTGATTGTTATACTACCTGTTGGTTGTTATACTACCTGTTGGTTGTTATACTACCTGTTGACTGTAATACTACCTGTTGACTGTAATACTACCTGTTGACTGTTATACTACCTGTTGATTGTTATACTACCTGTTGATTGTTATACTACCTGTTGGTTGTTATACTACCTGTTGATTGTTATACTACCTGCTGATTGTTATACTACCTGTTGGTTGTTATACTACCTGTTGATTGTTATACTACCTGTTGATTGCAATGCAAATATTTTCTTGTAATTCTCTATGTAATGTAACTTTGTATTGTGGAGCTTTTCTCCCTGGACCTCCACTGAAAATGGGCTCTCAAGCCCAGTGGACCTTCCCGGTCACCAAACTGGAATAAATAAATATAAATAAATAATGGAATATTCTCAGTCTTCTCAGCTTCACAGTCCAAAATGACACAGTTAGGGAATAATAAGTAGAAGTACTATCTCCAAGAATGCAGACTACTTCAACAACCTTTGTAGGAGGGGGGTTTCTTTTTGCACACATACTGTATCTTTATTAGTGTGATAATACTGTCTGGGTCTGCTAGTCCATGCAGCCTCATGTCATCAATTGAGACAATGCACTTAATTAGTTTTACAACAGCACAGTAGCAGAAAGCTGACTCTGCTATTTTTGTGAGGTAATATTGACTCACCTGTTTTTATCATTCCAAATATTCAATTTCATTATTAGTAGTGTGTTTTTCAATGCTTACATTTTTCACAGATAGAGTAGTATTAGTATCATCAGAAGAAAATCTGGCTATGTGACCTTTTCCCACATTTATAATAGAGTATGTCTGTAATGGATACCTTGTGTTTGTTATTGTCTTTTACTACAGGTTTTACTATAGATCAAGACTGTTCAGTTTTAAACAGAGTTTTACCACATAACAACCTGTCTACAAGTACAAGACATGTTTCGGCATTCTTGGGGATACTTTGATATGCACACTTTCGTAAAGTAGCAGGGTAAACCCTTTTAAATGCATCAATGGCTAGTATTTCTATTATTTTATTTTTTAGGATGTTAACCCTCAGGATCTCTCCATAATTGTAGTACATGTTTTAAATTATATAACTGAGAGCTTACTGTTTTGTTAGAGGAAAGAGTCAAATTATGACACTTTTGATCCTATGCTCTAGAAGTAGTATCAGCTTGAGCAAACAGTGTTTTTTTTTAACTTTATCAGTGTCCTAAAATTTAAAGGGTGGCCATGGTGGTGCAGTGGTTAGCATTGCCGCCTAACAGCAAGAGGTCTCCAGTTCAATCCCTGGCTGGGGTGCCTTCTGTGTGGAGTCTGCATGTCCTCCCTGTGGTCACGTGGGTTTCCTCCAGGTGCTCTGGTTTCCTCCCAGATTCCAAAGACATGCTGTAGGTGGATTGGACACTCTAAATTGGCCCTAGATGTGTGTGTGTGTGCCTTCTGTGGAAGGTTGGGTGTCAGGTTGGCAGCTCAACACCATAAAACTCCACTGCCAATCGTGAGCGGACAGGTGATCCACTGTGGTGACCCCTAAACGGGAAAAGCCAAAAGAAGAAGTGTCCTGAAATTTAAAGATTTTTTAAAGGTTCACTGGCTAGCTGGGCTGAGAGGATTTTAGTCCAATCCCTCTGATGCCATCCTTGCTAATAGGTGTAACAGCTGAAGTTTTTCTTAAATCCTTTGAGGTTTTCATCCCTGGTTAGTTACTTAAAAGGTGAAACTGTCTTTGGTTTCACCACAGACTTTATCTTTAGTCTATCATTTTATATGTAGTATGTTGACCCTCAAGATCTATCCATAATTTCAGTACCTGTTTTACATCACTTGATTTAGATCTTGCTGCTTTTGTATGTGAAATTGTCATGTTATGACACTTTTGATCCTATGCATCAGGAGTAGTATCATCCTGAACAAACAGTACAGTTTTCATTTTATCATAGTCCTCCTACTTAATACCTTCCATTCCCATGGAGGTTGTTTAAAGGCTCACTAGGTAACTGGGCTGAGAGGAGTCTAGCTCAATCAGTATGGCCTCATTCCTCCTAATGGACATAGCTGAAGTCTTTGTAGCATGCCTTAAAGTCTTCATCCCTTTTTATTTTCTTAAAAGGTGAGGGGTTTCTTTTTGCACACATACTGTATCTTTATTAGTGTGATAATACTGTCTGGGTCTGCTAGTCCATGCAGCCTCATGTCATCAATTGAGACAATGCACTTAATTAGTTTTACAGCAGCACAGTAGCAGAAAGCTGACTCTGCTATTTTTGTGAGGTAATATTGACTCTTTGGCCTCTCGAAGACTTAGCAATCACCATCATCTCCTCAGCTGCAACAGAAATAGTCTGAAGCAGTTGCTCTACAGTTGTCATCTTTGTACATGAACAAGCACAGATGTGTTCTACATGAAAACTCCCAGCCAGTACCACAGAACTGCTTTATCATCAATTTGGGAAAACAATTTGTTCAGGTAATAGTCTTTCAGGCAGTGAAAGGTATAACTCAGGATCTCTGGGGCATTGAAAGATAAAAGTGTAAAATCTGCCCACATTATCTGCAAATATTGTATTTAATAAAGCAGCAGATATGAATAGTCTATAAAATAATGTGATTTTATTAAACAGGAAAAAATAATGGGGCAGACACTTATTTTAGCACAAGTAAAAAAACAAGAAAACTCTATAATCTGTCATATCAGTTCAGCAACAGCTCCGAGGTGATTTCACACAGATTGTTTCTAGTTTAATTCTTAAGAAATATTCTCCAGGCTATTTTAGGTTCTTCCATTATTATCCAGAGAACTGCTGCTTTAGGCATGTGTGTGTGTGTGTGTGTGTGTGTGTGTGTGTGTGTGTGTGTGTGTGTGTGTGTGTGTGTGTGTGTGTGTGTGTGTGTGTGTGTGTGTGTGTGTGTGTGCATGTGTATATGTGTGTGTGTGTGTGTGTGTGTGTGTGTGTGTACATGCATGTGTGGTGCAATTTTTCTGTGGATATTAACAAGTTAATAATTAACTGCAGGCTAGTGCCATGTATGTTGCTTTTAATAGTAAGAAGTCCAGCAGAATTTTAGTTGACACATTGGCCTTTATGACCATGTGATTAGATGTGCCAATTTTTCCAGCAGTCAAAATATTTGCACTGAGTATGTTCATGTACATACGCTGGTTTGTATGTTAAGTCATCCAGTAAACACAAAGCAATAACTTATGATCTTTTTCTCATCTTCAATAATATAGACCCTTACCAGCAATATGAGAAGATCCTGTCTCAGAAATATAGCTTTTTCAGGGACTTTTACATTTTTAACAAAAAATGATAAGAAGATTCATTGAATATTTAATGTATTATTCTCTCTAATAATCAGAAAAAAAGGTAAACAAAGCTTCTGGTCAGGTTCAGTGTTTCTGATACCTATAATTTATGCAATTTATATTATTATTATAGGTTCATAGGTTAGTACTAAGCTAACTGCCCTTGTGAGCCATTTAAACCTAGCCAATTTTCCCTTGTGAGACTCAAACCCTGCACTTTGTGTTTGTAAGGCAAGAACCTTAACCATTAGGCCACCCTCCCAGCGACTGACCATTACCATTCAAAACGTAACATGCTGATTGGTCAGCCCAACCAGCATGCCCTTTGTAAATCTGATATATACCATATACCAATGGAAAAAGGTCTGGTCGCTCGGACTTTCTTCCATTAATATATGCCATAAAAATTCACTTTTCTTTCTCTTAAAAAATAATAAACTTAGAAAACCGGAGACTTGAAACCAAAGAGATAAACAGGACAGACAAAAATAAAAGGATAATCAGGTATATTATACAAAACTAGGGAAATGTACCTGATTATCCTTTTATTTTCTATGTCCTGTATCTCCCTTACATTCTAAGCCTCCCATTATCTTTCTTTTTTTATTTAAAAAAAAGCAATGGAGATCTTCCTTTCTCTGTTGCTTCCTATACACAGCAGCCCTCACACAGTAATGATGTACTGTGTAAACGTGGGAACAAAAACCCCATACAGATGCACAGTACATCAAAAAAACACCAGACTATCCAAGGAAAACAGAAGAACACCATGGAGCTGTCATACAAAATCATTATTTAAGACAAGTAAGTAATTTTTTTTCTTAAATAATATCATTGTATAACAACAATAACTGACTCCATGGTGTGGTATATTGAAGATTTACCCATGGTTGTCCTTATTTAATCACTCAGGCTTCACCCTCATGATTAAACCACACCAACCTTTGGTAAATCTTCAATATACCGCACTCACATTGTTGGTTATTGCTATAATATCCACACAATAGGTATACCATTTTCAGCTGATGTGATCTCTTTCAAGCTAAGTATATAATACACTGCTTAATTAATATTTGTTATGCATGAGACAGCTCAACAAATTAATGAAATTTTGATTTAGTGGTTAATTTTGCCATTTCAATGTCTCTACAATGTCTCTAATTTATCTAATTCATGTTACACATGTATATATCTATAAAATATTCCTTAATTTGCACTAGGTGTTCATTTAAGTGGATATTCTGCTTTATTCTTCCTGCGTGGTGTTTGTTATTCATCCTTCCATGCACTTAGAATAAATTTGCTTACTGTGGTATTTCTTCTGTTTGTATTAGCAGATGTTTGCAGGCAATGAAATAGAGAAAAGCAATTCGAGCTTTATCATGACATGCATTCATTTGAAAATGGGTGGTCCTATTCTTTTGCCAAAATTCAGGAGAAATGTTTTGGATTATTAATGCAGAAAAGTAATTCATGTTCAACACCAGTTTCCATTTGAATGTCAGTACATACATCACTGTACTCCATGAGACTGGGACATTAAAGAATGCATTAGTATGAAATCTGCAAGCTGTTATAAAGCTAACTTTTATGAATGCAACAATTTGCATTAGCAATCAGAGTTTTATTTTACTTACGGAAGACAACAAAGACAGTAGTACAGATTTTATATACTTTCTTATTATAACATCAGAATCATTTTATTCTGTGGCACAAACAATGACAACAATTCAGAAAACTTTGCCAAATCATGTTAAGTGAATTTATGTGATGAACAGCCATGCAGAAAGTGTGTTTGAGATTCAGAAAACAAGTTCTGTGATGTGGTCAGGCCAGGCAGCATGTTCTGGTACAGTATATGCAAATGGCTATATAATGACATGGTAATTAGCAACATTATTTAAATGATTTCCTGTGGGGGAACATTTCAGAAATGTATGAATGCTGCAGAACAGAGATGCACCCACAGCAGATTTGAACTTGGCTGAATTCTTGTGTTCAGATGAAATGACTCCCTAAGTAATGTTAGATGATGCCACCACATTAGTAAATGAGTACCTGCAAGGGGCTCTCGTTGCTGCTGTACAGTCTTGTGCACGACATGACCCTTAGAGATACTGGGTCATCTAACTGCACTCCTGACCTCTCTGTCCATTGGGAGGCTGAAATAAAACAGCAGGCACCATCTATGTACTATAAGTAGAACTTAACTTCACATATAACTTTCCACTGCATGCCATCCACAGATATTACACAGGGCTCTTTTCCTCTCCACAGCCCCTGAAGACACTGAAGTGAATAGGCAGCTGCACAAGAGGGGACTGGAGCACCTGAGAGATTGCCTGGGTGGGTATACTTGCTTCATAATGTACAGTATTTAATGTTAACAGTAGTAGAGATCCATAGATTTGTAGATTCTTAGGTACTCACTATGTTATTGACCCATGAGGATCTTTTGAAGCCTAGCCATGCATTCCCAAGAGGTTTATAACTCTTGTGTTATAAACACAAATAACCCAGAGCCCTTGTATTTTAAGTACAAATAGCCCAAATCATAGACATTTACATGTTATGACTATCCACAAGGGACTAATGTGAAAAACCAGGAGTGAACTTGTGGTCTCCCATCCGTTCATCCAGATTACACTTTAATAGAGTAAGAGATGCACTCTGCTGTATGTGGAGAGGAAGATGATTCTGGAGAAGTTGTATTCTCTGTGATGAAAATCTATCCCTCTAATATGTTGTATTTATGTTACAGAACAGATTAGCTCATGTAGCTTCGAACTAGTAAGTTGTTGGGTAAAAACAGATGGATGTTGTTCCATTCCCAGACAACAGAAAATATGTCATATATCCACTTAAGGGGAGTGTTGGCATAGTGGTCCTGCTCTTAACCTCACAGGTTCAGGGTTTGATTCTGTCATCTGGTTATTGACTAAGCTTGTAACTACGTGCATACTGATAATCTAATATTTGCCTTCAGACCTATATCTCTTCAGGGGATGTTTGTGCCACCACTGAACTTCTAAATATGCAATATGTCTGAAAAGATAGGGTCAGATGAGACCCTATAAACAGGGTAAAGATCACTCCTTAGTAGCCTGCAAAATACAAAGAAGGATAAGCCTTTGAGATGGTCAGTATAGCTTGTATGATTTAAGCCCTTTATTTTCTTGATGAAAAACCGTTATGGTCATTTAAATTGTGTCAAGTGCTTAGACATGTACTTACTGAAGGGGACATTATACAGACATGGGAAACTACAGACCCATAAGTCTCACTAGTCTCATATGCAAAGCAATGGAAAGAATTATCATAGAAATGATCAATAATGACATAGAAAACCTCCAGACACTGGACTCAACCCAATTTGGTTTCATCAAAGGCAGGTCATGCCTACTCCTCCTAGTGGATTTCTTTGAGGTCACCAAACCAATAGATGAGGGCAAACTGGTTGACACTGCCTACCTTGACCTGGCAAGACATTTGACACAATATGCCATTCAGGCATTGTTGACAAACTCAGGAGGGTAGGTGTAAACCCTTATGTCATCTGGTGCTCACAGACAGGACCCAGGAAGTTAGAACTGGGGAGTCCACCTGTACAAAGAGGCAAGTCACAAGTAGAGTCCCTCAGGGATCGATCCTTGGACCGCTCCTTTTGGCATTTATGTCTCTGAATTTAAGGCTACTGTCAAAGGCCTCTGGCTGACCAAGATTGCAGATGTTTACAAATTAGGAGCAGTCATAGAATCCCCCACCATTACTAATGTTCTCCAGGAAGAGCTGACACAGATAAATAATTTGTCTGTAAGAGCCATGGACTAAAATTAAATGTCAAGAAATTCATAATAGTATCCTTTGGGAAATCATCCACCCCTGGTAACTATCATATTGACAACACATCCCTAATAGTCGACCCAGTGGTCAGAGACTTGAGGACACATGTAGACAGTTATCTAGTCTTTGACCATCATGTATCTACAGTAGTGATAGACTTATTCTATTCTGTACAATTTATAACCAAAGGTGTAGTATCTGGGTCCAGGTAGGTCACTGTTCCACTGTATTCAGCATTTGTCAGACCTATCACTAAGTGCAATGCCCCTTTTGGTATGTACCTTACCAGGCACATCCAACAACTGGAACATCCACAGAAATTTCTCAATAAAAGAATACAGGATGTAAAGTAATGTGTCCTATGCAGACCACCTCAAAGCCCCATCCCTGTATTCTGTCTCCTACAGGCTGTTGAGGGGAGATATATGCTTGGCATTAAAGGTATTGTCGGACCCAACCTTGATGGACCTCCTGCATATCTGCAAAACAAACAGCACCAGAATTACTCATTCAAAGACTTAAGCCTTGCCTGTGATATAAATAGAACCTGTTGGAGAGGCAGGTATGTATCCCAGAGACTACCCTGTCTATGGAACAGGCTCCCCATCCATGTGAAGTAGAATTCCTCCCTAACCCAATTCAAGTGTAACTTGGACAATTAGATGAGGAACAGGAAATTCATCCTTGGTATGGCATTTATATCTCTAGTGGGCTCTGGCTCCTCTCCCAAGCCTGCTTTTAAATGTTAAATCTTCCAAGCCCCTGCTTACATTTATCTAGGGTACAAGAACTTGCCAGAAATTTGAGATGCATGGCTAGATTTAAAAAGGCCCCTGTAGTCATTAGCCTAGTAGACACCTATGAAACTATGGTCAGTCTAATAAATGATGAATACAGAGGAATGATTACATCCCTTGATTTGGAAGACATACCATTACTGAAGAAGGACTTTGTTTCTGTAGTGGATACATTTGGCTATTTATTATTTATGTATTTGTCTTTGTTAACCGTGAAAAGTCTGACTGGGCAAAACACATTTTCAGCAGAGGCCCAGGGAGAAAAGCTCCCCATCTAAGTTACACATTATGTACATTTCTAATTGCAGGGTAAAAACATCTATACATGAGAATATTTACATGATTTTTAAATATTTTTAAATATTTCTTACATGAGTAAGGGGATGTCATGCTTGCAGAAGGATACTATTATACATTTTATGGGATTTAGTTTTAGGCCACGGTTTTGTCACAAGCTGTTTGTTTGGGAAAGATCCTCTTGGAATATCTTGGCATCTCCTGGAGAGTTTATGATGGCACCAAGTTTACATTCATCTACAAACTTGGTCATTCATAAGCCCTTAATATTAGCTTTGACTTCTGAAAAGTAAATGCCAAACAGTGGCCCAAGGACTGAAGTATACCACTAGTGACAGGTGTTTTAGAGGCGGTAGTGCCTACTTTCTTAGCTTCTATTAGTGAGCCAATTTGCTATCCAAAGCGTTGCATAGTTTATCAAATACATGTGAGTGTGGAATGGTGTTGAACACCTTTATGAGATATAGATATACTGTGTGCACTGATTTGCCTTCATCCATTTCTTCAGGGACCTTCTCAAATGAGTCAGTCAGGATAAGTAGCAGGATCTGCCCTTGACAAAATCAAACTGACTGCAGTCTAGAGTTTGTAGGTTTTATATAACTTAATTTACTAATCCTATAATGATCCTTTCCATAACCTTACAATTGAGGTTGGGCAGACTTATGGGTCTATAATTTCCTGGGACCAATGATGCCCACCTTTGTGCAAATGGATGACTGTAGCTACCCTTCATTGTTTGGAGGCTGATATTGAATAGCATCTGTAGGGGGTAAGACAAGTCCTGTTTCAGGCTGACTAGTAGGCATGCTGGTATGTTATCCAATGCCATAGAAACAGTGTTCTTGCTTTAAACAGTGCTTTGAGGACTCGTTCTTGGGAGATTTGAAAGGAGGGGGGGTTGTGGTTGCTATTATGTGACCTGGGAACGAGGGGGTAGAAGGGGGGGGAGTTTTACCGGCTATGTCTTCTGGGTCTGAGTAAATGGTATCTTTTGCGATTAGCCATTTGCAGCATGGGACAGTGTTTTTGAGATTTCTAACAGTTAACGAAGGCTTTGTGGTTAGCTATGGATTGGGTGGCTATTTTTACCTCATACCTAGCTCTGGCTAATTTGATCGGGAAGCCGAGTTCCTTGTTAAGTTTAGCAAGAACATTTTTGGTAACTAGAAAGTTAAAATGTATTTTTATATACAAAAACCTGTTTATATTTGGGTTCCATCACAGGGGTTTAGTTTTAAATTTGGCATTATGGCTAGATGTATCTATGCAGCTATTTACAGCTGCATAGAATTTGGAGATAAAGGATTTCAGATACACTAGAAAGGTCATCAGGTAGGAAGATGATATTGAATCACTCACTTTCAGCAGATTAACTTTAGCATAATCTCTGAATATAGAGTTATCGGAGGATGCCTCCAGCCATACCTCACAGACATTGAAAATGGGTACAAAGGCCCTTGAAGAGTAGGTACAGCCAGTGAAAAATCTGGACATCTAATTAGCATAAAACCTGAATACCAAATAGCAGATAGCTCTCCCTGCTTCCAGTAGGAATGGGGGATACTCCTAAGAAATGCGTTTAAAAAATAGAATGATAAAAATGATGGAAAATATGAGCATATTATCAAGTAAACAGTGTAAAATCTGTAGACTTTAATGAACTGTATTGCAAAATTCTACCACACAAGATAATTTATTTTTGCTTCTGAAAAAAGTGAGGTACAAGGTGTGCATTGTCTTTCTTTAAATCATTGGTACTACTAGTATGGTGGTCAGGTAGTCTGGTTGTCTGTATATTAGAAGGCAGCTTAAAAATCAGATGTGATGAGCAAGGATTCATAGAATTGTGTGACTGGGGTAAATCAAACCTGAAAATAGAGACATACTTTCAAAAATGGTTACATCATGTGGCAGGGTAAATCAAGTCTCAAAATAGGAACACTCCTCCAAAATATGGACACTTGACATATCCGTTTCCAACTTCAGTCTTGGGAGATTTATGGTCCAATTTGACTAGGGAAGGAATTACAACTGTAGGGAACAGAGCTGCCCCATGGTGGTGGGAACCAAGTCCAAGATATTTTCGCCTCTAGCTGGGATGTGGACTAACTGATTCACCACATTTGTATCTATGAACTATGAAGAACAGAAATCTCTGAGCATACATGGAAAGGGATGTATAAATCTCTCAGCTGATGAAGCCAGCTGATGAAGGGTTAGTTAAAATCCTGTAAAAAATGGTGTTTAACCGAATGCATAGGGAATCCATATTAGTCAAGTTGGAAGTATGGGCCAAGGGGGGCATATCACATGATTAAAAGGTTTGTTGATGGTAAGTTGGACACAGAGAAGTTCCACGTTGTTATCCTTTCTAACTAGTCTAGAGGTGGTATTTTGTTTTACCAATATAGAGACATGACTGCTTTTAGTGCCTTCATTTAGTAGTGTGGGCCTGAACATGTGGTAGGCATTGAAACCTTGCATTGATGGGTTGCTCTGAGTGACCTTGAATTAAGTTTTCCATGACAATGGATATATCAATATATTCCAGTGTAGTAAGGAATGCCTGTAGGGTTTTTTTTTTTTTTTTGTTTTGTTTTTTTGTTTTGATTTGTTTTTTTTTTTTTGGAGGAGTGGATTTTCTTAAAGGGTGTTAGCATTGAACAGCAATACCTGTGTATTTTCTGAATTCTGTTTTGTTATGTTGAGAGCTTTTCAAAGCTGATACTGCATAAAAGGGTTTATGGCAGTGATCAATATTTTTGCCAATATGTGAAAGCTTTGAGGGGAGAGGGACAGGTCATCCCTTTCAAAGCAGTCTGGACTATATATCCTCTTCTCCCAATCTGATATATATTGGACCTCCTATAAATGATACAAAAACTAAGCCAATTGTTGAAGTCAATAATCTTTTGTTTGTAATGTGAAATCATTCGTGGTGAATGTAAAATGTTGCTCAAGGCTAGGTTCGTACCAGCCTTGGGCACATATTCTGAGAGCTTCATCATGTCTGTCTTCATGCAGTCCAGGGGGATATGCCTCAGCTCATTTACTCTCAAATGTACTATGACTGTGTCATTTGTGTGCCTGTAGTGCAGAGACTTGAGTGCACACTTAATATGGTGAATCCTTGCCCCTGATAAACAACTGATTGTGACCCTCTCCTTGCTCACCCTGGTGTATGGTGCATCAGTGTGTTTCACTATGGAATCATTTATGACTAAGATGTTGAATTGTGTAGACGTTTGCCTTGTGAGCTTTTGAACTGAGACACTATGTGTTAGAGGTGTACATTTCATGATAGATGCTGTCTGATTTGAGTGTTTGTAAGGCTGTTAAAAGTACTTGTTTTTTTAGGTTACATTTAGGAGGCCTTTATGCTTTAGATAGGTTACTTTTAAGACCCTCATTGTATATAGGTCTATGTGTTTGAGCTGTATTGTTTGTGATAGGTATAGTGTGATGTTCTGAGTAGCTGACAACTTGTTTGCTATTTGCAGTGATTGTATATGAGAGGTTTGCCTCCAGTAACATTGTATAACCACATCTCTCATACTCATTTTCAAACACAATTACCTTTCATAAATCACTGCCACTTATGTGATACCTAGCACAGGGCAAAGGTAGCAGTATGACTGATACATATTATTACCATGTGTTTCTTCATGCATCTGTTCTTAAGCTTAAACAAGTAGCCTAGGAGGATAAGGGTGTGCTCCCACTCTGCAAGGATGCCTGTAGGTTCAATTCCCCCCTCTCCCATGTGTTATCATAATGTTTAACTTGAGGTTTCTGTCACATTATACTGCCTAAAGCATTAGATGTGGGAAATAAGTATCAACAACATTTATGGGTGGACGGGTGGATACCTGTGTCATGGACAATATTTCACAGGGACAATATTTCTTAATATACTTGTTTCCTTTGCTTATGACCTGTAAGTGAAAGGTATGACTGAGCAGCATGTTGTCTTTTTATATGTACATTTGTCTCAGACAGTATTACTTCATCTTGGGCTACAGACCTCCAGCCCCCCATTACTTTGTGCAAGTAGCTTATTACAACAGTCGCTTCCCATTTTGAATGTAGTGTTGATGGCAGTGGGTTCAGGTCCCCATCTCACCTGTGCATGCTGACTGTGATATTAACGTTGGAGGTGCACATGTTCTTAATTAACATATATTATACTTAAGGTAATCATAGGACAAGTAAATTTTAGCTGTGTGTAATCGCTGTATTTGGCTTTCTTTCTCCCCAACCTCGTTTTCACAACCCTTTCTCTTACATAAATGTATTTTGTTTATTATTTTGCTGCTGTTGATTTATTTTACAGCAGCAGCAGCATGACCTGTAACCAATGCTCTAACAAGGCCGACCCCCAACAGGTGACAGCCCAGCCTGCTATAGTTACCTCCACATCTCCCGCCCTACCTGTTCCTCCCACTTCAGGGACCTCTGATGCTGGGAAAGTTGTACCCACTGATATCAGTGCTAGTGGAGATGACACCTTTATCACCCATCTACAGCTGGTAGACATTGTAGGGGGACATTATTGACAAGGTGGCTGGATGCCTGAATCAGCAAGTTAGAAAAACCTCCTCTGTCAACTCATTGAGTACTATCCCTGTCTCAACCATCCGAGACAGGACACAGTGGTGACAGCTCCCAGGGTGGCAAGTGATCTCCCCACCAGGTCACAGCTGGCACAGTCTGAAGCTTTGGACACCCCATGCTGTCCCCCATCTTGATGTTCCCCTTCTTTTTCTGCCCATGAACATCCCTGTTGGTTGTTCAGTCCCCCCCTCCACATTCTCTTCCCTCTGTTTGATTTCTCCTTCACATTTGTGTTACCCCTTCCCCACTGTGCTACCACACACCCTGTCAGTCATGTCTAATTTTCCCTGCTACATAACCTAACCTTACCTATCCTAACCCTTCTACTTTTCTCTTAAATCCCTTAAATTTTTCCCCAATGTACCTTTTCTGTATGGATGAAAAATGTGCACCTGCCTCCCCCCAAAACATATCCAACCTTCCTCACCTCTGTCCTGCTCACTCCTTAGTTGCTCAGCTGTTCTACCCCTTGCTTGTTCCCCTTTTCATCTCATTCCTATACTCCTATTTCCACTCTTTAATCTTGTCAAAAAATAAACACACCTTACACATGCCCAAGTAGAGCTTCCTAGTCAGTATATTTTGTGATTTTACTGTGTGAGGTTGGTTATGAAGAGCATCCCTGTAGCCCATGTACAACTGATGAAAACTGGAACCACTCATTTTATACCATAGAGCTGGGCTTCCATCTTCAAAAAGGACCAACAACTAAGTAAAACATTATCATGCGGTATATTGGCCTTGACTGGCACTGGTCACGCACATGAGATGAGTGTCATTTTGTAGCAGTTTGCACATACAATATGGGATACAGCTGTCAGAGTTTTAGTTTCCCATGCACAGAATTACAATGCCAACTATGCCTGTGGATGCTAGATCAGAATACAAAGGTGGTATCCTGTTAAGTTATTATGAGTGCCACAGCAATTATGTTCCCCTGATGCCTTTTGCCTCTCTGCTTCTGTTGTTCAACATGTAAATGAAGTACTTTGTACCTTATAAGTGGGAAGGGATATGGAACCAAATCCTATTTAAGGTTATACACATTTTGTCTTTTTTTCTTTAATTCTGCAAGTATTTCACAACTAACTGCCGCATGTTTCCATAATGCTGCTTGACTTGCTGTTTCTGTAGCTCAACATGTGAATGAAGTGTTTTGTACACTATAAATGGGGAGTGTTCTGAGTTTGTGTGCCATAAGGGTTATATATAGGCACATCACTGGTACAGAAGGTACTTGTCTCCGGGCATTTGCATTTTGGTACACATAAAGTGGTCTGACTTCTGATATTGTACCTGCTTTTGTTTGACATATTAGTACCTTTCTGACCCCCATCCATTATATGCTGTTTTATGTTTTTTATCTTCACTTAGTTGACATATATAAATATATGCCTCCTTCTCCACTGTCTTCCCTGATTGCGTCCCCCTCTCCCACAGTTTTGTCTATGTTATGGTTGCTTGTGTGGTTCTACTACCTACTCTATCCACCTAACTTTACCTTACTCCCATTACAACCTGGTTATGGTTTCTGCATATATATATATATATATATATATATATATATATATATATATATATATATATATATATATGAATCAAAAACAGATTGGAACTCATGCCTCTTGACCCTGTATTCATGGCACATTCTTTTCTTCTATTGCTTTGACTGTTGAGTGTGAGATCACACCATGAGCCTTTGGGGCTTGTGCTTTACACAAAAGCACTACTGCCCCTCATACTTCCCTGTGGCCACATGCTCTTCCTGGAAATTTAATGAGCTGCTTGTCACACTCACTCACTCACACACACACACACACACACACACACACACACACACACACACACACACACACACACACACACACACACACACACTAAACAGAAGAGGGGTGGCTCTGATCATGGCTGCAATATTTCTGATTCCCATGGAATGTATATCACTATCTTTGTAGTTATATTACTTTCTTTCTTTCTTGTGAAATTGTAGAACATACTAGATTGTCCATTGTATAATGTTTTAAAAATTGATGCCTTTCAAATACAGTAAACTTGAGCCACCTTGACACAACATTATTACCATGCTCAGAGTGTCCTAATAACAGATAAATGCAGTTGAAAGATAATAAACATTTTAGTCTTCATATAATAAGGGCAGGTATTTAATCACGTCTCAAGATCCACTAAATCCTGGCAGTATTCTTCATTTATAACTCACAGAAACTGACAGTCATGGTGAAGAAAGGCAGGCAAGCCTTTATGCCTAGTAAAATGAAGAAAGGGATATCTGTTGTCAAGCCATTGTAGCTAAGCATCCATAGTAATTTCCATCCATGTTCTCTATAACATAGCTTCTCATTCTTCCTTATATCAGAAGATATGCATGCAGTGAAATTATGTAATTTGTAGGTCATAGCTGGAAGGGCCAGTGTGATGTTTTTGTCTAATTTCAGATGGATTCCTGTTTTTGTGGAGTTCTCATCAAACATTTCCCATATCTTGGCCACGTTTATCTCTTATTGCAAAGACACATACATCTATGGAAATTCAGCTATTGAGTGTATATATCTCGTCTGTGATGTCTAGTGATTTAGATTTCGTTACTCCTTAATACTTTCACCTAGCTCCATGTAGTAACAAGACATGGTTGATATCTTGTCTGGCCAGAGGTGAGAAAACGAATGAATGTCTGATCTCTTCCAACTCTTGTTCTCTTCTTATAGACTGAATTATAGAACATTTAACATCTGTACAGCAGCAGGAAACTGTATAATGCCTCTGTTCTGTACACTGAGCAAACCTCCATTTAGTTTGTTTTGACTGCTAAGACTATTTCTATTATCCCAAATGGAAAAGGAGATTTTCTCCGTAGCTCCTGTCATCATATCATCCAACAAATATAACTGACATTAACAGTGGCTAACCTTAATTTGTGCCAATTTTCAAGACTCCTTTCAAGTGGGATTATGAAAAATTTCTGTGCTTTCGGTCTTGGCAAATGCTAACTTTAATTTCATTCTTTTGTTATTGATGTCGTGACATCACAGAAGGTAGTGTACTTTTATAGTAAAACTGGTTTATTTTCTTTGACATTTTGGATAAATATCTCAGTATAACAAATTATTTTGTATGTTCTTGCTTCAAACTGTTAAAAGTGTGATCCAAGTTTTACCATCAGGAATCAATTAAATGATGGTTATATCAGACTGCAAAATTAATGTGCCAGAATACAAACTCTGTAGCATTTTTACGAGTTTTACTTTCAGTATTTCTGCTTCAAATAAAATCTTGGGACTCAGTCCAACCAAACCTAAATTATAGAATGAATTTTTATTGGCTTTATATCTAGCTGTGCATTGAAGTTCATGCATTAACAAGTGAATTAAATGCGTTCATCACAGTGTCTTGCATTACAGGGAAGTATGTTACGGCACATTATTATTCACAGGACTTCATTTTGTTATGCATTTTACATTTATAGTAATGTCATAATATGGTGGTTTTGAGGCACGGTACAATTTCCTTATTAGTGGAGCTTCAGCAGCAACAATTGTAAAACTATTTTTATTGATTTTTGGTAGCACATACATTTATGTTCAGTTTAAGTTATTAAATGCCCCTTCATAGTTCTATTTTGTTTTGTAATTCACATTTGCTGCTGATGCCCTAAACACTTTCCAAATAGCTTTATTATGCCAAGTTATATTTTACTGTACCCCTAAGAATGTTAGGCACACACATTGTTTTTTCAATTTTCTATCATAATCAGCCTGGGTTTGTAGATACTGATATTTCCAAAAATTAAGGTATGACATGACGGAATGCAATGTTTTCCAAAATCGGTTATTGTGGTTCTTTTTAACTATTTGCCTGATTCTTTTGGAATTCTGTATTAATAACTTCTGTTCTGAATTTTATTTGGAAGTATCAAAAAACTTTTCAACTGAGCATATTTTTTGAGGTTGCATCTTCCAGAAATATTTCTGATTTTACATCATACTTTTTTGTAAATTATTCGATCATCTGACAGAATATTCTATAAGGTATATAGTTGCGAAGCCTGTGTTTTCTGTTTCCTTATAATTATCTTACAAACTTTGTCATATACTTTCATGGCTAATCAACACAGAGCCTCACTTTTGTATTTTTGAAATCATAATGATTATTTATGTGGCTGTTCTGGACATTCATCACAATTTGGAAGTGCCATGAAAACAGAAACTTAAAAAAGGTCATTAGAAAATAATATTATTGGTGCATCCAATTAGTGATTGATATACCTAGACCCTTCTTTAGGTATGCTTGTGGTCAGCTGTTCTGGAACATAAAACTCTAATTTCTGCTCCATATACAGAATCATTTTATTGACATATTAAATAGCCCAGTTCCTGTTTAGTGTTATCTGTAGTACAATTTGTTTCTCTAGTACTGCTTGACAGGTTTCACAATCAAACATATATGACAAAATGTCCATGTCAAACAGTAGTCAGCCTCAGAAAATATTTTATGCAAAAAATGTAAGCAAGAAGATGGCTCTGTGGTGACAAGAGGTGACGGTAAATGAAAACTTTGCGATGAAAGCAAAAGATTGCCATTGCACTGTTAGAACGTAAATGTGGCCAGGAACGTAATTGGCAAAAGGTTGCTAGGATGGACTATGCATAAGGAAAAAGTGGGAAGCAGTAGCAGCAGAACCAATGAGGTGATCTTTATTATGTTCCATACATACTCTGGACATATTTATGGAAGTTCAAGTCCAGAAGGATACTACAAATCGGAAACCAATAAAACAGATCATTTTATTTGGTCTACTTAATTCATATCAAAGGAATATGACAGATAGAACACTCTATCTGCATTTTCAGGTGCAGCTTCTCTAACAAATTTAAATAAATTTGGCCAGACTTTCTAAACTCTTATTGTATATACATCATGTTTCAATCATCTGCTAATGCGGAAGAGGATATTTAAGGATTTAGTAAGTTTTGTATACCGAATATGCATCACACATTTTTTATGTGAGATAAATATGGTTGCATGAAGAAAACCAACCAACAAAAGGACTCTTCTTCTATGATATCACTTAATTCAGACAAAAGCACCACACAAGTGAAGAGCTGTAAGAGTAATTCTTTTATATATAGACCACACCAAAAGCAGCAAGTTTTGAAACAACACCACAGATCAACCAGTAAATTCAAACAATTTAATAAAAAAGAAATAAACTGTTTTTATTTTGAAATGCAACACACTGAATCCAAATAGCCTGAATAGGCATTGTAACTGGACATTTTTTTTGTAATGTGTCTTTAAAATTTTAATTATGGTAATTGAATAATTGATTGTTAGGAGTTGAATTTATGCTATAAAATAAGTAGCATTTTGTATTGTAGAATATATTCTGAAAAGGCTTTGTATAGCTGAGGTGCTAGAGGTGTTAATTTTCTGCATTCAGTTGGATTTGTGAACTGCTTTTTTTTATTAAATTGTTTGAATTTACTGGCTGATCTGTGGTGTTTCAATAATTCTTTTATAAGTTTGAAGGAAAGCTATGTCGCAAAACCTCTTTAAAGGGTTCAGTACTCTCATACAATAAACAAAGATGTCATATATATATTACCATAAAAAAAATATATATATATATATATATATATAATTCATAGATGCCATAGATGTGATATGTGTGTGGAACAGGCTTAAATCTTGCTGCTCATCACAAAGTTTAGTTGAAGTTATACCATGAAAGAATTTGGGATTGTTCATATGTTCATTTAGAATGTTTTTGAATGTAGTTATAGAGTTGCACTGTTTTTGTTTCAGTTGATATTACTACAGGATATAAGAATTGTCAACTGTTTTGTCATCTGGCATCATAAAAATTGAATGCATACTACAAGTGAAGCTACTCATAAGACCACAAACTTAAATATGAGCAGCACCTACTCTAGGCCATCAAAAAGACCCACTGATAACAGAACAAGCCATTTTCTCACAAAGTCTGCAAGAAAATCCATAGCCACTGCCTACCTACTTCCATCCCTTCTATATGCAACCCAATCTTTACAAATTTCAGTATCATCCTTAAAACTAAACTTGACACATTAGAATAAAATAGCCAATCTTGCAGTAAATACCCCACTAAAAACCCACCACTGCATAGCCCTTAGAAATTTACACTGGCTAGAACTTCCCCAATACCTCACATATTTACAACTCAAGACAGACCAAAACTTAATTAATTTCCTAGAAAAATGCCCATCATTGAAAAATATGTTCCAACCACACTCCATTTCTAGACTACTACAGTCAAGTAACAAATCACTCCTCTCCATGTCTAAAACAAGAAACTCAATTCATGTTTCTCTGTACTCCCACCAGGTCACAAAAACTGAACTGTATCATATGGAAAATAAAACAGGCAAACAAGGCACAGACCTTCAAGTTACTACTAAAACAATATCCAAGTAAAAATTGGCTCTGCTACTGCTCAGCTCCCAGCTAGAATATTTGTTTGGCTGCATCTGCTACCATTTGTCCAAATTCTTATTTTTTCCTCTTCTGTCTTTTTTCTCTATTAGGCCAGAAAGATACTGACTTAATCACAAGAAGTAACTTTGTTATATAAATTATATCAATCACGGGCTCTAAGTGACAACACTCACCCCTGAATTCAGCAAGCCCTGCATGGTGTGCAGGACTAGTGCAGGAGCTTCAGCAGGCAATACATCTGCCATGCGATCCAGGAATAAGCTGTAGGGACGTACACGAGCGCTCCTGCACTAGTCCTGCATGGACTCAGCCCCTGTATGCAAATTACCCCATTTGCAGGTGAAATCCATGCAAATGAGGTGAATTTGCAATCCAGGAAGATGGAAGCCAGCCATGCAGGACTAGTGTAATCTGCAAAAATGTACTCGGCCAGTAACTGAGTACATTTCTGCACACTACAAAATGGAGCCATGACAGCTCCAAATAAAGGGTGGATATTAAGTAGAAAGCATGCCATTGACAAAATATGTGGCCATTCACATGGAAACAGTTGCAAAAATAAAAAAAATCAACTTTTAATTTTTTTGAGCCGATCTCAGCTGTTTAAGCGTAGGGCAGCGGCACGCAAATGGGATCGGGCGAAAAATAAAAAAAGCCTAAAATAAGCATTCTAACCAAAATCACTATTTTGCCATTATACTCAATGGCAGGCAAAAGACAACATGGCCAGTGGTTACTAAGGGGGGAGGCTCAGTGTGGGACTTGTAACTATGCATCAGCAGGCAATCCTATGCAAATGAGGGGAATGATACTGAATCACAGATTTCCCCTGCATGCTAGTCAACACCCAATAGTGTAAGAGCAGGAATAGCTTGGTGCAAGCCTAGGCATTAGCTGACATCACAGGGGGGTGTGTCAGGCATACTGTAAGCGGATTGGAGCCCTGTGGCTCGGGTTTGCCCTTAGCTTAGCAGAGCTAAGCAATGGGGTGTGTCTGAGGCTGCCTAGCACTCTTTACATTGACTAAACAGGTGTGCATGTCATGCATCAGGTTTTAAAGGAAAAAGAAAAAGTAAAAGAGGAAATAGCAGCTCTGTGCACATTTGAGCACTGTGTTTGTGCTGTGCGCCCCCGGGCTTAAACAAGAACGCAATGAGAAGGGAAAACAGCAGTAGGAAAGTAATCAAGGAGAACTAGTATAGCTGGCAGGTGAAATGTATCAGAATCAGCCAGTTACACAGGCAGCAGACCAGCGCAGCCCAGAACACTACTATAAACTATGCAAACACCTTTCCCTCTGGTTTTTCCCACAAGCTCTACACAACTGATGTATACAAGCGGGGATTTTTTAACAAACCAAAGCAACAAAATGATAGGGGCTGCAATAGCTATCATACAACAACATGTGGAAGAGGCTGAGGTGGTGAGGATGAGAATGCTGTCGACCAACCCACAGTGAGGAGACGGAGAAAAGTCTACAGACCCAGGGTAACCTACCAGTGGCTACATGAGCTGGAGATCGTGGAGTGCTATAGGGTGGACAGGGACCTCCTATAGCAAATTGTTGAGCTGCGCCTGTCATGCCTCACACAAAGAACAAACAGAGGGGAACCTATCCCAGTGGATACCAAGGTATGTGTAGGCCTAAGAATACTAGCTACAGGTACCTTCCAAAGGCCAACTGGGAATATCATGGGGATCTCACAGGCATCAGCATCCAGAATACTCCACCAGTTCCTGGATGCCATGTCAGCACATGCTGGTGAGCACGTATATTTCCCCAACACCCGTGAGGCGTTGACCAGCAATATGCATCTCTTCCACCAAATAGCAGAATACCCTAAGGTAATGGGTGCTATAGATCACACGCACATATGCATCAAAGCACCACCCGGTGAGCAGGGTAGGGTCTACATCAACCACAAGGGCTTCCCCTCCATCAACTGCCATGTCATGTGCGATGCCCAGGCATTATAATGAATGCGTGTGCTGGCTGCGCTGGAAGCTATCACAATTCCCACATCTGGCATCTGACACAGCTGTACCAGAGATTTGCCAGTGGGGACATCCCTTATGATCACCTAGTGGAGGATGCTGGTTACACACTGGAGCCGTGACTGATGACACCTATCAGAAATGCACACACACACAAACAAGAACTACATAATAAGGCACACGCACAGACCAGAGTTGTAATAGACCGTGTGTTTGGGATGCTCAAATCACAGTTCTAGTGACTGGACACATCCGGTGGAGCCTTGCAGTACTCCCCAGCTACATGTACTCAAATTGTCATCATATGTGCCTTGCTACACAATATGATCCTGCGAAAGCAGATGCAGCAGGAACAGCACGGGGCAGGGTCACACAGCCCCCCATCATTGCCAAGGCCTGCACAGGCACAAAGTGACTCAGAAGAACAACCTGAGCCTGCCCCAGTAGGCAAAAGGAGGCATGCCCAGTATACCCTGGCCTTGGCAAAGAGGCAACGCATACCACATACACTGACACAGGAGGGACCCAGGGAATAACACCTCTCTCTGACTCACACATACAGTAAAAGGGATGCCAAACATGACACTACCTGTGCTCAACCATGTATAGGGAGTGTACTACATTCATCCGACATAGGCAGCCCTCCAGCACCATCCTCAATACTGGCACACCCACAAGGTAAGTCAGTCTCCTTACCAATTGCCGAATGGAGTAGTATGTGTTGTTACCTGTATCTATGGTATGGATGTGAGCATGCAAGGGAATTGGGTGCCAGCAGATAGTAGACACCTATAGTGGCAGCATGAGATCTGTAACAAATACTGGTGTCACCATAGTAGCCAGTACTACACATGGTGACAAAACTCACTGTAGGAAATGTGCTGGGCCACATGTGTGTCCATATGACACACACATGCCAGTCAGGGAGGTTCACATACCCAACAGTTTCAGTCAGCAGGACAGGTGTAGACAACCACAAACAAAGGCTGTGCTAAGGCCCCTGAATGATGCCTATGGGTAACCTCCCCACCCAGGCCTACACAGACAGACTACATCAGATCAGACAGTGGGATGTTAGTTCTGAAGGGTAGGAAGTCAGAAACTAATATGTAGGTCAATCAAACCTAAGACCTGTAGTATGCTGATATGCCTCTAGTCTGCATGATAGGTTAGAAAACAGAATGAAATGGAGTACCTGACATACAGGTACAGTCATAGCAAATGTGTACAAGTGTCAGGTGTGCCCCCCAATCCTAAGTAGAAATGTAGAAACAGTCAGGTGTGCCCTCCCCCAGTACTGTGTAGACATGTAGAAACAGTCAGGTGTGCCCCCAATCCTACGTAGAAATGTAGAAACAGTCAGGTGTGCCCCCCCAATCCTATGTAAAACTGTAGTAACAGTCAAGTGTGCCCCCCCAATCCTGTGTATGAATGTAGTAATAGTCAGGTGTGCCCACCCAAATCCTATGTAGACATGTAGTAACAGTCTGGTGTGCCACCCCAATCCAATGTACACACATTGTAATAGTCAGGTGTACCCCCCAAATCCTATGTAGAAATGTAGTAACACTCAGGTGTGCCCCCAAATCCGATGTAGACATGTAGTAACATGTATTTCTAGGTATAATAACAGTGGAGCACAGATGACCAGAGGTGGCCAAGGTAGCAGGATAGGTTGTAGCATTTGTACAATATGCAGGTATGTGTGTGTTAGGTTGGTGAGTGTTTCATATTGTGTGAGTGTGGTCAGTATGTATGCATGTTGAGGTTTGACCTGGTGGCCATTGCCCACTACTGCCAATGACAGGGCCAAATCCTCACAACTGAAGTGCCAAAGACAATTCCCCCCAGTATAACACATGCTAGCAGTAAGCCATTGTAAATATATGGTGGTAATATGTGCCAACATCTGAAAGATGGACATGGCATGACTGTTTGGCTAGATATACAAGCAGTACACAGGGAAAAGTACCCCAGACATACAGTATATAATTTGTAACCATGTAATGGACACACCCTTGGAATAGTACATACAGGTATGCATCACATTATCTGGGCTTGTAGTGGGGAATACCGATGTTGTCTGGTCAAACACTTGCAGATCACAAAGGTGATAGGACTGATATATTGGGAAACAGCTGATGTCCCTGCACAAGCCAGCAAAACTGGAATGCCCCATGCATATCTGTGAGTCAGATGCAAGTAGTGTCCATAGCACACATGCACCCAGCTCACGCAAACACCACCCACAGGTACCTCTCTGGTCGTATCCCTGCAGTTGGGAATGGGTGCAATATGACCCCCACCTGTGTATTGCAACAGTGAAAGAATGCAGCATGCAGTACAGGTGTCCCATGCAGGTGTTTCCCTAGCTGTAAGTAGCACCCTGCCAGCATCCACACCACCTGATCAATACTGATAGAAAGCATTGGCTTGAACACCTAGCACACCTACTCTGTCACCCCAGGGGAATATATTGTATGGCAGTCTGGGACTGTAGGACTGACAGAATGCAATGGCCTGCTACAGCTGGCCTGCATCACCACCAAATGGCCTACAGGCCTCTGCCAAAGGCCTGTCTCTCACCCATACTGCCAATGTATGTTATATCATGGACACCCAAATAACAACATAAGCCATATGCAAGGCCATGTGGACAAACCACAGTAACATGTCCGCCATGTCCCACTGCATAAACTGTGGACCAACACCAAAACACAGCTGAGATGAGGTGATAACTTTAGAGAAAGTATCAGAGCATGTATGCATAATGTATGGAAGAGGACAGAATAATAGAGGGGGGGTGGGAGCATGGGCAGCATGGAATGTTCAAGGTCCGATGCACAGCAGCTGGCACATGCTATCCCTGGCTGCAAACACAAAAATGGGTGGCTACAAACCTGCCCGTACACCACAATAGGGGTAATGTCCTAACTTATGACCCCTGCCTCTGGGTAATCTGTGTGAATCTGTACAGCTGTGAGGTATTGCCACAAGATCAAACCATACTGTCATGTCGATGGATGTGCAAGTATGGGATCATCTGCCAGCACTGTACCAAGGTGCTGAACTGGATGCACAGACCCGGCAGAAAGTGTCTGCAGCTCCCCCTCCAGAATGGCATAACTTGCCAGGAATATGAAGGCATTTGCCCACAATACTGGACACAGCTGCATTCACCCTGTGTTCCCCAGGACATCACTGTGAGCAAGAATGTCCACCTGACAGTACTGGAGGACATAAAACATCACAGTGTATAACAGTGCACATGTCTGAATATCTCTGCTAACACCAGTACCATGCAGCAGAAGCAGCACAGACACAATCACCTACAGTACACACTATCCCTTGCACATGTTGACCCTATATTGCCAACTGATCTACAGATATCCTGCAGAAACAATTTGCTACCTGTAGGTGTAGAACACAAAGGTCTGCACTGGAGTAAAAACTACTTGGAATGGATCCACACATTCAATACAGAAGAGCATACTGGGCATGCTCACACACTTAAACAAATGAAGCCCATGTCTTCCAATAACAGTGGACCATACATATCTGACATTTGCAGATGTTAGTGCATGCACTCCTCACTATGCACCAGTCATGCTTTGCACACACATTGGATAGGAATACAGACATATATCCAAGGACAACACACTATAATATGCCAAAAGTAGACCTACATACATGCGTGGAAGAGAGTGACCATAACAAAGAGCCTTCCATCATGAGGCCTGTCCCACCCAGCACACAGCCAAATGGCTACAACCACATGATGTGTAAATGTCACTCACTGTAGAAATTAGCCACTGGTATCTGTCAACATTACAGACTCTGTGGTGCAAGTGCTAGCTGTGCAACATGACTGTACAAGGCAGTAGTCATCTAGCAATTGTATACACATACCTGCTGAATATAAACCTGCGTGTGGTGTGTCTACCTCTAGATGAATAGGTTATGGCCCATTCACACACACTGCCCTCCCCATAGCCCTACCATAACAAGCCTGCTGATGTCATCCACTTTGAAATAGACCTTTGGGAAAAGAGTACACCACTAATATCTGTGGCACATACTATAACTGCATAATGCTGTAGTGTGATAAACTAACTAGGTAGGAGTTCTAATCCCAGACATGGCGAGTGTGTGTGTGTGTGTGTGTGTGTGTGTGTGTGTGTGTGTGTGTGTGTGTGTGTGTGTGTGTGTGTGTGTGTGTGTGTGTGTGTGTGTGCGTGTGTGTGCGTGTCTGTGTGTGTGTGTGTGTGTGTGTGTGTGTGTGTGTGTGTGTGTGTGTCTAACTGTGTAGGGGCAGTGCCTTTTAGGCTAGTCACACTCACTACAATTCAAATGTCCTACTTTGGCATTACACAGAGAACACTCTCAACCTATGTCTCATACACAAACACACTTGCCTAGTCAACAACCGCTATGTTGGCAGTACTCTGCATATTTCCCACAGATACTAACCATGGTGTGATTGCAGTGGACTACAGAGGGCATGGCACCCTGTCCTTCAGTACAATAGGCACATACATGCCAACAGTGTGCCTTCCCTATGTTCCCCACTGGACGCTTGCAACACCTGTGGTGCCATCAGATGTGACCCACAAAGGACATACCATGCCTTAAACACATGCCCTTTATGGACAGATGCCACTGACACCAGGGAATACCTGTATCATGCTATCAATGTAGGTGCAGGGTCAACACATAGGAGGGGGATGTGCCTGACATGACTACAGAATGTAAGTGCTGCTATTCTGCATTTGGAGTAATGTCAGTTTAATAGGGTGTGTGTGGATATGGCTGGTCTACATGTTTTAATACCTGTCATGACAGTGCTATGTTTTTGACGAAACCCCCATCTGTAGGGTCATCTGCAGACTGGGCAGTGTGTGGTGCCTTTTGTTTCTTGTGTTACCCACAGATCACCTATCTGAGAAATGCAGAAGCATAGTGTGAAGATTGCAGTCAGTACATGGTGACAGCCATGAGAGTTACTGACTTCATATCCCTCATAGGACATATGTCATAACAAACCCTGTGACAACAGTAAATGTATGAGATTATCACAACAGCATGTCAATATTGACCCTGTGTTTGTGCCTCCAGCCACAACTCTGTCAACCTTTGTACATATGTCATGCAGTAAGAGACGCATATGTTCTGTACACCATTATTTATTGACATCATATCTGATCACAAGCCAGTGAGATATCAGACTACGACACATGTTATGTATAGTAAGGTTTATATTTGAGGACATAACCTGGGCATTCTGTGGTTGTGTGTACAATTTGAGGTCTGTGTACTTATGGTGATTGTCAACAGTGTGTGTATTGTGAATATGTACATTGGCCTGTGTACAGATGGTGGTAGATGTCATTGTTTTTGGTCCTGTTCTATCTGATGTTACATGCTGCTCCAGTGTATGGTACCCCATCAGCTTACATGTTTGTAGGGCCAAACACACACATGTCCCATACCACAGACAGGCATTGTACCACACTGTGTAGTGGCCCAGTATATGTAGGGTTAGTGTGTGAGTGGCACATATGAGGATGGTGTTGATCAGACAGTCCATATACTGTAATATTAAGCTAGCTTACCATATGTGACTGTGGCTGTGTTCACATTGGTTGTGGTTATGCACTTTCACACTGGTGTCTGTTACTCTGTGCTGTGACATGCCTGTAGAGCCTGCTATATTTGCAGGCACATGTGTATTCCCCCATAAGAAATGTAGGCCAGTGTTGTGGCAGTCTGCCTGTAGCCTAAACATGCCTAGCAGCTTAGTGTACTTACCCAGTTTGATTTTATGTCCAGATATTTGCCAGATGTATTGCTGCTGGGCAACCATAACTGTCATGTTTTTCTGACAAAGCAGTGGGATGCTGTACAGATGAATGTCACTAACTAGTGGGTAGTATTTGGCCATGTGACCTCTGCACCAGTGGTTATTATGTGTCAGGATGACAGGAGTGTGTGAATGCATAACCTATGGGGGCAAATGTATTCCAGTATTTATGTGATATACCCATCCACATGGCTAACATCCACATTGTCAGGCTTGGTCCACATGTCTTGCACTAAGGGGTTCTGTGTATACCTCTGGACTGACTAGAGTGTGTCAGACTATCCACATTTATTGGCCATATATCTGCTGTAGTCCACAGGATCATTACTGTGCTAGCAGTGGTACTGTACTACGATGTACTTAGGATGTCTGTCAGTAGCCAATGGTGCACATGTTAAAAGCAGATGTGACCTCCCACACACAACATATTTGTTAAGTCAACCCCTATTACAGTAGTAACAGACTACATATATACCTGCAATGCATACCTGACATCTCCTTGCACCAAGAGGTTTGAACTATCGGGGCTGAGGTAGGACTCCACTCCATGTTCTGGACATATGGTGAACATATATGTATATATAATTATCCTTATATCTATATATATATATATATATGCACATATACGTATCGACATACATAGATGGAGATGTATATGTACATAAACACTCAAATATATACATATACACAGCAATATATGTCTACACATATACAGATAGAGATGTATATGCACAAATACCTATGGATATCTACATATATATTAACAGTAATAGGTATATCAGGATAGATATGTATGCACATATAGTTATAGATATCTACATCAATAGGCATATCTGTACACATAGGATGTGCATACATATATAGCTATATATACATATATCTTTATATATATATATATATATATATATATATATATATATGTATATACAAAGAGATCTACACATGGCCATATGTATGATACACTATACAGATGTGTATACAGGCATATGTATGAATATGCATGTGTATGTACATGTAGACATATATCAACATATGTATATGTATATATCCATATTCCTGTCATGTGTAAACATCACGGTTGCGTATACCCTCCCAGATGTATCTCACCGTATGTATCTGATATGTATAGATTATGATAAAACAACATATGTGATGAAACAGTCATATTAATAACAAGTACTACACAGTTGTGGAAGTAAAGGCAATTGTTCAATACTAATCCATATGTGTATTGACAGATATATTGGAAAAACAACAGCTGTCTTCACAGTGGTCATGGTGTAGTGGTTAAGTGTTGTGACTGTAGTGTACAGGGTCCTGGGTTCAAGACCTGCAAAGGCTGTTCATTTTGTTGCTGGGCAGAACAAGAGCTGTCAATTACAGAGTGGTTAATGCAGTTATGAGCAGCTTTAAGCATGTTTGCGGGGGTTTGCACAAAGCTATGCGGTGCTAAGCTATGGGTAAACGTACAGGCGCTTACACAGTGTAGGCTTCTCTTACCAATGCACAAATCAGCTTAGCTGTTATATTGGAGCAATGTTGATACCTGCTAAGCATGGCTTAGCCCTGGTAACCAGTTCACACCACTCAGTCCGATAACATAGCAGGGTAATGACATCTGTAATAAGTGTATGTAATGCCATGTACAATACATTTGCCTATGTGCTGTCATTACAGTAACAAGGGGTGTGAGTTTCATGTCTGGGGCACAGAAGTATATGAGACCTGTACAGCACTGTAATCCATGTGAATGTGTTACATTCAGGGGTAGTAGCCCAAGGTATGTGCTGTCACACTGGCATGTAGTGTATCATGGTGGTACTACTGTTGACAGTGCTTTTCCAGGCAAGAGTAGAGTGCTAAATGTACTACTGACAACAGGCACACCTGCAGGCATAGCTGGACTCTGAGGCCTCTCTGTTGTATCCCTGGTGTGTCAGCTGTGTCACAGTATATATCGCCTACTGGATAATGATCCGACATGTGGAATGTAACTGTAGACTACCGTCTGTACAGTACATGTTAGTGAGGGCTTCCAGCATGTAGTTATGGCATACATATTGTTGTCAAATGTCTATCTGCAACACATTCATCCTACGGCTTTGCTACTTCCCAAGCTGATGACTGTCAGTCCCTGTACAGATGTGTAGATGGCAAGTATCCAGCTGGGATATGTACAGGCAACCTATACTTGATTGACACTTACATGTCTGCCCAGCTGTGTAAGAACTGACACATATAGGAGAAAACACCCTGTATGCGCCACATGCCACGGGTACCTCCACTACACTACCACAGTCAACAGAACATGCTTGGGTATAAGTCTCCATCACAGACACTAACCATATATTGTAATACATGTTGCATACATGCCATCTTGATCACCTCAGTGACCATGTGCAGGAGGCACCCAGAGGATTGGCTGATGCATTTCACTCTCACCCTGAGGGTCACCACAGTGGAGTCTGTCGATAGACTGCCTGCTGCCACATGGCAAGTGGCAGGATACCACTGTACACACATCCCCTACACAACCCATCTCTCCATGGACAATAGTTAGGTACCCAGCTATGACAACCTGCAGTGATGCACCCCAGTACTAACACATGTGTACGTGTGCATTACTGAGTATAGCAGTATCTGTGTGTTAGCACACCTGTACTTGGGAATTCCATGAGGGCCTTCACAACCACCGCAACACCCATTGCCATAGTCAGTTGTGTCTGCTGTTGTATGGAACATTACATGTACCCTGTTACACTCCTCTCCATACCGGCTACATGAGCCTTGCAGTACCAGCACAACAGTGTTGTTCAAATGGGTCGATAGGCATGGGATACCCATTGAGTTCTTGCAAGTGTGTGTATGTGTGCATGTCCGTATATCTGTAGGGTACAGCATTCCAAGGCCACATACTCCTATTACACTACCCATTGCCACACAGTAGTACAGATAGTGTTGTTGCTGCCCATAGGTGATGCACAGCAATGCAACACCCTACTATGCCTGTGGCATGTGCATGAGATGCATAACCCTGTAGTACCACTGTTGGGATATACAATGGGTTGTATCGCAGTCATGGGCAATATGTGATGGTGGGTATGTCAGAGTGTCATCATGGGTTTCAGGGAGTAAAATATCCACTGGGGGATGTGGGTGCTGTGTACACTGTCATTACACCAAGGTACACTCGGTATATGTCCCATGTACCACTTTATGGTTGCCACTGTCACCATCAACCATACAAGTAACTGATACCACAATCCATCCCAGTTATGCATGTGCTGTGTGCAGCCTACCTGTAGCACATTGGACATATGGTCAAGTTAGTTAGCAGCGATAGGCCCAGGTCTCTCGGATGTGTGTCTGCCTGTTATGTGTCTGTTAATGTGCATATGAAGGTATGTCACACTATGTATTTTTCATATACACCCATTACATCCCCCATTAGCATACTGTACATGTTTGGGGATGTTCTGCATGTAACATGTAACCTGGAACACACCTCACCTTAAACACTGTGTGGTGTGTACAATGAAAGCCACACACTTCAGTAGCACTACATTCCTAGGTAGGGGTCTAGTACCAGTGTTGCCAAGTAAGAGTGTGCGTGTATGTGGGTGGGTCTACATCAGGTTGCAGATTATACACATCCCAGCGTGTCACCTGTTCATGTGGCACAGGCAATAAGTGTTATACAAACCTGTGACATGTGTTCAACTGTACCCCAGATATGTCACAGCCATGGTGTCACCACAGTGCCATACCCTGTTGTGGAATATGACTGCAGACCATCCTCATGCTGACACATGTACACCTACAACACAAATGGATAACATTATGGAGACCACAATCAACCTGTGTTACTAACAGTAATAATGCGTCATTGCTGGACAGTTACACTACCTGACATGTATGCATTAAGCGTTACTCCTGACAACATGTTACACTGCAGTACTTTGGTACACTGTAGTAGAGTCACTGGGTGCATCAGAACCATATTAGCCTGTCCCTGCATCGATGTCATGGATGACAGGGATGTGGCACAGGTATCATCATATGCACAGGGTGTGTTGGTTTGCCAGAGGCTGAGGGTGGGCCATACATTTGACACCACGTGTGTGGGTGATGGGTGTAAAGAGGTGAACTGGGCATGGTGATGTGGTGTGTGTAGGTAAGGGGTTGCCCTAAGTGTGCTCATATAGTGTGTTTGTAAGCATGCACACAGTTCTGCCATGTGGCTGCCCTACATAGGTGTTTATGGACAGCTGAAGACCATACCTGACGGGGTGTGCAGTTCCCTGCCTCCAGCTACAGACACATGGAGTGTGCCTGCCAGGGGTTCCATAGGCACATCCAGGTACAGGCCTCGATGTGCTAATCTCCCCTGATGATGACAGATGTCCACTGGAACCAGGTCCCTCCTGGGACTGGCCAAGACCACGTGCTCATTGCCTGCTATGGTGTGGTGTGGACAGCGCCCCAGTGCTGGGGCTGGTACTGCCACTACGGGAGCCCCTTGGAGTCCTAGTACGTCCTCGTTGACTACCAGCTGTTGGCATTGCTGGCCTACATCCACGCGGCTGTCGCTGCACTTTCACAACACATTTAAGCATGGACAAACCACAGTCAATGAGGGCCATCATCTCACCAGACTGTCAATCCATGAGCTCGGTATAAGCATGGATGGCACCAGACAGTTCACAGAAGTTGTCACTTGCAGATGTGAGAGCAGCCCTCTGCAGCCTTAGGCCCTGTCTGGTGTAATGTTCCATATGTGCCTGCACCACCATGACAGCCTGAAACATGCGCCTAGTGGTACCAGTTGTGGCATGTCTGCCAGGGTCATGATGACCAGCTGCCCTACCACAAGCACCCTGGGACATCTGCCTATGTGGTGCCCTGCTGGACATCCGGCTATGCCTGCTGTGACCAGACATAGTAGGCATGGTTACCACACTCTCCTGTGCACTGCCACCAAATGCCAGCTGTCCCTCCGATATGTCCACTGGTGATGGGGTATTTAGATGCACTGAAACTCTGTGCGGGATTAGGGGTGGCTAAAAGGGGGATGTCAAATGATGGCGCTGTTTTGGCCACTGACAACCCCACCTGTGCTTCAACAGTACTATCATCATCTTTGGTGTCTTTATGGACACCAACATCAGATTGCATGCAGGACGGACCTTGACCCACTTCGCCACCTGTGGGGGAAAACAAGAAACACACTTTAAGACTTGTGCAGCATTGCATAACAGTACACACACACACACACACACACACACACACACACACACACACACACACACACACACACACACACACACCACCTTAATACCTACCTATCTGTGACTTTACAGACAGTCCCACGTTTATTCCCATGCATTCTCCATCCTGCATCACACTTGATAACATACACTCATTAATACCACTCATTAACATATCATTCCTCTAAATGCCTAGTCAAAGTGATCACAACATAAGTCCTGTTACTCCATTACTTCCCTGACCTGAGTGGAGTGGTTTTACATGGCCTCACTGCTGTCATTCAGTGTTCACCCTGTGTATGTCTGGACATCGTGAGCATGGCCCCTATATGTGAGGGGCTACTATGTTCACTCCATAACATCACGCACTGGAGTGCCATGTGCAAGTATTGCTCAGTACATGCCAGATATGCTGCTCAATCAACCTATCAAGTGACATCTGATATATATGGATACACTCCCTGGTGTTGTCTAGTAATTTCCCAATGCATCTGTAGTACTGCATATGTGGGTTGTCAGTCACATCTCTGCTGAATGTTATATTAAGGGTATTCCTGGTGTCTACCTTCCCTCCCAATGCATGTTCCATGTTACAGACCTTATTATACTATCAGCTGTCCTGTGATTACATACATGACAAGTATTCCTGGTGTGTCATGTGTCAGTCCATGTCCATGTACTGTACGAACCCAAAGGGAAGTACTGCTGTATGAACAACCCCACAATCACACATGTGCATACATGGACATGCACACAAGCACACACACATGCACACATGCATCCTACATGCATCACCCTCCCTCCACTTCACCAGAGTGACCCTACAGATCAAATAACCACCCATCAAGACACACACACATACAGGTGAAGTTGCACAATGATAGTACACACAGTCCTTCTATTACCCATCTGTCAACATGCATAACATCTGGTAAACAACAGCATGCAGTGCAGCTATAGTCAATCCATGCTAGCAACAGTCTACATGTGTGTGATGCATGTGCTGTGTTAGTAGGTGATGCCCCTTCCCCTGGATACCACTGCACCCATGTACACAGTATTGCTGTACACCTGTTCTATACCCTGCCATGTACTTTGCATCAAACCTCACAGGGGTACAACCCACTGCTGAATGTGTAGTACTGTGTCAGGTGTGTCAGCTCTAATGCTCACAGTCCCTATATTTTTCAGCAACACATACCTGGGATGATATGTGGACAGATGTCATTTGTGAATGCCTGATGTCTGGTTTACAGATCTCAACATCAGTGGACCATGTATGACCAATCCAATACTATTACACTGACAACCGTCAAAGCATACCATGGCTATGGAGAGTGTACACACCCTTATTGATATGACGCACCCTTCCTTGATCTGCGATGGGACCCCATCACTGCATATATTAACAGTACATGTGCCCAATATGTGACATATGTTCTGTACATTCATAGACAGTGTCTATGGAATGTGTTAGGTGTGTGGATGCTGACCACGATGCATACACTCCATGTGTGCACACCCTTATCATGACAGTTTGTTGCACGTATTATGTGTACTACAGCAACCACTACTCCTGGCAGGGGTATGCTAGCATGGGCCATCTGCATTTGCCAGTGTATGTTCAGTCTGCCCTACACATGTCCCCCAAATCTGCATGATTGCAAGGTCTACTCATGTGCACATCCCTTGGTATTCACACACTGCTGTCACTGTTGCTGTGGGGGTAGGGTTACATCTGCCACAGTTTCTGAACCTGACTGTGTGCAGATACAGCCATTCTTAGCATCCTTAGGATCCCTGCTGTAGTGCACTGGTGTATCATGCTGACACCCCCTCACCACCTTCAGCCTTTTTGCAGATGCTTGACAAGTAAGGCCAACACGTGTTTGTCAGTTTGCAGTGTCCCATACCAGCTGATAATGTGGACCACAGTAATACGTTATGCCATAGTGTAACTCTGTAACAGTTGCCATTGTACTACTGGTATATACACTGTTGTTGCACTGTATAAGGGTGATGTTTCACACATGTCCCTACTATAGGCCATGTCTCCCATCATTATGTTACTCCCTGTGGACACATTCCACAATGACAGGATGTTAGTTATCTTGCAGGTGTCTGACACACCCTTCCAATATCCCATCATGGTCACCACAATGATGCCATGCATTTAACAGCAACAATACGTGCACATGTACAGCATGCATTCTGGGTAGGTGTGTTAGATGTGTGCATGGAATATACCATAGCCATTACATGCCTAGTGCATTGGCAAGCATCAACATAAACCATACTAACTGGCTACAGGCTGCTGCCTTGGTGGTATACTGGAGGGACCTACATAAGAGAGTGAGAGATGAGCAGTCAGTGGCCACACCTGTGGCATTGCTACAGGGTGGGTGCAGCATTACAGAACATCAACAGTACATGTCCTCAATACTACAATGTGTGCACATCTGTTTATCACTACTATGCAGCAACAAACTATATCTATGATATGTCAGATATGTATGTTCTACCTGTACAGATGCAGATGCATATGCAACAGTGGTCTACTGATGTGCCCTGTGGCCTTACCTGCATGCTCCTCAGCCATTGTGTGGGTAGCACCCACCTCCACAATGGTGTCTGGCACCTGTTGGCTATGCAGATGGGCAGGTGCCATGAGGCTGGTGAGGAGTTCCTCAACACATGTCAGGGGGGATGGATGATATGGCCACACCTGTTTTAAGGTGATCCCCCGGACTGCAACAACATGCCGACGGGCATTGCGAAGCAGGTCAGAACAATTATGCTGGACCTGCTCATAACTGTGGTTGTGCAGTCCGACATCATTGACCCTGTGGACTAGGTCATTCCACAGAGCAGTCTGCTCCTGTTGCTCATGGGCGGCCTGGCCAAACAGGACAGGTTAGTGCTGGATTAGGTGGTTTATCACTATGTCATTCTCAGCAGCTGAGTAAGCCGGGAGCTGTCCATGTGACATCTTGCCTGAAAGACATAAAGATGGAAACAGGTCTGAGCAACTCATACAGCAAGGTTACCACAGTTCTTATTACACATCTCTGTCACCCCCCACCATATCAGCAAGAACAAACTGTACGCACATCTCAGTAGCTATGGCTGCAGCTTACCTACCAGTGGGACAGATATTGTAGTGTACCACAGTTTGCGATATGTGCTTGTAGCCTTGTTCCGTGTGTGGACACTATAATTGCTGGCCTGTTACAGACTATTCACCTGCATGCCATTGTCAGGGCCACTATGGTTCCATATATGCCTGTGGTATGCTTGCTATGTGATTGCTGTACATCTGGCATTCTGTGTTATTGGGGATATCTATGCATGCTGTTGGACAAGTTCCGGGATTGTGTAGACTATTACTACCCATATATGTTCTATAACAGTGACACAATAGCATGTTTAGGGAATATTTGCCAGCAGAACCACGTCTCCAAACTCATCTGCCCATGTTACCAGGCCACATTACACGTAGAACCCACCCTGGGGCCTCTTCATGTATTGGTCCAACACTACCTTCATGTGGAACCAACTCATGGGATGTTGTCCCCCCTGGGGGCACACACAGCCATGATCTTGTCCCCTGAGGTCAGGTCCAGAGTCTGTTCCATAGCGGGCTCCACAGACACATGTGGGATGTGTTACATCACCATGAGGCACCCAGTACACATTCACAGGGTCCACATGCTCCTCCTGCTCAGCCTCCATGCCAGGCACCTTCAGGATGTGGACTGCTGTTGTGAGTAGCAGTGGGTGGGAGGCTTGTTCCCATTGTGTCCATATTGGGGCCCATGGGGCTTCCACATCACAAACCACACACATCATCCAGGGTGTTTACCCACCACAAGTGTCACATACCACCCCTGTAGGCTGTCCTCTATATCTACCAACCTGGACCACCTCCACAACTATACCTGCCATACTTCCCCATATTCCCATTCCATACTTCACAGACAAGGGCAATGTGGTACCAACAAAGGAGTCACAAGTGACATACTTGTCCATGTTGCACACACTGACAGCTGTATATATCTGTGTGTATTGCTATGTGTGCTGTTCCCTCGCACATAGCATGCAGCACTGTGGTGGTAATATAGGTGACATGTATTTACATACATATATGTGTGTGTGTGTGTTTGTATATATGTAGACATGTGCATATAGGTATATATCTATATATGTGTAAAGATATATGATGTTGTATATATGTGTTTATATATGGGTATCTGTATATTTGTAGACATACATCTCTCTCTCTCTCTCTCTATATATATATATATATATATATATATATATATATATATATATATATATATATATATACACACACATATACATGCCTATATATGGGGTACAATCAGCAATCAGGTCCACAGTTTCAGAACACCTTCCTGCACAGATGCACTGTTCTGCCTTGCTACAACACAGACAGGTGCCACATATGGACACAGCCTAACATTAGGGGGTATATGTAGGGCCAGATTTCAGGTAACCCTATTATACACCTATGGCATTCCAGCATGCTACAATACAGGTTAACCTGAGTATCCTGCAAGTGGTTGGCTGTGGAGCCCATGTGTCCATCATTATGGCATTATTACTACCACCAGCTATTGGCCACAGTAATATACATGCTTCCCATTACACAACAGACACTATGATGGCTTACATCTTATCAGTCTGTGCTGCTCTGCACAGTTGATGGGTATGGCCCACTATCCACAGGGACATACTCTGTTGTCTTTAGCAGTTGTTTAGCTGAACATCATTACAACAACAACACCTGATGCCACTTATAAATCATTCCACATCATCTATCCCATTATTATGGACCAGTTACTACAGTCAATTACATGCATACATACTTCACATACCTGTTGTGGAAATTATGTCTCTTCTGGATTGTTTGCTGGATGGATATTTTTGTGTGTGTTTTTATTTTTGCCTTTCACTCACTCTCTCTCTCTGTCTATCTCAGTCTCTCTCCAGTAAATGGCTTGAGCTGCTTTGAATAGATTGCAGCATGGATTTTGTAGGTGATGCACATGATCAGGTGATGGCCTCTCCACCAATCAGTGTCCTTCACTTGCTACCTGCATGCAGTATGCTGTGTAGTACTTCCAATTACCACTGTCATGGCAACCCGCTACTATAAATCCCTACATCATGTGGGTGTGGTCCCTTTACCTTTCCTGTATGGTGGACATCCTTCCTGTGTGTGGGCAGCAGTGTTACAGACAGCAGGTAGCAATACCTATTACGAGAGAACTTGCACACTCAGGCCAGCTACATATTTGTATGAGGTTCCAGAACTACAGAGTGTGAGTAGTGTAGTCGTATGCATTGTATAGCACCAGTGTTAACAAAGTTTGTGTGTGCATACTAGTTTAACATGGAATGCAGTCTTTCTGCATAGCTCTCAACTGTGGGCCTATCCACTTGATGGCCAGAGGTGTGTCTGTTATGTTTTGTCCATCCTCCACACAGGTCTTGTGTCAGATATATCACTGGCAGTGTGTATGTTGAGTGCTATCAGTACATGGCTACATCCATTTCTGTTTCTAACTTCATATTCCTGACTAAGGGTATGTTTCAAACTATCCTGTAACACCAATGACTTGCTTAGTGTATGACAACAATATTTTACATATGGTCCTGTGTTCCAGTCTCTGTCCTCCACCTACATACCAGGCTTTGTCCATATGACAAGCTCTCAGGGGTTATGTATTGGGCTGTTAGTATGTAATGCTGCCATTCCTGCCATCAGTCCACTGCTGTTGTGGCCCCCACACATATTGTGGGGTTGGGTCCATATATGTGTGGGCTTCATCTACACAATACATGTGTGCCCTTATGCACTCCAGAAACCAGTGTATGTAACAGTGGTATATGACCTTGGGGGTGGGGATGCACCATAACTAACCTAGGCTGTTACAACATGTGGGGGGTATCAGGGGTAAGCTGCCTTAAGGTATCTGGATGTACATTACCATACAATTCACCTTGAGTAAATGCAGGCTTACTGCTTCCTGCCATACTGTTTGTCAGTGTGATTGTGATGGTGTCAGTTATGCATGGATATGTAACAGATACATCCCATTGTGTTAGCTGAGGTCTTTACCCCCTAGGGATTGTGTACCGGGTGTAGATAGAGGCTGCTGGACTATACATCTGCATTACTTACTGTTGATTGATTGTTATCCTGTGGCCCAGTCTGTCTTTACTATTGCATTACTTGAAGGCCTCGGCCTGGACAGTAACATATGTAAACCTTTCCAGAATACTGTATTAATATAACTGTTTCACAATTGCATTAGTCTGTTTATATGTATGCCAGAGTCTAAACAGCTATATGACATGGCATATACAACTGTAATAGTACACAAATAAAGCTTTCCCATGTATGAAAACCTGTATGTGGTGTTATATCCTTTGACATCTCTGTGGGTATATGTTGTAAGCAACAATTGTCATTTGTATGGGTGGCTCATACAGTGTCCAGTTGGTAAGGTGTCAACTGTGGGCATAGTGGCTGTTCTGTATTGTGTGCACCTTCTACATATGTATCTTCCTATACATATCTCTGTGTGTGCATGTGTAGTTACATATATATATATATATATATATATATATATATATATATATATATATATATATATATATATATGTGTGTGTGTGTGTGTGTGTGTGTGTGTGTGTGTGTGTATCTTCATATATGTGTCTGTGTATATGTATCTTGGGAATGTTGATTTCTTCCACATTGTACATTGCCTATGGTAGCCAGACTGTACTGCATGATATGTTACTGATACCAGCCTGACATCATACAGGTAGGATGGAGTACTGTTAGCATCTTCTGCCCATGTTGTGTCAGGTCCTGGTTATGGGATTTGCAACAATTGATATTTTATTGCAGGACAGATGTGTTTGGCTGTGGGGGGATATCTATACGTACAAAATGTATGTTGTTTGGGCCCCCTCAACCCCATTAATGGTGCATGTGGACATATATGTTTTTGTTATGCTCTTTTATATTTATAGATACATGTCTGTATATACATATATAGATATATATTTATGCTTACATATATATATTGCTGTATATATAGACATATAGATGTAGACATATATATATATATATATCTATATATATATATATATATATATATATATATATATATATATATATATATATATATATATATATATATATATATGTGTGTATATATATATATATATATATATATATATATATATATATATATATATATATATATATATATAGATATATATATATATATACATGTATAGATATATTATATCTATTTGGATATATATATATATATATATATATATATATATATATATATATATATATATATATATATATATATACACACACACACACACACACACACACACACACACACACACATATACATGTACATGTTTAAATACATTTCCTGTAGTGTTGAATGACTGGGCTGGATGATATGTTTCTGAAAACATCAGTGTTACATATATCTGACATGGCTTAGTGGTGAATCACTTTGGCTATGGTGTGCAGGATCCTGTGTGCAAGCTTTGTAAAGGCTGTTTATTCTGTTGCTGGTCAGAACAAGGACTATTGGATACAGGGTGATTAAGGCACTTTTAAGCAGTTGTAAGTGGGTTTGTGCGGAGGTTAACACTGCTAACTTCCGGTTACAGTTTCTTATACTGATTTAGCTTCTCAATTGCTTAACCTGTGTAGACATTGCTTACCCCCACACAAACAAGCTTAAACCCACTTACTGCTGCTTAAAAATGTTTACTCCTGCTTACCCCCGTGCTAATTTCTTTAAAAGAAAAGAAAAAAGGGTTGATAGGAAAGTGGTGAAAAAGGGGCACAAAGAGGGAAAGACAGTAGGGAAAATAGCTAAGGATGTGCAGGAAGGGTGTAGGGAAGGTCCATAGCTGCGCATTTCTTCTACAGTAACAGCTGTGCATATACACTGCATTTGGAGGTAGATTTGGGCACTCAAACCCCTGAGAGAGGGATAAGGACACAATAATATGTTGTGATGCCAATTAGACCAGATTACATGTCCAGTGGAGATGTGTGCGAAATGGACAGCTATGTATGGGGCAAGATTTTTGGGGGGGAACAGATTGCCCTTTTTTTTTCAGGTGAGAGTGGGACGTTGAGGAGGGATAGTAGGTTTATTTGGGGAGGTAGGCTGGGTAGGTTAACAGACAAGACAAACAAGATGCATATAGGGGTGGTATATGAAACGTGGGGGATAAACACCTTGAATGGAAGGGATGTTGGGAAATCGGAAGCCCATGAGCCCCCTATTGGAAATAGTGGTACTGAGGTCCCCATCCATCGGCAGTCACCACTACACCTTAACAGCCTCGAAGGTGGCTGCAGTGGGGGCTGAGTCAGAGAGCCAGGCCAACCCTCTATTTGCGACATGCAACCCTCGAGCTTGTGTAGCAAATCTCCAAACTGCTGATTGAGCTCACTACGCACCACAACCCAGACCTGGCAATGGGTGACAGGTTCCTGTCCATGCCCGCTCCCAGGGGGTTGAATCCCATCCCCTGAGGTGGTTCCACCCAAAGGTGGTGCAGAACCAATGGACAAGGAGGTTCCGGATTGAGCCCCAGATGTGCTGGTGCCCGGTGCCACGGCCAGCTGAGGTGGGATAGGTGGGTCTGCTGGGACCCTCATTCCCATAAGTGCTATGGTGTTTATGTTTTATCAACATATGTGGGTTAGTAAAAAGCAACACATTCCAGGATTAGGTATAACAGCATGCATAGATATTCCCATTAACCCAGACACCAGATACTGAACAGTTGTACAGCAAACAAAACACATGCATATATGGGAGTACAGTGGCAATTACAACAGCATGCAGGTAAATTGATGGCACCATGCCACCAATGTTGGAGTATATCAACATAGCACATGCATAGAAACAGATTTAAATAATGATCAAACAATAGGACATATGTCCCAACATTACAGTTAAGTCAGCATGTACCAATTGAGTTGGGTATTTAGTTTATTGTTGCAGATATGGTGGGGGGGGGAGAAAGATGTCAATTAACAACTAGTATATTCCTGTAGTTTGCATTACTTTCCTAGTCAGTGCTGTTATCTGTACCTTACAAATATTACTACACTACCCTATTGCCTTAGTTTGGACAGTGATATGGCCATCGGCAAACTATATACATGAACTGGTTTTACCTGCAGTATACACCTCTTACCTGGTATACCTATGGAGGAATTGTTTGTTAACACTAACTAACTGTTTCTACACATACTCCCAGATTCCAGGTTGATGTTATGCACATACCTGTCCATCTCTGTTTGCACAGACTCTGGTCATGTCTTGACCACATGCAGATGAACTAGGACATATGTGGACTATTGCCCTCTTCAACCTTTAGTGGCTTACAACACTCTTATAAAGGATTTCCTGGACAGCTATATTGTGTAGCACAGTGTGGGTGACAATGATGAGTGATACCTTATTATTCAGAGGAACTGCATCACTCACAGTGCCATACAATACCAGTGTAAACAGTACCAGTACAGAGTATCAATATTTTATTTCTAGGCACAGTGTTCATATCTGATGGACCTGTGGGAGCAATGTTTATTAGCACTACCTGAATGTTGCCACACAAATTACCAGATTCCACATTACTATTATGCACATACATCTCACTCTGTTACTGTACATACTCTGGTCACACCTTGACAATATGGGGGTGTAGATGGGACATACTTGGCTTATTACTCTCATAACATTTTGGGGAGTAGCTAGTGTGACAGGTTTATTGCGTTTATATCATGTTATCGAAAGATGAAAATAGCGACCACTATTTCATCTGCCCCAAAACATCTAAACATGAAAATATGGAACATTCAAAACAGCAAATTTTTTCCCATGGAAAAATTTTGCTGCTCTGAAACACATACACACAACAAAAGCACATCAAACAAACAGCAACCACACGCATGCACTTAAATTCCTACATCTAATGCTACACTAAACTAAACATACACTACTATCTACCCACTTACCTTAACCCTAAGGTCCGTCACTATCGCACACTCACCTAACTTGCACCCTAACCCTAACTTACTTAAACCACCCCTAACCCTAAAGTCTGTCACTATTGCACACACGTCTAACCCACACCCTAACCCTAACTCACTTAACCCGCCCCTAACCCTAATGTACAAACAATCGCACACTTACCTGAACCCAACCCATAACTTTCCACCACAGCGCTAAGAATAGCGAAGCCACAGAAATGGCCAACTGAATTCTTTCCAGAGGAAAGAATTTGCTGTTCTGCAGCTTCGCTATTCTTAGCGTTCGCTGAATAGTGTTCGATATCAAAACATTTGAAGTTTTAATACTTCAATGTTTTGATATAGACCTGGTTTGGTCTTATAGATGTGTGACAATCAGTTGTATTTCCTGTTTGCTGCCTAAACATCTGGGATCATCCCACTGATTTTCCAGGGGGACAGGGGGAGAGGCAGCAGATATGGGCCAATATACTGGACATTCTGGACATATCTGTACAGCTGTGGGGTATGATTCTGTATGCAGCCTACTTCCACTCCCAGGATTCAGACCATGGGTTTGTCTGCTAACACTAAAACACCGTCCATCACAGTTGTGTGTGCTATATAGTTATTGCTATATATCTCTTATCTGATTTATGTGTATAATTCTCCTGTGGTTTTACTTTCTGACCTTGTATTACATCACTCTTATACAGGATTTCCTAGACAGTTATATTATGTAGCAGTGTGTGGGTGACAGTGATGTGTAATACCTTATTATTCAGAGCAACCGCAACAATAACAATGCCATACAATACCAAAGTAAACAGTAGCATTACAGGGTATCGATCTTTTATTTCTGGGCACAATGTTCGTATCTGACGAACCTGTGGGAGCAATGTTTGTTAGCACTACCTGAATGTTGCCACACAAAGTACCAGATTTCACATTAGTATTATGCACTTACATCTCACTCTGTTACTGTACACACTCTGGTCACAGCTTGACAACATGGGAGTGTAGATGGGACATACTTGGCTTATTACTCTCATAATAGTTTGGGGAGTTGCTAGAGTGACACGTTTGTTCTTATAGATGTGTGACAATCAGCTGTATATCTTGTTTGCAGCCTATACATCTGGGATCATCCCACTAATTTCCCAGGGGGACAGAGTGACAGGCAGCAGATATAGGCCAATTTACTGGACATTCCGGACATATCTGTACAGTTGTGAGGTATGAGTCTGTATGCAGACTACTACCACTCCCAGGACTTGAACCATGGCTGTGTGTGCTAAAAATATGACAGTGCACGTCTCACTTGCATGTGTTATTTGGATTTTGTCATCTGTCTTTTCACTGTTTTCTGTCTATGTCTCTCTCAGTTTTACTAAATGATCTCTGGGGATTACACCAGTCATATACAGACATTCCTACACATTTTATTTATGTTGCACAGTGGGGTAACAGCACTTAATACAGCAGTGCTATTACATGATTGCAAATCTACATTACCATATGATACCAGAGTAAACACATGCAGTCCAGCAGTTAGACCTTTATTGTCAGGCTATTATGCTTTTATTTACATACAACCTATATGAGACTCATCTTGCCATATTCTCTGGTGTATGCAATACTTGCCTTAAACAATACCAGTTTTATACAGGCAATTAACTTACTAATACTTTTAGATTTATTTCCTATGACAGTACATGTAAGATTATTACTAACCTGCCTTGCATCGCAACATCTCCAAGCGACATCCATGGGCCTCATGGTTTGCAGCCCGCTCACTTGCCGCTGTGAAGGACATAAGAGGAATAGTTAGCCATACCTATCCATAATATACATGAGCTGGCAATTATTAAACAGGTAGTGGAGTGATACTTACACACATCTGGGACCTTCCCTGTCCTCCTAGCCTCTTGGATCCACTGATCCAAGAGATCCCCTTTTGCCACTTCAGGAAGCATAGTGATGCCTGACCTGCTCACCAGTTCGGGGCATGCCAGTGGCACTGGTGAGGTCATTGTTGAGATGGTCCCAGGCTTCTGCTTTGTATTGGAAACCCTGGTACTGGCCCTTCAGCAGTCTCTGCTCATGGTCTTTGACAAGGAGTCCTGCCATGCCTCTGGACTCCTGGATGCCCTAGTGCTGCACCCGAAAGTGCACACCCTCTCCCATTCCAGACATGGTGCCTGCAAGGGGAAGCTACAACCAGTTATGAGATGTATTCCCATCTGTTGGGTTTAAATAGGGCCAATTTCCCACACTTTGCCATGATTGGACAGTTTTGAAAAAGGCTGAGCTATGGGCAACCCTGCTTACCTAAGTTTGTTATTGTTTAAAGGGGTATACAAATGGGCAAATTGAGTTAGCTGGCCTACACATTGCTTACACCTACTAAGCTCACCTGTGCAATGCTTAGCATTGCTTAATATTTAATTTGCATTATATTTGCTTTTTGGCATTGATTTATTATTCATTACATGTTATATATGTATCTGGTATCCATGATTCATGTGTACTTACACTGTATTGGGTCCTTGTGTTTATTAGAGGACTTCAAACACTTTATTACAATTACACCTCACATCCGGGCTTACTGCTGTACTCCAGTTCACATATTTATGTTATGTAGTAGGTTATAGAACATAAGACTGTATATAGATTCCTTTCACATGTTCAGTTTGATTTTACTATACTGAGGATTTGTTTGGTGATACCTCAATCTTATGTATTGCTGTGATGGTTTAGTGGTTAACTTCTGTGACTATAGTGTACAGGGTCCTGGGTTCAAGACCTGCAAAGGCTGTTTATTTTGTTTCTGGCCAGAACAGCAGCTGTTGCATACAGAGTGATTAAGGCACTTGTAAGCAGTTGTAAGCGGGTTTGTGCAAGGATAAGCAATGCTAACCTCCGGTTAAATATGCTTACCGAGAGTTAGCTTCAATATTGCTTAACCTGTGTGCACATTCCTTACCCCCACGCAAACAGGCTTAAACCTGCTTACTAGTGCTTATATATGCTTACTCCCACTTACTACTGCTTAATAGTGCTTACACTTGCTTACTAGTGCTTACTCCCGCTTATCACTGCACTAATTTAGACAGTAATGTCTAATGGTTCTTGGGAAGGTGGGGGATTTGGAAGCTGTATGGAGTTATCATTCATTACACATTTTACCTTCGATTTGTATCCCTGATTCCTGTGTGCATATACTGTATGGGGCACATGTGATTATCTGTGGACTTTGCAACATTATGACACTGACACCTCACATCTGCATTTAATGCAATACTTCATTTCACAAATATATGTTATTTAGTAGGTTATGCAACTAAAAATATTGGTCATAAAGTGATTTGACATGGAAAATGGAATGTGCTGCAGTGGGACTTGAACCAAGAATAACTGATCGTAAAGCAAATGCTCTGCCTACTATACTGTTTTTGCTTCATTTGTATGTATTTTGCTTTTTATCCTCTTCTGCCATTTAAGCTGCAGTAACTGTAGCTAAGCGATGGGCAAACCGCACAACTATGGTTAAATTTAATCTGTTTCATAAAAAATAAAGTATCTTTATATTATTTGTGTTAACTATTGCTCTTGTACACATGGGGGGATGTTGCTGGGGGTATGCATACACCTATGAGCGGTCTTGCTCATTCTTTTAGGACTTTCTGCTGTTCTCCATTGCAGGAGCATGTATATTCTAAGAGCTCTGCACTCAGACACGCCTCCTGCACACTTACATGCTCCGTGTAAGATTAGAAGCTCAGGCAGCACGCCTAAACGGCCGCTCCTGCACGGAAGAATAGTAAATCCGGGGTTTAATCTTTTATTCTCCCTAATTAGATCAACACTTGTCTCACTGTCCCCCTCTGTAACAGTTTCATCTCTCTCTCTCTCTCTCTCTCTCTCTCTTCATCTGCCCAAAACTAATATTCCTTATAACAGTCCAAGTTCCCCCAACCATTTTCAAATTCCTAATTACTTTACTTTCAGTCTTAAATGTAACAATATATTCATAATTGCTCTACTAACATATCATACTATTAATCCACAAAAAACACACACTGCACCAAATGATGAATTTCAGGTAGTCATCCAATAGAGGCTGTCCAATTCAAAAATCCACAAGTCTCAGCCATTCGCTTCAACAGTTTATTAAAAAACACACAGCACAGAAGATATCGGATTAAGCGCTTTCATCTCTTATCCAGAGACTTCATCAGAATCAAATACCTGCGAGGATGCATTTGGCTGTTAGTTTAACCATTGCACCAATGAAATCCAACGGCCTTTCAACAGGACCGCATCTTTCGCTTCCAGTAATTGGAATTATCAAAAAAAAAATAAACTTTAAACATGCTTGTCATGCTTATCATACTATATTTCATTTTCAACCACCTTTCCGTTTTTCTAATATTTCTATAAACATGCTGCCGTTTCTTTATAATATTTTAATTAATTGAAATTACAAGCAATATCATAGTATCTTTTTTTCAATGATGGATCTCTCTGGGCTATATACAAGTCAGTGTTTATTTCTAAAGAGTCCAGCAACAAACAAATAGGAAGACACAGAAACAGCTGATATATCCAGTTCAAATCTTTTACTGCAGTGCAACAAAACACAAGTGCTTTCACCATACAGGCATCATCAGGTGCATTACAAAAGCACTAACATACACACCCCTATTTATACATCAGAAGTCACATGATACAAATTCAAATTTAAAACCACAAATTTAAAAACACAAAACATAAAAAACATATACATTTAATATAAAAAAACAACAACATCAGACATAAATAATACATGCTAAAACTATACCTTGATGCTAACTACCTTCTTAGGGGTCTCTTCTTTAATTTAGGTACTAATGGAACTGATTCATTAAGCCCATGTCCCACATCAGCCCTGAACCTCACTATCCATGAGGATTCTAAATCCTCAGTCTTTGCACGTATGTCACCTTGCCTCACATTCTCATAAACTCTAGCAATAACTAAAAATTTAAAACTATGACAGGAGTCAGTACTCAAAACATGCTTCGCTAATACACTAACCACATTCTCATATAGTTGGAACTAAACCGTGTGGTCATTGCAACTGGTGTGCATATACTGACAGCAGTTGCAAATTTTAACATCCTGACCAAGGTAGATGTTATAATTTCACAATAGCAGCTACATGTGATACCTTTCATATTGTTTATTTAGCTTACTGCACTGCATGTAAAAAGTTTTACATAGGTAAGACTGACTGTCTCTTTAGAGAGCGCATAAAAGAACACATCTACCATATTAATAAAGGTAATGTGGTTAGTGCTATTTTGTGACCACAGTCTCAGCATACTTTTTGGGAGGCTCAGCACTCCTTCAGAATTGTGTGTGTGTGTGTGTGTGTGTGTGTGTGTGTGTGTGTGTGTGTGTGTCTGTGTGTGTCTGTGTGTGTCTGTGTGTGTCTGTGTGTGTCTGTGTGTGTCTGTGTGTGAATTCTAGTTCTGAGACTTAGAGGCCAAGATGCTGTATTTGGAATTTTGTTGTTTGAGGATGTTATTTAAGCAAACATTTTAGAAAATATTGTGCTTTCATTTTTATTTATTTTTTTTGTCAAAACTCTTTTTTAGACTTTGAATTGTACAATTGCAGGATTACTGGGCAGGGCAATCAGTATGTGCATTGCAAATTCAGTGTTACACAAAGGAATAATGCTAATTACCGCAAAACAGGTAACAAGCAGAATGCAACCTATTGTTTGTATAAGCAGATGTTCCCCAACACATAAAACAACTCCAATATACAAATACCAGCTAAAGAAAACATTAAGTAAAAAAAAAGGTTGTACCCACCTATGACAACAAATCTTAATATGAAAACTGTTTTCAGTGCAGTTTCTGATCCAGACTGCATTGAAAACAGCTTAAACATCAGGACTGGTTGGAATAAGTGTGTGTAACATTGTGTGTAACATAGTGATTTTCACCTTTTGTTTGTTGGGGAGCCTTTGTTTCTAAATTAAGAATACAGTGACCTGCTGTCATGTTCCAGCTGCCTTTTATGCTATAAGTGGATCCAAAATGAATGCAAATATCTGCATGTACAGGACAATAAACAAAAAAAAAATAATTAAAAAAGAAATGAAAGACACTGTTTAGACATGTAATATACATGTTATGGCATTACGTGCTTACACATGTACAATGCATTAGTCAGATATCCACCACATAATGCATGGGAAGATGTTGAAACAGGTTTAAGTCCCAACAAGCAGTGCTATTATTTGAAAAAGTAAATGATTTTTTTTAATAATGGCGCTATGTAATTACAATAATCTATTTCCTCTTATATGGGTAATGCTGGATTTACTCACATCTGGCTTTCTTTGACCATGTTGGCTTCATCCTTGTAATAAAACTCACCAGCCATGGGTATATTGATCATTATCCTCACCCCAGTCATAGGCTACTTCTCAGTTATGGTCAGCAACAAATAACAAAAAGCATGAAAACAACGTAACTATTTTAACTGCACATAGGTAAAATCCAAGCATTGTAAGATAATAATAAAATAATCAAAGTAATCAAGCTGGTAACACGAGCTTAAAGGTGACACTGTAAACACACTGTTACTGTATCCAATGTAAGCTGGTATAAAAGGAACTGAAAAACAATACCAATCATTAATACAAGGGTAACAAATCCTACTAAGAATATAAAGACAGCATGGTATACAGAACACTGAACTTATTCTGATAATAGATAGAAAACATCATCATTCAGCCTATCTCAGGTAAGATCATTTTTTTATTTTAAAATGTATTTGAAAGTGTGTAAGCTTTTACATTTTTTGGACATAAAAAAGACATTTGGTCAAAGATATCCCATGCAGACAGGCCCATTAAATATAAAAATATACAAGTATAAATACTGAAACAATGGCTATTAACTTTCACTTAATGACTACATCAAAAATATAGTTCAAAACTGCTTTCCACCAGAACAGTTTGGCCATTATGGTGTTCAGCTTCTTAATATGTATCCATAGGTAAAGGACTAGGTAACAGAACTATAAAACATGGAGAATTTCATAAGGTAACATTTTTTTCTTTTAAAAGATAGCTCAAAGAGGATTAAAGTTAGGAAATGGAAATTTTTTTGGAAAATGTTAAATATGTATTAAAATCAATCATAAAACGAGTAAAGAATATTTTTAGAAGGAAGGTCATGATGGCCCAAGCTCTGCTGTTCCTTAAGCTAAAATCGGCTTGAAACTAGATAGAATGCAGCAAGATCAGTATTAACTAATAAATTAAGGCAACAAGTTCTAAAGACAAGAAGTTAATATATTTGGAGTCATGAAATGATGCATTCAAAGAGAACCCCAAATGATGTCTGCTGGCAAAAATGGCATAGAGGGATCCTGACAACAGCCCAGGTGATCCATGTTTGACTACGGTGCCCATCCTGGGGGAGTGGGCAAAGCAATGCATAGCAAGCCAATAACTGCTGTAATCCCTCAGAGGAAGGGCAGCAATGTAAAGGGTAGCTTATGGGTAGGAATATGGCTCATCAAACAACCACATGTTGGCAGCATTCAACACTGGTGTGTGCAAGTGTGCACTCACATGAGACAGACATTGTGGTGCAGATAGCTTATCACTATTTACAAGGGCATGAATGGATCATTACAAATACCCTTATTGCCAGGATGCCAGCGATGGCATAAAATCACCCTTATGTATACCTGAATGATGGCTCCCTCTGGACAGCTCTTATTTTGATCCTAGGCAAGGTTTTCCCATAAGGGAATGAATGGTTTACGTCCAAAGGGTTGGTGGTCAGTATGTTAGTGGGCAAAGTGACATAGAGAAAAAGAAGTCAAAATTATGTTAGGGTTAGAAATGCAGTCTTTATGTAGGTGGTAATATCTGTTAATACAAAAAGCTGAGGTGAACTTTTTAAGAAAGAGATCAGTCACTGTAATAGACTTGAGAAGGGGAAGCCTTGAGAGAATATCAACGTATCATCCATTAGTATATCTGGGTGTAAATTTGAAACCTGAATAAAATAGGCAATGTCAAAGAGTTCAAGAACTTTAAGAAAACTTTGGAAGTTTTTTTATTAAATTTAAAAGTAGTTTATACATACAATGTTTGGGCAATTTACTAGGTGGCACAAAAGGTAATCAGTAAGGGTTACAATGGAAGGGAAATAAACACTTGGACCACAACCTGTACCAAGTAAGAACCATAACAGACTGTCAATAAAGGGAGATATAATCTGAAATAAAATGAAAGACCTTGACATTAAATAATGCAAGTAAAAGTTAACTAGTTTTAATCCACTTGAAGTTTTGGGTGCAGAGAGCTTATGATGATATATGCATGGATTTAGGTATGAAATGAACTTCATTATGTCATGTGAATGTTATAAAATATTTTTTTAGATATTAATTAGCAAGAACAGCATATGAAGAAGAAAAGTCTAAGAAATATATAGAGGGGGGAAAAGTTTATGTACTCCAGAACTGGCTATAACATGTTGAACTGAACTCCAAGATTTAAGTGTGTTATACAGACTATAATTTAATTTTTTTTCAAGAAAGATACACCTTAATACTTTAGAGCTATTTTAATGAGATTTGTGTCCAAAGACTTGAAGAGAAAGTATTCATCATGGAGTAGAAATTCTATACAGGTCAAAACTACAACTGGAAAAAAAGAAAATTTTTAATTAGATAAGATTTATAGAATATCACTAGCACCTATGAATGCTAGAAGTCTCACAGATGAAAGTGATTTGAGGTGGATGATTAGAATGAGTATAAGGGGGTGTATCTGGTAAGTTAGCACAGAGGATTAATGGCAGAAGCAGTTTATAATCTTTATCCTGTGGTCTGTTGTTTGTTTCCCTCAATTTCTGTTTGCCTGTGTGACTCTGAAAAGGTCACTTGACAAAACCACTGCTCCTCGACCACATCAGAAAAGGCTTATACCTATTGGGCTTACCCAGTTAACAAATGAATAAGATAAATATAAAAAGAGGTTAAATAGATTAAACTGACAAAAATTTGCATGAAGTCCAGAGGTAGGATTTTAATACTTATTTATTTTATTTTATTTTATTTTACATTTGTTGACCGGGCTAGTCCAGCTGGATATATGTCCATTTTCAGTGGAGGCCCGGGGAGAAAAGCTCCACAAATTACAACAACATAAAAGGTCAAGACAAAGACATTAACGGTATAATTTGGTACATAAGAAGTTTAAAAAAAAAAAACATTGACATCTATTTTAAAACATTGACAGATCATATATAAAACTATCACTATAGACAGTCTTGTTTCTCATCAAAGACTTATTTCAATACTCAAACACAGATTATAAAGTTTTCATGGAGTAATATTCCATGATGAGAACAGGAAATCAAAGCTAGCTTGATTAAAAAGCATTTGCAATATCAATGACTTAAGATAAAAAATATGATCTGGAAATAAGTCTTTGATGAGAAACAAGACTGTCTATAGTGATAGTTTTATATATGATCTGTCAATGTTTTAAAATAGATGCATTGTAGAAGTGAAACTCATCTGGCAGTGCAATGGATTAAGGCTATGAGCTGCTAAAATTTTCATCCTGCAGTACAGGGTTTGATTCCATCAGCCTCAGAGTTCCAATTGTGTGATTCTGAGCAAGTCACTTAACAGACAATGCTCGTAGACAAATGCTGAAAAGGCCCATGTGGATTAGTGCTTTACCCTAGTAAAGAGAAAAGTAAAAATGATTGCATTCATTAAGAAGAGGCTTTGTAAATAAAATATAAAATATTGATCGAGCAACAACAAATGTATCCTTTTCTTAACTTCTCTGTCCCTTAAAATCAAAATACAAAAAAGGGAAAGGAAAAAAAAATGCTATCATTTTTTTATCTCAAAAAAGAAACTAACAACTGAGACAATAATATTGCTATGTAAAAATGAAAATCACTCAGTGTAGCTCAAAAGGTTTAGTCTGGAGAGTTACAAGTTATCAACCATCTTGTTTTTGATAGTATTTGAAGGTGAAAAGAACCATATATCAACAAATAATAACATAAAACAATTAGTAATTAGAAATAGAAGTAATATCCTACAGCTGTTATACACAAACAAAAAACACTTAAACAGTAAATTGATGGTACTGGTACATTTTATGTGGGAGAGTCAAACAAATGTAGAGATAGTTAGCAAAACCTGGTTCCAAATTAGGATTTAGAATGCAACACAGATGGCTATACAACCATTTTATACAAAACAAGAGAGTCACCTTGATGTGACCATTCAATGAACTTCTTCCTTTGATGTTGATCTATTCGTGCAAAGTGATTTTGTTTTAGGCAGTTCATGTGTTTTATTGCTTGTAGGACATGGAGGTCTAAGTGGGTATTAACCAGTGCAGTTGCGAAACACGGACAGTCTATGCTGTTTTATGCTTATGCTTTCTTTTGACGGGTTACAATATGGAGAAAGAGAATCTTATTTGGATCTAACTTTAAAGGGCATGGATAGTGGGGAAATTTGTACTGGAGTACATAGAAAGTTTATGGATGGAAGTCACTGCTTATATGCCACTACTTGTCACCCCCCCTCCATGTTCTTTCAGCATTACCTTATGCAGAGTTTTTAAGATTGTCTAGAATTTGCAATATTAAAGAGAATTTATTAGATGAAATAGATAATACTGCAATTATGTTTTGTAGTAGGGGTTATAACAAGGAGGTGGTTAAGGAAGCCAAGAATAAACTTTTAACTTTAGATTCAAATAAAAAAAATATATAAAAGACACCGGAGCAGAGTAAAAGAAAATAGTTGGAACAACAAGAAAGAAAGAACAAATGCATTTTATTGCTACATATAATACTAAAAGTGAGGACATTTGTGAAATATTAAGATGTTACTGGAATTTTCTTCTGGAAGATAAAGATTTGAATAAAATATTGGATAAATATCCCATGATGTCATATAAATGGGGAGGAGTTTAAAGGACATGCTTGTACATGGAAATTTCATTTTACCAGAAATTAATATGAACAACTATTAAATATTCATGGGTACTTTTAAGTGCAATAGTTGTTCTGTTTATAAGCATGTGGTGTGTTCTTTTTAATATATAAATAAGGTTAAATATACACCTAAAGAACATGTAACAGCAAATGGGTTATTTAGGTGCTGAAATGTCCCTGTGGTTTCTTTTATACTGGAGAGACAAAAAGAAGTTTTAAGGTGAGGTTGATAGAACATATCAGGGACATTAAAAATCAAAAAGAAGGCAAAATTCTATCTTGTCATTTTAAAGGTACATACAACATTGATTTTTTTGTGTTACAGGGTATTGTTTTAGAACAAATATATATTAGGGACAATGATGAAATTTTTCTTAAAGAAAAGTTGTTGTATAAAGAATCTGTTTGTATTCTCAAATATGATACTTTGGTTCCTATGGGACTGAATGGAGAGATTAACTGGAAGTATTTTATTTAATTAATTAATTGATTGTAGAACTGAATAATTCGTTTTTTTATTTTGTATATAAAGTAACAGATTTTTTATGTATTTTGTAACTCCTTCATGATCTTGTACCGAGGCACTAGAGAATTAAAGTGATTTGGGTCTGAGCCAGTGTCTTGGTTATGCTGTTTTATGGGTCTATATTACATCGCTGAAATCATATTCTGGTGAACACCTATTCACTGAACCCAGTCAGCAAAAATCACTTGAGCGATTCGCTGAATTTACTAAGGGCAAGAATGTAGCTGGCCACCAACAGAACTTTGCCCTTTTCTCCACTGTAGTGCGATCTTGGAGTTGGTATATATAGTTTGGGTGGGTTCAAGTGACATTGATATAGCTCCATTGTTCTTCAGGCAAGTATTTCTTTGCCCTTAGTAAATTCAGCTAATCGCTGATGTGATTTTTGCTGATTAGGTGTTGGTGAATAGTTCACTGGACTACAATTTTGGTGATGTAATATAGAACCTGTTTTATACTTCTAATACCTGGCATTCATTCAACTGTCTCTGCTTTTGATTTGTGGATGTATATGTCTTTTCTACACATGCTTTCTTGTACAATGTTGATTGGCTTAATTCTGCCATTCCTTGATGCTTTTGTTTGATTTTCTCAAATGGTTATGCATAGATGAGTATTTTAAAGTGATATTTGCATAAGACAATAACCTATATCTGACATTCTGTCACTAATATGCTTGAATAATCTGTGTTTTGAGATTTTGAAAAAATTATCCATAAAAATAGATTTCCTCACCAAATATTGCAATCAACCATTATTTACCTGCATGTAAACTAGGAATGCTACAATAATAAAACCATAAATCAAAAAATCATGCAGGGCATTAAATCACATCTACAAGAAGACCGAAGGGCAGTTCAATACAAAACAATTTAAAGGGGGTCACAAAATACTTTGTAGACAAGTTGTGTCTTAAGGCACCCCTGAAGCAATGCTCAGAGTCACTCTTATGATATGGTTGCAGCTGATCCCAAAGACCAGAAGCATGAGAGGAGAAGACCCTGACTCTATAGGATTCTGTCTTAAATCTCAGTATTGAGTTTACCTAGCTTGGACACAAACTTCGACTTACTCCAACCAAAAGAATTCAGGAGCATGAATAACAGTCATGGAAAGGCTAGAGTGGCATAAAAGTCAATTGCTATGTTCTTAGACAGGTTGACATTCAGGGTCTTGGCAGATACCTGATAAGGTTTGCCTTCTAAGCAGTCCTCAGTTGTGTCCAAATAATCCACACACTCATGAGAAAAGAAAAGGTGCAGCTGAGAGTCATCAGACTAGCTGTGCTGATGTAGAGTCTCCAATGAGTCAAAGTAGTAAGTGGTGCAATATTCATGGTGAATAGTACTTGACCCAATATGGGGACCTGTGAGCTTTACAACTGAGGGGGTAGAATGAGGAGCAATTAATTCGATGTACAACCTCCTACAAAAGGTCAGAAGAAAGAAAGACAGTAAAGCTCAATGTCCGTGACATCAGAGAAGGTCTTCAGGTGCTTCTACTATTTGACTGCTAATGATTCTAGATTATGAAAAGCTAAAAATGTTATTGTTAAAGCCAACTACTGAAGACCT
>NC_056728.1:1291765686-1291863186 GCF_019279795.1 Protopterus annectens
GTTGACATGAGTTCCACTAAGCCATGGCGGATACACATTCAGCTGCTGTGATCACAAACACATCATCCAGCACAGGCATCCAACAGTATAGGAAATGTATATAATTATGTAGATGTATGTGTGTGTGTATGTACAGATATAATATATATATATATATATATATATATATATATATATATATATATATGAAGAATAAACATTGTGACAATAAAGCATATAAAAAGAATGAGAAGTAAAACAACAGCAACACCTGTATTATTTTGTGCTGTCATCTTATGTCATATAAAGCTGGGCAGGGGTGAGCAAATCATTGCTTCTCAAACCACAGGCAGGATACTACTAGTGGGAGTAACATTGTCCACCTGCTAAGTCTACCTTACAAACAAATACAATTAAAAGTGCAGGTTGTTTGGACTTCCGACCAGTACACAAGCCAGGGCAGGTATGTTCAAGGACTAAAGGGTTTGGAGAGCTGGATGATACATACGTGTAGGGTCCCTAATGTTGGGGTGACAGCAATGTGTGGAGGTGTGTTATGGCTGGGATAGCAACTGGATAAAGGATGGTTTGTGTGTATGTGGAACTCGGCTGGGGTGGAGGAACCATGGTTATGAAATATGGATCCAGGCGTGTCAGGGTTGGATGGCCCAGTTCTAATTGGACTGCCTCATGGAGGTCAGCAAGTTTGTTATAAATATATATGCATACACATATACATACATCTATATATAGAAGTACATTCCCTGTACCACATTCATTCCTTTTGCAGACATAAATAACATGAACGTGTCCCTACAAACCTCAACAGTAGATAGAATAATAGGTTGTGCATAACCATACATGTAATAGGTTCATAGGTAGGTACTAGACTATCTACCAAAGGGCATTTATAAGCCTAGGCAAGGTGTGTAGGCTCACGCCGCCCCATTGATCAATTTACTGGGCCTCTGTCAAGCAGAGCTATTGAATTGATCCCAGTATGTCCCAATCTTTGACCCCCCCACCCCCATTTATATTAGGCTTTGGCTAGACTTCTTACATTAAGAGGTTGAGAGGTATGATTCTCGTGTATGTTTAGTTGTGTTGTTTGGCCTCTAAGATTCAAGTCATGACTGAATAGAGTCCTGACTTGTTGGAACAGTCTGCATACTCGGTTAACAGATGTTAAATAAACATTTATTCATAGTCCAGTACAGAAAAGATGGTGACCCCCTTCTCTGCCCTGTGGCTTATATATCCCAACTCAATTTCATGCCAGATGCATGGCCTTTGTAACAGTGCAGGCCTTACTTAGACTGTCATGAAATGGTTGTCACCTATATATTTATATATATATATATATATATATATATATATATATATATATATATATATATATATATTTATGTCTTTGCAACATTTCCACGATTCTGCTGGGATATAAACTTCCAAGGCAAAATAAGCTGTTGTTTTGTTTCCGTTGTATATTGCAGTACTATAGTATTAGAATTATGAGAAGATAGAGGGAAGGGACGTATCTGCAGTAATTCATAGTTGTGTATTTAGTTTCAAAGTTAGTGCTGTTCTCAAAAGAATAAAATGCGAGGACTTTCCCATTATGAAATATTTGAATCATTCCTGTGATTTGCCGGCTATGTTAATGCCAATCACTAAACCGGTCCTATTTGTAATATAATGTTGCCGAACTCATACATCATGGGTTTACATGTGTAACATGTGCGTTATCATATAGTCTTAGTTATCAATTTATTTTAGTGTCTTGTTAACTGGAGTAACAAAGTAATGAAGTATAGAGTCTAATCTTGAAATAAAGACACGTGTGTCCCAGGTAGGACAACCCAAACATTGGGAATAGTGTCCTAGTGGTCACTCATGTCACCAATGTTTGTGGACTAAAAGGTTGGGATGTTTGAGGATACTTGGATTGAGTCAACCCATGGGATGGGTCCAGAGGAGTAGGGAGTGGCCAATGTGTAGTGGTGTGGATACACCATGTTTCCAACTGGAGAATGGACGACTGATGTGTCAGTGACGTGTTGGGGTGGCTGTTTGGGGAACTAGGCTCCATGGGTATATGGGTATATATGCAAATGAAGCAGCACAGCAATAGTGTAGTGTTTAGAGCACCCCCCAAATGGACAGGCATTCTCGGTTCGCGTCCCACTGCAGCACATTTCATTTTCCATGTGAAAGCTGTATATGAACATATTTGTGCATCTTTTTGCCGTACAACCTGCATAACATTTAAATGTGAACTGGAGTACTGCATGAGATGCACATGTGAAGTGTCAGTGTCATAATGTATTTAGGCAGTAGTAAGCAGGTTTAAGCACAAATAAGCAGTAGTAAGCATGTTTAAGTGTGTTTGTGCAGTGGTAAGCAATGCTAAAGTCAGGTTACTGTTTCTTATACTCAGTTACCTGCTGAATTGCTTAACCTGTGTAGGCATTGCTTAGCTCTGCGCAAACCCATGCAACCTTTCTTACAACTGCTTGAGAGTGCCTCAATCATTCTGTAGCCAACGTCCCTTGTTCTGCTCAGCAACAAAATAAACTGCCTCTCCAAGGCTCGAACCCAGGACCCTACATTCAATACACAAAGTGATTTACCACTAAACCATGGCAGATATACATAACCTGAAGTTTGCACAAACATACCCTGCAGCACAATCAGTCAACAGTACAGATAATGAATTATTATGACACCACATAACCTGTTAATGCAAGACGTCTGGACAAAGTATGCCACACTGTGGGTACAAACAGGGATATATGTCAGCTAATGCTCTGTTACACTCAAAGTGTTGCTAGATACACAGTTATATGTATTAGAACACATATGTAGAAGGAGATGAAGTCTTAAACACAAAAGTGTTGCCACTAGTTACAGACTTCAATGCTGTGATCATCTATGACAATTGCCAAGTAAATGAGGAACAGGCCAAAATATGAGCCGAGCATGCATGGACATATGGACAGATATATCTGTAAATGTAGACAGATAGACATCTATATATATATATATATATATATATATATATATATATATATATATATATATATATATATATATATTAATGTATGACTCACAAATAATCATAAAACAGCACTTGTATATAGAAGCATACATATGTTCATATGTATATATATGTATATATATAGGTAACCTGAGGAAGCGCACTAGGCTAGTGCGTGAAAGCGCTTGTTCTCTCTCCTAATAAATTGCTCAACTGTTTATAGTGTTTCGTGGTGGTTCCTTGCAAGTCTACAGATATATATATATATATATATATATATATATATATATATATATATATATACAGATGTATATATCTATAGATACATACATATTTATATATATATATATATATATATATATATATATATATATATATATATATATATATATATATAGCCATATGAGATATATATAATTGCATACACATATACACACACTAAAGGTATCAGTAGCCATACATATGTAGACGTAGTATGGAAGTACTGGGTGCAAAGTATATCCCTCAGCCACAAGCGCCTCAACTGGCACCTGTGAAATGTGTAGTGTGGCAACCATTCCCAGAAATGAGAATACTAACATTAAACATTTACCCACCCACAAATCAAAGGACATGACACGACACACAGGTATGCATTCATAGATAACCTGTATTCCTATACTATACAATAATGTATGCCAGTACTGACACCACATAAGGTTTGAAATATGTAATCAGTCATGAATGCAAGGCCCACACAAAACAGTAGATGCAAGCAATGTGTATATATACCATACTATGCTGTCTAGGCCAAGGCCTTCAATTAGTACAACAGTAGAAACAAGATTTGCCTTCAGGATACGTAACAATTACAGATGTAGTTCAGCAGATTCTAATTGCACCCTGTAGTCAAGCCCTAGGGGGAAAAGTTGCACTTGTGTTAATGTCACAGTATCTTGTACATAACATTGCTTAACCTAACACCTCACTATCATTCTGAATGACCCTCGTCTTAACAGTTATATCACTGGAAAGGTGTCATAGCCTAGGTTAATGGCATAGAACCCCCCCTCCATAGGTTCATAGGTTCATAGGTTCGTACTAGGCTATCTGCCCTAGGGCATTTATAAGCCTAGCCAGAGTGTGTCTGGCTCTCACCACCCCTTAGGATGAGAATACTATGCCCTTTTAGGGTTTAGTTTACTGTGCCTCTGTCTAGTAGTGACACAGAGATGACCCCCGGGGTAAACCTACGATCTCCCATCCACTCGTCAAGATTTCTCTTGAATAGAGTCAGTGAGGGGCTCTGCCTAACATGGACTGGGATTCTGTTCCAGAGTGTAGGGAGCCTCTGGGTTATGAATCTGTCCCTCCAGCACGTCCTATTTATTTCTGTGTTGAGGTTTAAGTCTCTTGCTCTCGTGGCTCTGATGGATTTGGATTTTCTGAGGTGGAGCATGTCCATTAATTCCGGATTGGACATGGCTTTGTACGTCAGGCACAGATCACCTCTGAGTAGGTGGTATGCGACTGAATAGAGCTGGAGTTTTTTCAGTTGGGCAGCATATGACATATGTTTAAGACCCTTTATCCTCTTGGTGAGGAACTTTTGGGGTCTTTCCAACTGCTGCAGGTGTTGGGTGAGATACATCCCAAATGGGGCATTGTACTCAATCATTGGCCTGATAAGAGAAGATTACAGGGGCACAATGACCTCTCTTGATCTAGATGTGAAACCCTTCATGATAAGGTGGGCAATATAGAAGGTTTTCACAAACCACTTTGGCAATATGAGTGTCAAATGAGAGGTTACTGTCAACCTGGGTCCCTAGGTCCCTGATTACCTCTTCCATACTTAATGGATTACCACCTATGTGGTAATTTGTCGGTACCTTGTTTTTCCCAAAGGGTATGACTATACATTTTTTGGCGTTCAGCTTAAGGCCATGGCTCTGGCACCAATTATCCGTTTCTATGAGGCCTCTCTGAAGGATGTTTGTGTCCGCTGGAGTATCAATTATGGCGCCCAGTTTGCAGTCATCTGCAAACTTTGTCAGCCACAATCCTCCTATGTTTGCCTGTACCTCGGAAAAATAAATGCCGAACAAGAGGGGTCCCAGGACTGAGCCCTGTGGGACACCGCCTGTGACTGGCTTAGAGTCTGACATAGCTCCAGCAACTCTGACCCTGTGGGTTCTGTCCTTGAGCCAGTTTGCAACCCATCTTGTGACATATGGGTTTACATTTAAGCTGGTGAATTTGTATATGATGCCCGAGTGGGGTATTGTGTCAAAGGCTTTTGCAAGATCAAGGTAGGCTGTGTGAACTGCCTTACCATCATCAATGGCCTTAGTGACTGTTTCAAAAAAGTCGACCAAGTTCAAAAGGCAGGATCTGCCCTTGACAAAGCCAAATTGGGTAGGATCCAATGTCTGTAGGTCCCCAATGTCTTTGTTTATGAGTTCCATAATGATCCTCTCCATAGCTGTGCAGACCAGGCTCGTCAAGCTTATGGGGGGGTAATTTCCAGGGTCTGTAGAAGCACCGCCTTTGTGAAGTGGGACCACTGTTGCCGTACGCCACTCTTTGGTTACGTATCCTGTAGTAAGGCTAAGATTAAACAGCAGACTTATGTGTGGGTTTAGTTCCTCTTGGAGTTCATGTAGCACACAGCCCGGGACGCCATCCGGTCCCATTGATGCTGTGTTTTTAGCTTTAGAGAGGGCGGCTCTCACCTGGGCATCTGAGATGTTAGGGAGGCTACACTCTGCTGGGATAGTTATTTCTCCTTTTGGTGGGGAGGGGGAGGAGAAATTTGCACTGAACCTGTCTGCCAGAATGTTGGCAATGTCAGTGGGTTCAGTGTATTTTGTGTCATTTTGAACTAACTCTGAGCATATCTGGGAGTTTCCACCCAGGTTTCTAACATAGCTAAAGAAGGCCTTGTGATTGTCTTTTGTGTCTTTTGCGATTTTTCTCTCAAAGTTGGCCTTGGATGATTTTATGAGTGATCATAGTTTTTTTGCTAGTACTGATCAGAGATGCCTTCCCTTTTAGGGATTTTGCTCTGTCATGTAGTAGCTTCCTCCTCCTGTTGTAAATTTTGTTTATGGCTGGGGTCCACCAGACAGGGCGCCTGCCTTTGGGGGAATGGGTCTTGGTTTTAATTGGGATTGCATGATCCATGCATTCTTGAAGGTGCCCATAGAAGGCATTTGCAGGGGATTCAGCAGTGTGGGTTGTGGTTTCCACTGGCCCAGGGGCCTTGAAGGATACCACTTCAGTCTTAAGAAGTGTGAAGTTGGCTTTTGAGAAGTTCTTCACTGTGGTGTTTTGTGCAGGGGGTGGGGGCGGGATGTGGATTTCCAGTGAGATTAATTTATGGTCTGATCTTACCAAAGAGGGATATACTTCCGGTGTGGAGCATTTTGTCCCCTTGTTTGTGATGATCAGGTCTAGTATATTGTCTCCTCTTGTGGGAATGGTGACTAGTTGTTCCATTGCATTTGAGTTTATGAATTCTAGGAACCTTTGGGCTAGGGTGTTTGGGCTTGAGTAATGTTCCCAGTCTATGTTTGGGTAGTTGAAGTCTCCCAAAATGATGGTATTTGGAGAGACATTCATACTCTCCAGTGTCTTCAGGAAGGCTGTGTGGGGTTCCTGAATTTGAGAGGGTGGTCTGTAGCATGCTACAAACTGTAAGGCAGTTTTGCCTATGGTTAGTTGCACCTGGATGGTCTCCGATGCTTCGTGCATTGCCACTAACCTGGAGGTGTGGGTATCTTTGATGAATATGGATACTCCCCCTCCTTTTGTGGTTCGGTCCAAGTTTTGGGGCTGGAAAGCATGATATGAGGTAAAACCTGATAGTGCTGGGGTGCTCTCAGGAGCCTTGAACCAGGTTTCAGTCACTGCACAGACATCGATGTTCTCCATACAGAGGAGGGCTTCGAGGGTGTGCATCTTGAGGTTTAGACTTCTGGCATTGAGCAGCATTACCCTTAGTTTTTAACACTTGTGTTTTCTAGGGAGGTAGGTTTGTCATTTGAGCCTTGCCTAAAAAAGGCACTATGGCGGTGGCAAGAGCCTTGGCCAATATCCGGAAGCCCAGGGGTGACAGGTGCAAGCCATCCCTTGTGAAGCAGCGTGGCTTGTCAAGCATGTCATCCCAAGCAGACAGACATTGGATCCCCTTAGAATGACACCAGTAATTAAGCCAGTTGTTAAAACTGATCATTTTGTCTTTGTACTGTGGCATCATTCTTGGTGAGGGTAAGATGCTGCTCAGGGTCAGTGTCATACTGGCCTGGGCTACATAATCAGAGAGCTCCTCTATGTCTCTTTTCATGTAGTCCAGGGAGGTATGTCTCAGGTCGTTCACACCGGCATGTACAATGACTGAGTCATATTTGTACTTGCTGTGGAGTGACCTGAGTGCTTGTGTTATGTGGCAGATTCTAGCTCCCGACAGGCAGCTTACTGTGACCTTTTCCTTGTTCAGTCTGGTGAGCGGGACATCAGTGTGTCTGACTATGGAGTCACCTATTACAAGTGTGTCTGGCATGTTGTTTGGCCTTAAGGGCTGTGACTGTTTAGCACACTGACTTTGTGAAATATGTGTTGCATGTGCTATGTCTTGAGGTGGTGGTTGCTTGGGTGTCTGCTTTGGAGGCCTCTGTTGTTTTGGTAGATTTTTAATCAGCCTCAGTATGTTTTTGTGTGTTTATGTGTTTGGTTTGCAGTTGTGATAGTTCTATGTGAGACTGGGTTTGTGGTGTGTGTGGTTACCTTCTCCTCCTGACTGGTCTTGCCAGTACTGAATTGAGAGAGCTCAGCCTCCAGTTTGGCTATATAGTTGCATCTCTCATATATTTGTATTTGTTGGGAGGAGGAGAGGGTTGTCTGTGTACATGAGGCAATTGTAACATTGCCTCAAGATTCTAGATTCACCAGCTGAACAGGAGAGGATGCCAGCAACTGACCCTTCGACATGCTAGAAATAGTGAAAAAGATTGCTGTGTAACTGAGTCAGAAAGGACCTATAGAGAAATGGGTACTCAAGGGAATTTAGGTGAATGAAGTACTTTCTTTTGTTTAAGAGTGCTTTACCTGTATAAAAAATGCTTTAGGAGCAAGTGCTGAGCTTTTCAGATAGAGTATAGGCTGTTTAGATTGCAAGTAGAACAGTTCTAAGGGAGAAATTGAAGAGCAGACTTGGCGGAGCCAGAAAAGGTTTAACCTTGTTTAACCGCCATGCGCTATCGCACAACAGCATAAAAAGCCATGCAAACGCGGATTTTAAACAGTGAACTACAAAAGAGCTAGGAATGGTCCCAAACAACCAATTACTACAGCTTCTTGTGCTGAGGTCACTTCCCCCAAGGACAGGTAGGCTGCTCAAGGCTCCCCACTCCCACTGGTGAGCAAAGAAACTTCCTTCTATCCAAGTAAGGTAATGGACAACACAGGAACTACACCACAGCCCAGAATACAGCAATGCTTGTAAACTGGTCTAAACTAGTCGAGGAAGGCGGGAAAACAAAGATTATTTTTTTTTGTTTTTTTGGTAGAAACACACAGAAAATGCAGAGACAGTGATAAATTAGTTGCACAGGCTAGCACACTTTAGTGGGCAGCCTCAAAAGGCTGTACAAGGGCAAGGAGCAGTGTGTACCACACTTACCTCAGGAATGTACAAGGGCACAAATGTGTTCACCAGCTGTTGCTCCCATATATATGGACATGGCCCAACAGTTGGTGTGGGAGTCCATGACATGACTGGGATGATAGCAGTAATGCTAGCGGTAAATAATGATAGGCCATCACCTAACAACCCTTCCTGTATCACAGCTGGACAAAGACTGGCATAAATGTGGAGGACAGAGGCAGGAACATAGGGCTATATTTGCATTATTGCTGTTACACACCCTGGAAATTGCTGGTGTTGCAGGATTTGTTGCAGCATACCCTTATGCAGGGATACAACATTGAAATACAAATGGATGTAGCCATGTACTGATAGCACTCAACAGACAGAATGCCACAGATATATGTGGGACAATACCTGTGTGGTGCACAGACAAAACCTAACAGCCAATCACCCTGGTATCATGTGGATAGGACCACAGTTGAGAGCTATGCAGACAGACAACATTCCATGAAATAGTACCATGTACACAGAAATCCTGTAAGAAGTGCAAGATACATTGCACACAACAACACTACTCGCGCTGTCTGTAGGTCTGGAACCTTACCCAAATGTGGATATGGCCTGTGTCTGCAGGTTCTGCTGTAAGAGGTATTGCTACCTGCTGTCTGTAACACTGATGTCCACACACAGGAAAGATGTCTTCCATACTGTAAAGGTGAAGGGACAATGCCCACAGAAGGCAGCAATTTATAGTACAGGGTTGCCATGACAGTGGTTATCTGAAGTACTACACAGCAGGCTGCATGCAATTAGCAACTGGTGGACACTGACTGGTGCAGAGGCCACCACTTGATCATGTGCAATACCAACAAAAGCATGCTGCAATCTATTCAAACCAGCTCAATCATTCTACTGGAGAGACTGAAAGAGACATAGAGAGAGGCAGAGAGAGAGAGAGAGAGAGAGAAGGAAAAAAAAAGTCAAGAAGGTTCACAAAGCTAAGGGTTGTGCTACAGTAGAAACAACATAACAGGTATGTGAAGCAGATATGCATTTACTGGCATGTAGTATATGGCATAGATTAATAGGATGTATACTGTGAAAGGATGTATATGTGCCATCAGTACATGTTCTTGTAATGATGTTGTGCTCAACAACTGCACTGGACAGTAGTATTAGTCCCTGTGGGCAGTGGGACATACCTGTCAAATGTGCAGACCAGCAGTGAATGGCAAGGATGTGACCCGTGATATCTGTGTTCTGTAAATTACTGTGGCCAACGGCTGGTGGGGGAATTAATACCGCCATGATAGACACATGGGTTAGAGACCACACCACCTACAGGGTCATGTTAGAGTGTAGCATAGCATGCCCACAGTGCCATAGCAGTATAATATGCTTATCTAAGGTTTGTCACCATATATACCCCCATAATGTTAGTCTGTGTTCACATGTGACACCTGTCTGTGTTGCAGCAAGGCAGAACAGTTCAGCTGTGAACTAAAGAGGGTACGTGAGTGTGGTCCAGATGTTCATGCGCACCCCACATACATATACATATATGTGTGATACATATTCACAGCTGTGTGTGTGTACAGAACCTCAGACAGTTATACATTTATATAGGTATATAAACACAAAATGATATCTACACATATATGCACATATGTATATATACACGCACACATATATATATATATAATATATATATATGTGTGTATGTGTGTATACAGACAGATATATGTGTGTGTATATATATATATATATATATATATATATATATATACACACACATATTATATATATATATATATATATATATATATATATATATGTGTGTGTGTGTGTGTGTGTGTGTGTGTGTGTGAATGTGAGAGAACATCATACATCAATACACAACATACCTACACACCAGTACATGGTTGCAAGATGGAGTGTGGAATGAGGTGTGCAACCCATGTTGGGAATACATTGCAATTGTATGGAATGGTGGGGTATATATGCTGGTGAAGGGTATTAGGCACATATTGGTATGTAGATCTGGTTGGGTGACAAACAAGACAGCATACAGGGCTGGTATATGGCACATGTGGAGGTTAAACACTGTAGACGGGTAGTTACATTTGGAATGTGGAGGCCATTGAGCCACCACATGGGAACAAAGGGAACATGGTGGCCACCCATGGACAGTCACGACAGCATCTACATAGACATAAAGGTGCCTGGGCTGTGTGCTGGGCAGGACCGACATGCATGTTGAACTTTGTGTATGTGTACTGCATGCCTCCAGGTGATGTTGCACATACCCCATGTTACTGTGCACCTCCCTATGCCCAATACTTGTGACCTACCTGGGTGACAGACACATGTCTATGTGTGCTCCATGGGGGGGGGGGCACCATCCCCTGAGGTGTTTCCACATGAAGGTAGTGATTGAACAAAGTGAAAATGAGATTCCATGGTGGGCCATGGATGTAATGTGGACTGGTAACATGTGCACATTAGGTTGGAGTGGTGTTCCTGCTGGCAAATAACCCCTACACATACTGGTGTGTAACTGTCATGGAACATATGCGGGCTGTAATAGTCCACACAATCCCAGAACATGTCCAACAGCATGCATAGATATCCTCAATACTACAGAATGGCAGATGTGTAGCAATCACATAGCAGTCCTACCACATGCATATGTGGAAACATAGTGGCAGTGACAATGGCATGCAGGTGAAATACCCTGCAACAGCCCTGCAACTCTAGTGTCCCCACAGGGAACATGTCTATAACCTCATAGCAGAAGGTGTTGTACAATACAATATATGGCTCAATGGTACACATACCAGACACATACCAGTAGCGTAGTGTGAACATTGTGTTGGAGCTGATATGGTGGCAGGAGACTGATATGTGTATTGTATTATGGTAAACTTGACATATGAGTTGCTCAGACATATTTCCATCATTATGTCTTTCAGGGAGTATGGCACATCTGAGAAACCCTGCATACAGTGCCGCTGAGGAGGAGATCATCATCACCAGCATGATCCACAACTATAATCTGCTCTTCTCACGGACAAGCATGGACCAGCAGGAGAGAACAGCCATGTGGACTGATGTAGTCTGCAGGGTGAATGAGGTGGGGTTGCACAGCCGAACCTACGAGCAGGTCCACCATCATTATAGTGACATGCTCTGGCAAGTACAACGTTGTGCCGCTGCCATGCGGGGTGACCACCTCGCAACAGGGGGGGCATAACATCCATCCCCCCTCACCAGAGTGGAGGAGCTGCTCATCAGCCTGGTAGCACCTGCCCGCCCGCAAGAGCTCCAGACGTATATAGTCATGGAGGTGGGTGCTACTCACACCACACATTGAACATGCAGGTAAGGTTCCAGGGCATATCAGTAGACTACTGTATTGTATGCATCAGTACAGGTAGACCATGCATGTATGAGATGTGGGGTATGTTGCTGTGTAGTACCGATAAGCAGTAAGTCATAAATGGTAGCACTGTGGCCTTCAGCTGTTGTTGTACTGTAATATTGCAGCCACCCTGTAGCAATGCCACAGCTGTGGCCACTGACATCAACTCTATCCCATGTCATTGTAGGTACCTCTGGGATACCAGCAAGGCAGCAGGTGGATGTCGGTGAGTATGGTTTAAGGTTATGCTTGGCCATTCACTGTGCATGTCATAGTTAAGGTGTAGGCCATGTACACATCTAACACACCTACCCATAATGCATGCTGTACATGTGCACTGACACAGCACACACCTCACTAATGGGATTACCAGCCTCAAACACATGTAGTACACAGTCCATCTCAGACAACTGTGGCTACACTCCAGTGCACATTGCCCAGGTACAGCTGACATCTGCCCAACATACACAGCTATGTCATGCACAGAGCAGTTGAACATGCTACATATAACAACATCCTACTCCCTCTTCTAACACATGATCCAGGGTCCTTAATCTAATCAAAACATTACACAGAACATACTGGAGGGATAGGGCCCTGTCTTGGGGAATCACCACACTCTGGAATGGACTACCCATACATGTCAGGCAATGCTACTCATTGGCCCTCTTGACAGAAACACTTGCCAATTTGATGGGGAATGGGGAATACACCCTGGGTAGCATGTGTGTGCCACAGCCCGACAGGGACACAGGGGAATAACATTAGTGGGTGGTGCATGGCAAGAAACCCCTATGGCTAGGCATATGTAGGCCCCAGGACCAATAGAACAGTACTCACCTATGAACCTCTGTATACCACAGGCAACATAAGCCAGGGCCCAATCATGGTTAGTAATGGTCTCTACACTCACCATAGGTACAGTACAATGTCTGTGTGGTTGGTCTAATGGTAATCTACCACTCATACATGCACCACTGATGATGACGTTTGTGAATATGCATCAAGCAGTCACTAAACACATGCCCACACATGATCCAGGAACACACAGAGGCTGTAAGCAGCAACACAAACACACCTGACACACAGAGACACATCATGCAATGGTGTGCAAACCCGTGAGGTATGGTGCACAGTATATGCCAGGGTGCTGAATGGATGAACAGCAATGATGTGGACATGGGTGCAGTGGGTTCCAGGGGGAGGGCCATCACCTACAAATAGAAGCCGTGCATCACAGCCATGTATAATGTTGGTAACAGGAATTGACTACAGTTGCTCTGCATGCTGCTCAGCCCCACATGTCCTGCATGCTGACATGTGTGTATTCACAGGTATGTGTGTTATACTGTACTGCACCATTGCCTGCTATTGTGTGTGTTATGGGGTTGCGGGAGCTGTCTGTAGGTGCTGTCTGGTGTAGTACATGGGTTGCCATGTATGTCGACTGCATGCGTGTATGTTTATGTGTGTGGCCATGTCTGCACATGTGTGTGTGTGTGTGTGTGTGTGTGTGTGTGTGTGTGTGTGTGTGTGTGTGTGTGTGTATTTACTGTTTAGCGGTGTTGTACAGATCTTACAGTCTGTTCCCTGTTTTCCCCTCACAGGTGGCAAGGTGGGGCTAGCTCCCCACTGCAGGGAATCTGATGTCACTGATACAGACAGTGACCATGAAGATAGGTGTGTTGAGGTACAGGAAAGGTCATCAGGGGCTGCAGCTGGGCCACCAATTGACAACCCATATGTATCCACACCATCCACGCACACAGTCACACTGCCTCTACACACCTCATCACCATTGGCCCTAGCTGAGGGACAGCCTATGTTTGGCATGGGCCAGGACAGTGTGGTATCTATGGCATGTGTGTCAGGACACAGTAGCCATAGTCAGATGTTTGGTGGGGTATCACATAGGCAGATGTGCAGGGGTGCTCATAGGGGCACTTCTGGACATCATGCACCTGGCAGACGTGCAACCCCTATTTCAACCACACGCATGTTCCAGACTGTCATGGAGGCACAGGCACTAATGCAATGGTACACCAGGCAGGGTCTAAGGGCACAGAGGGCTCATCAAACCTCTGTAACTGACAGCATCCATGACCTAGCAGGTGCCATTCGTAATTGCACCAAGGTCATGGCTAGACGGTGGGGTGAGACATTGGAACTCATCCAAAATGTCATGTCCATGCATCAGGACAGGGTGGGATGTTTGCTACTGCCACGTGGATGTATGCCAACAACACCAGCAGCTGGAGGTCGCCATGGATGTCTAAACAGTCACAGCTGCTCTCATAGTGGCAGTACCAGCCCCGGCACTGTGGGGGGGTGCTGCCCACAACCCGTTAGAGCAGACCACATGCATATGGCCCTGGCCAGTCCCAGGAAGGACATGGATCCAGTGGATGTCTTTCAAACTCGGGGGACAGTACTTGGTCTGGCTCTGTACCTGATACTGCCTGTAGCACCCCTGCCAGGCACAGGTCCCGTGTCCATGGCCGGAGGTGGTGAACTGAAAACCCTGCCAGGAACAGTCTTCAGCTGTCCCACAATTCCCTGTATGGGGCAGCCACATGGAGGAACTGTGTGCATGCAGACATGCACACATAAAAAATGAACCTAGGGCAAGACATACCTGTACACACAGCATCATCAGTGGCCCATAACAATGCTCTGCCCCCTCACAGACACACATGTTGTCAATTGTATGGCTCGGCCTAGGCCTCTGGCAAACCAACAACACACCCTGTGCATATGATGATACCTGTGCCACTGCCTGACATCTGTAACATCGATGCAGGGACAGGCTAACATGGTTCTGATGCACAGGGTGACTGTAACACAGTGTAGCAATGGAATGATGTGTAGCATGTTGTCAGCAGTAAAGTGAAATGCTAATGTCTTGGAAGGTGTAGCTGTGCAGCCATGATGCATCCTATCTTAAATTAACAATGTTGTATTGTTGTCAACAGTATCTGTTCAGATTGTGTTGTGTTTATCCATGTGCCACATGGCTGATGGGTGTAGGTGGTGTCAGCAGGCCTTTACAGTGGACACCAGTAAGTGTAGTGGGTGGTACACATGCCATGGCTGGGTACAACACACAGTGCCTTTGGTTAGGATGCAGTACAGGTACAGGACTGTACACATGGAGGTATGTCCCTGTGCAGGTAACACATCTGTTGCACACATTATCCCACCAAGATAACATAGGCACAACCACACAGTGGTATGTATGTGGTCTGCAATGTGGATGGCATTGAACATGCTAACAGCAGGGTCTATGTCCCTCTCTCCACTCCACTGCAATCCTCACCGAAATAACATGTGTGTGCCAATGCTAGTGGCATAGCCCTACCCTTAGGAGGATGTGAGGCACTCAACTACTGCGAATGGTGTAGACAGCAACTAACAACCTGATTACATACACTGTACAGTATTACAGACAGCTATGTATGGGGATAGATGCAACAGTAACTGCAATTATAGCAGTCGTGTCCACAACAGCCACACCAAGTGAGTTATAGCAATCTCAGTAGTGCTGCACATTTCAACAGTGTAGAGGAGGGCATTAACACATCTATGACCTGTAAAGGACTGTATGCCCATGGGATGGCGCCTGTGGTATGTTGGCATATGCCAAGCAGTCCTGGTGGAAACATATCCTGTGAATGGAGGTAGATCCCATAACAACTACACACATTACTACAAGCGGGATGGTGTGCAAAAGCCTGCTATGATGTACATAGGTATTGTGCACCTCCTAACCCTCATCTACACCTGTCATGATTGGGTTGAGGAGGTATACATGGTTCAGGTTGCATTCTCTGCCTTTGACAAGTCCAACATTGGCAGAGTCCCATGTGTTGAGATAACCAGTGACATTGGCCATGGGTCCCTGCAGACCATGACCATCTGGCTACTGGGTGGTAGTTCCCAGCTGACATGGTGGGTTTGTAGATGTCCTTGCCAACACTGGTGAAACCATTGTCAGGTGTAGGGCTATTGGATTGTATGAAGGATCCCAGCTACTTACTGCACCTGCCCAGGGGGTCCCCCAACCATGACATGTCACTTGACTGTACTGCATGATATGTTAGTAATGCCAGCCTTACATCCTACAGGTGGGATGGAGTACTGTTAACGTGTACTGCCCTTGTCATGTAGGGTCCTGCTTATGGGATCTGCTAAGGTTGGTATTGTATTGCAGGCCAAACATATTTGGCTGGGGGGGAGAATACCTATCCATGCCAGATGTATGTTGTTTAGATCTCTCAAACCCATCAATGGTGCATATGGACATATATGTTGTGGTTACATTCCCAGTTCCATCTACAGGTGTATGTCCATATATGCCTATATTGATATATATGTGTTCACCTTTGACAGGGGGAACAATCATTCCTTTGAACAGCCCTTTCTGCAAACAAAAAGGACTAACCCATCATTTCTTACTGAACCACAATTAAGAGAGAACTGCAGTTCTATAGGCACTGTTGCTGACACTCGAACTGCAAGTTGGAATACATATCGTACTGGCAGGGTGCATGACTCCCTGCACCCCCCTCTGGGGGGCCGGGTCCCCCACAACCTCCCTACTGTGATATATGAACCCCTAGTGTGCACTACAGTGGGGATAGGCAATTATTCCCCATCCCCACTATAGTGGCATCTGCAACCAAATTGCCTAATCTGCAATGAGCGAATGCATGCTGCCATTCGCACATTGCACATTCTATGCATGTATTGCAGGATTGTGCAATGTTGGGAACATATTATAGGCCTACCAGCCTCAGGACACATGTACTTCTCCCTTTGTAAGGTGAGCCATATATATGCTAACATATATGCATTCCTAGTGCTGTTTATCTGTGGACATGTAGCTATATACATATACAGTGTTGGCTGTATGCATATCTATGTATATCTGTATGTATTGGCTTGTATATATATATATATATATATATATATATATGTATATATATATATATATATATATATATATATATATACATATATATATATATATATATATATATATATATTTATGTATGTATATATATATATATATAGATATGTCTATACCTATATTTACATATATAGATATGTTATATCCATTCAATGATGAATATATATACGCACACAAATACAGCTACATGGTGGAATACATTCCCTGTAGTGTTGTATCCCTGGGCTGGAGGATATGTATGTGGATACATCATGATTAAGCTTATCTGCCATGGCTTAGTGGTAAGTTACTTTGTGTATGATGTACAGGGTCCTGGTTACGAGCCTTGCAGGACCTGCTTATTTTGTTGCTGGGCAGAACACATAAACCTGCTTACAACTGCTTTATGGTGCCTTAATCACTCTCTGTCCAACTGGACGTGTTCTGGCCAGCAACAAATTAAATAACTCTAGCAAGGCTCAAACCAAGGAACCTGCACACTGATGTACCACTAAGCCATGACAGGTACACAGATATTCAATGTTTCAGAAACATATCAGCCAGTCCTGTCATGCAACAGTGCAGAGAATGTTTACCAACATCTAGATGTCTACGTGTGTAGCTATAGTGCAACCTTAACAGATACAACATAGCCATATATATGTATAGATACACATGTATTCAAATATATATGTTGTTTTACTACCTCTATATACATATATATCGTTATCTATGCACATATATCTATATATCTGTTATCAGGTTAATGTATCTATATAGGTATATATGGCCATACATCTGAAGATAGCAACTGCAGATTGACAAATACGCCAATGTCCACATGCACCGTTAATGGGGTTGAGAGGCCCTCACACACTATATGCCTTGTACGCCACCCACAGCCAAACACCTGCACCCTGCAATACACTACCAAGTACAGTCCGCCTCCCACAGGACATGTAATATGTGGAAGCCAACGACGTCCCCAGGATACAGATACACATACACATATATGCTGATACAGGTATACATATATATCTATATATATATATCTATATCTATTTTATATATATATATATATATATATATATATATATATATATATATATATATATATATATGACTACACATACACATGCAGATATAAGTACAGGCAGATACGTATGTAGGAGGTGCACACAATATGGAACAGCCAGTATGCCTGCAGTTAACACCTGAACAACTGGACACTGTATGGGCTAAACATACAAATGTCAGTCATTGCCTGCAACTTATACCCATAGAAAGGTCATAGTACAGCCACCACAAACAGGTTTGCAGAAATGGGACTCCTTTAATTGTGTACCATAATGGTCCTATATGCCATATCATATAGCTGTTCCAATACTGACAACCATATAAATTGAGTACTGCAGCTGTGAAACGGTTACACTTATACAGTAGTCTGGAAAGGTTCACAACTGTTGCAGTCCAAGCCAAGCCCTTCAGAATGTACAATAGTGCTGACAGACTGGGCCACAGGGTACCACACAATCAACAGTATTCTCTGCAGGTGTGCAGTTCAGCAGCCTCAAACTACATTCTGTACAAACTCCATAGAAGGTAAAGATGTGTGATCCAATGGGTTGTACCTGGAACATATTAAGGCATAATGCACAGAACAGTCTGTATCGAAGGGGGCAGTAGGCTTGCAGTACCCCAAGTCATGTTAGCAGTTGCAATATAGGTGGAGTATATGGTACTGTATATCCACATACCTTGTGGCATCTCACCCCTGATACCCCCACATTTGTAACAGCCTAGGTCATTAATGGTGCTCCCCACCTGGACTCAATAATACAACACCATATACCACTATTACATACACTGGCCTCTGCAGTGCATAAGGGCGCATATGTGTTGTGTAGGTGGCGCCCACACATATATGGCCCCACCCCCAGTGTATGTGTGGGGGATAAAACAGCAGTGTATACTAATGGCTGCAATGGCAGTGTGATATACTCACAGCCCACTACAGCACAACCCCCAACAGCATGACAAATGTGCAGAGCTTGGTATGTAGATGGGGAACAGAGGCTGGAAAACAGGCATATATGTGGAACACTGTTGCCATACACTAAGCAAGGTGCTGGTGTTACAGGATAGTCTGCAACATACCCAAAGTCAGGGAATTGAGGTTAGATATAGACATGGATGTAGCCCGCAGCATACACACTGCCAGTGTCATATCTGACACAGGGCTTGTGTGGTGGACAGACATCACATGATATGCATACCTCTGCCCAGCAAGAGGTAGGCCAACAGTAGTGACCTATGCAGACAGACTGCATTCCAAGGTACACTAGTATGTACACACACACACACACACACACACCGTGTAACACCAGTATTATGCAAAGCATTACGCAACTCTACCCACAGTCTGTCTGTAGTTCCTGAACCTCCTACAAATGTGACCGCTCTGAGTGTGTATGTTCTCCTGTGAGAAATATTGCTACCTGCTGCCTGTATCACTGATGCCCACACACAGGACAGATGTCTGTCACACAGGAAATGTGAAGGGACCACGACCACATGCTGTAGGGATTTATAGTGGGTGCTTGCCATGACAGTGGTAATTCAATGTAGTACACATGTGTCATTTTATATATATATATATATATATATATATATATATATATATATATATATATATATATATATAGCTATCTGGAGTGGTATGTGTACATATATTTCCACCATATGTCCTGGACATGGAGTGTAGCCGTACCCCAGCCCCTACAGGCACAATGTCGTAGTGCAAGAGGATGTCAGGTATGTATAGCAGGTATATTACTAGTCTGTTGCTGTCATTGGGATTGTCTTCACAGACATGGTGTGTGTGGATGCTGACATCTGCTTATAACATGTGTGCCATTGGCTACTGACAGACATCCTACGGACATCATTGTAAAGTACTGCTGCTAGCATGTAATGCCCCTGTGGAGTGCAGCAGAGATAGTGGCCACTTTATATGGAACTCCGGACACACACTGTACAGTCCAGAGGTATGCACATATTCCCTTAGTGCACCACATGTGTATCAGGGCTGACAATATGGATGTAGACAGCCATGTAGATGGGTATAACACTTAATGACTGGTATACATTTGGCACCATAGGTGCTGGAGTCACACACTCCTGTCTGGCCTAACACATAATGACTGCTGGTACAGGGGTGCCATGGACACATACTACCCACTAGATATTGACATACATCTGTACAGCATCCCACTGGTCTGTCTGACATACCTGAAGTTTAAGAGAGGCCCGGCAGCAGTACATCAGGCAAGTATCTGCACATGACATCCCACTGGTTAAGTACACTACTTTGCTAGGCATGTAACAATGCACTGTGCAGGCTACGGGCAGACTGGCTCAAAACTGGCCTGCATCTTGTATGGGGGAATGCACATGTACTTGCATATATAGCAGGCTCAACAGCAATGTCACAGCACAGGGTAAGATACACCTGTGTGACAGTGCATTACCACAACCAATGTGAACACAGCCACAGCCGCATATGGTAGGCTAGCATAATATTACAGTATATGGACTATCTGTTCTACACCATCCTCATATGCGCCAGTCACAGAATGTCCCTACATATACTGGGCTGCTACACAGTTTGGTCTGATGGCTGTCTGTGGTTTGGGACATGTGTGTGTATGGTCCTACAAACATGTACGGCGAAACGGTACCATACATTGGGGCAGCATGTAACATCTGATAGATGGGGAGGTAGGACAATGACATCTACCACAGTCTGTACACAGACTAAAGTACATATTAACAATACACACACTGCCGACATTCACCATCACTACATAGACCTCAGTGCTGTACAGACATCCACAGAATGCCCAGCTTATGTCATGAAATATAACCCCTACTGTACATGACATGTGTAGCACTCTGATATATCACTGGCTTGTTATCAGATATGATGACACTATTTATGGCATACAGCACATATGCACTACTTCATGCACGCCATATGTACAAACATTGACAGTGGTGTGGCTGACAGCACATACACAGGGGCAGTATAGACATGTTGCTGTGATAACCTTGTATATTTTCCATTGTAACGGTGTTTGTTGCAACATATGTCCTATGAGGGATATGAAGTCAGTAATTGTCATGGCCTTCACCATCTACAGACTGCAATCCTCACACTACCGTCTGCATTCCACAGATGGATGCTCTGTGGATAACACATGAAACCATAGGCACAACACTGTCCAGTCTGCAGATGTCCCTGCAGATGGGGATTCCTCATATACATGGAACTGACATGGCAGGTATTACTACATGTACGACAGGCATATCCAGACAAGCACTATTAAACCAACATTACTCCAAATGCAGTATAGCAGCACTTACAGTCTGTAGTCAGGTCAGGCACATCCCCTTCCTGTTTGTTGGCCTGTTTCCACAGTGTATGTTGCTGGAGGTGAATCCCCAATCCATCTGGGATGCTGTTTGCCAAACAACAGATCTAGTTCCTGCTCACAGTGACTGAAAAGGCCCAACACCACCATGAGGTTCCTAGGTATTGGAATATGTTTCCATGCAATTGGCTATGGGATTTTTACCACAGCTGTTCCACATGCAATCAGCTAGGCTATGGGATTTTTACCACAGCTGTTCCACATGCAATCAGCTAGGGGAGGGCTGCAATTTGTGCAGAGACCATCAGCTGATCATGAGCATCACATAAAATATACATGCTGCTGCCTAAGCATGACAGGTGTGGGTCCCCACATTCTCCAGAGAGGGAGTGGGGGGTCAGCAAACAGAGGCAAAATACATGTCAGTGAGTGTAAAATTGAAGCATGTTCATGACACACACCTTCCAGCACAGGGTATCAAACCCCCGACAACTATGTAGTGCTATCACAGTTCTATGCAGTTATTGGACTTACCACATGGGTTACCTGATGTGGAGCACTCAGAACATATATGTGAGGGTGAGTGACATCTGCAACAGGGATACAGTAGATATACGGTAGGTGTTGTACATGTGCCTGTCTGCATGTACAGGTGCCAGCGTCAACACAGGCACACTCACACAGGAACGTGCACACACTGACACAGGAACGTGCACACACTGACACACTTGGCAGGGCCAGGAGTGCAACTCGTCACTAGTGGGATTGCCACAACACATCAATGTGCAGGCATCACATGCACCACACGGGTCATACAGAGGCCTTATGGGCAAAGGGTATGAGGAGATGTCACACATCAGACAGAATGCTTCAGTATGCCCTGGGGGGTTGTAGTGAGTGTGGATGTGGACATACGCACTTTACAACACACACACATGAACACACAAGGTGCCAGTTCTGACATCCATGGGTGCATGTCTACATGGGTGTGTGGTGTTCAACTGTGCCAGCAGGCTGTACAAAGGTAGACAATGGGTATACCTTGGCATCAGGCCACATGACAATGGTCTGCTGTGGCTCAGGCCTGTAGTTACTGCATTTGCCCACACAGGTGGGTACTGCATTCCCCATCCAGTCACCTGGGTGACTATTGTGTGTAGTCAATGCTGTACACCACATGCCATGTATGTGTTCCTTAGTCCATGACATGGATGGTGGCTGGTATGTGCACACCTCCCACATGCATGTACAGTGACATGTGGAACTGTACCTGGGGTGTCTGGCCCAATTTGTGAACACAGATTATCATCGGATGTGCCAGTCTTGCCCACCTGTGTCAGGAACTGGTACTGGGCAGCAGGTTTACCCTTCACCTACATTGATGGCATGCCAACAGCATTCCCTGATGTCAGTGTCATCTGTCCATATATGACATGTTGTCAGACATGGTATGTCCATTGTGAGTCACATGTGAAGGCACCACAGGTGGTGCAGGAGTCCATTGGGGAACATGGTAGATGTGCATTGTTTGCATGTACATGCATATTGGGTAGATGGGCAGGGTGACATGCCCTCTGTAGCCCACTGCTATCACTGCATAGCTACTATAAGTGGCCAATATGCAGTGTACTACCCATGCATTGCATGCTGCCTAGGCATGTGTGTTCATTAGACACATGAGTTGAGTGTGTGCTCTGGGTAATAGTGGAGTTGCTAACTTGGATTGTCTGGCCTTGATGTCAAATGTATGGGTATGGCTTTGCACCCCAGCCTCCCAGCTAATTTACATTTGTTATCCCTGAATGGTTGACATTGTGATATATAGTAGGGCCACCATAAAATAAATTAGCAAAACCCACTCCTCAATGCCCACAGTTGACACACACTCACCTCTACACAGGATACGGGTTACAAACACACACCTGTCATGTGTGGGAGTAGAACCCCTACCTGACTATTTTATTACACTACAGCATTACGCAACTATAGTACGCACCACAGACATTACTGGAGTACTATTTCCCTACAGGTGTATTTCACAGTGAATGGCATCAGGAAGATTACCAAAGGAGGGCATTTCAACTGTACTGCAAGTGACTAGCCTAAAATGCATTGCTCCCTACACAGCCAGTGAGACACACACAAAACGTCTGCAACTGACATGAGTGGGTATAGAACCCCTGATTGAGGTCTATGTCACACTACAGCATGGAGCTGTTATGGGATGCACCACAGGGATTGCTAGAGGTTTTCTTCCCTAAAGGTATATTTTACATTGAATGACATCAGCAGATTTACCAAAATAGGGCATTTCCTGCAAGTGACTAGCCTAAAATGCATTGCTCCCTACACAGACAGTGAGACACACACATAACATCCACAACTGACATGTGTGGGTATAGAACCCCTGATTGAGGTCTATAGCAAACCACAGCAATAGCGCTGTTATAGGCTGACCACAGGCATTACTAAAGAACTTTCTCCCCAAAGTGTTACTTCACAATGAATGGCATCAGCAGGATTGGCAATGTAGGGCAGTTGAAATGTACTGCGAGTGAGTAGCCTATGATGCATTGCTCCATACACAGACATTGCAACACACACAAAACATCCAGAACTGCCATGCATAGAGATGGAACCCTAGCACAGTCCTACACCACACTACAGTAGTACACAGTTACAGGACACCCTACAGAGATTAGTGGGCTATGACTTTCCCACAGGTGTATTTCTAGGTGTGTGAGATCAGCAGCCTTGCCAAAGTCGAGTGTGTGTATTGTATGGGATGTGAGTGGCCTAAAAATCATTGTTCTTTACTCAGTCAGACACACACATATACACAGTTGCCAGGTCTGGGGTTAAAACACCTACCTCACTACTTTATCACACTACAGCAGTACGAAGTTACAAGGCGTGCTAGGAAGATTAGTGGGCTATGATTTCCCCAGACGTGTATTTCTAGGTGAGTGACATCAGCAGCCTTGACAAAGTCAAGTATGTGTATTGTACAGGGTGTGTGGAAGTCTAAAAACATTGCTCTCTACTCAGTTAGACACACACACATTCATCCAGTTTCCATGTCTGGGGTTAGAATACCTAACAAACTATTTTATCACACTACGGCAGTACGCAGTTACAAGATGCGCTATGGAAATTACTGGGTTATGATTTTCCCAGAGGTGTATTTCTAGGTGCATGACATCTGCAGCCTTGCCAAAGTTGTGTGTATGAACTGTACTGAGTGTGAGTAGCCTAGAAAGCATTTCTCTCTACACAGCCAGAGACCAAGACACACACACATACACACACTCACACAGTTGCCAAGTCTGGGGTTAGGACTACTACCTAACTAGTTTATCAGTACAAAAGTACACAGTTATGGGATGCTCCATGGGGATTACTGAGATACAGCTCCCCCAAAGGTGTATTTCACATTGGATGACCTCAGCAGGCTTGTCATGATACTGCTATGGGGAGGGCAGTGTGTGCATGGGCTGTAACACATTCATGTTGGGGTTGAAATGCCACATGCAGGCACACGCAGGGTCATATGCCACAGGTACGTGTATACAGCTACTAGGTGACATCGTCCTTGTACAGTCATGCTGCACATCTGGCATGTGCAACATGCCGTCATGCTGAGAGATACTGGTGGCTAGTATCTGCAGTGAGTGACACCTGCACCTCATGTTTGTGGCCCTTTGGCTGTGTGCTGGGTGGGACAGGCCCAGATGTCTTCTTGTCATGGTCACCCTCTTCAACACATCTCTGTCTGTCTACCTTTGGCTTATTATAGTGTGTTGTCCTTACATATATGTCTGTACTCCTATCCACTGTGTATGCAAGGCAGGAGTGGTGCATACTGACATGCGTCTGCACTGAGAACTGCAACTGACAGATATGTCTGGTTCACTGTTGTTTGCTGACATGGCCTTATTGTGTTTAAGTGTGTGAGCATGCCCAGTATGGGCTTTCAGTATGTTGTTGACTGACATTGCCTTCATCCCTCTAAGTGTGTGAGCATGCCCAGTATGACCTTTTTGTATTGCATGTGTGGATCAAGTCCAGGTGGTTTGTACTGCGGTGCTGACCTTTGTGCTGTACACTGACAGGTAGCATGCTGTGTCTGCAGGGTATACATCAGTCATTTGGCATTGACTGCTACTACATTTCTGCTTAGCAGGGGAGACACCAAACCGTTTCTACATTTCTACACAGGGATGGGGGGCACACCTGACTGTTACGATAAGTGTACATGGGATGGTGGGGCACACCTTACACTTTTACACAGTTAATAGGACTGTACTGGTATGTCGGGTACACCATTTCAGTCTGTAGTCTTACCTATCATGCTGACTAGAGGCATACCAGTGTACTACAGATCGTAGCTTTCACTCCCTACATATTAGTTTCTGACTTCCGAGCCTTCACAACTGACATCCAACTGGTTGGCCTGCTGTAGTCTGTCTGTGTAGGGCTGGGGTAAGGGTTACCTATGGGGCTCAATCAGAGGCCATAGTACAGCATTTGTTTGTGATTGTCTACACCTATCCTGCTGGCTGTGACTGTTGTTGGGTATGTGCTCCCCCTGACTGGCAAGTGTGAGTCACTTACCTTGTACGTGTCCCAGTATTGAGGGTGGTGATGCAGGGCTGCCTATGTCAAGTGCACATAGTACACTCCCTATACATGGTTGAGCACAGGTAGTGTCATGTCTGACATCCTTTTTACAGTATGTGTGAGTCGGAGAGAGGTGTCATTCCCTGGGTCCCTACTGTGTCAGTGCATGTGCTATGCATTGCCTCTTGGCCAAGGCCAGGGCATACTGGGCACGCCTCCTTCTGCCTACTGGAGCAGGCGCAGGTTGTTCCTCCTCTGAGTCACTCTGCACCTGTGCAAGCCTTGGCACTAGTGGGGGGCTGTGTGGCCCTGCCCTGTGCTGTTTCTGCTGCAGCTGTTTCCGCAGGATCATATTGTGTAGCATAGCACATACAAGGACAATCTGGGTACATGTAGTTGGTGAGTACTGCAAGGCTCCACCGGATGTGTCCAAGCACCGGAACTGTGACTTGAGCATCCCAAACACATGCTCGATTATGATTTGCATTTGTGCATGTGCGTCATTATGGAGTTCTTGTTCGGGTGTGTGTGCATTTCTGATGGGCGTCATCAGCCATGGCTTCAGTGTGTATCCAGCATCCCCCACTAGATGACCATGTGGGATGTACCCATTGGCAAATCTCTAGTACAGCTGCATCAGATGCAGGATGTGGGAATCATGGTATCTTCCAGGGCAGCCAGCACACACATTCATTATTATCACACATGACCTGACTGTTGATGAAGGGGAAGCCTTGCCGTTGATGTAGACCCTACCCCGCTCACCTGGTGGTGCTTTTATGCATATGTGCATGCAGTCTATTGCACCCACTACCTCAGGGTATTCTGCTATCTGGTGGAAGAGACGCATATTGCTGGCCAACGCCTCACGGGTGATGGGGAAATATATATGCTCACCGATATGTGCTGACATGGCATGCAGGAACTGGTGGAGTACCCTGGATGCTGATGCCTGTGAAATCCCCATCATATCCCCAGTTGGCCTTTGGAGGGTACCTGTAGCTAGTATTCTTAGACCTACACATACCTTGGTATCCACTGGGATGGGTTCCCCTCTGTTAGTTATGTGTGTGAGGCGTGGCTGGCACAGCTCAACAATTTGCTGTAGGAGGTCCCTGTCCACCCTATAGCACGCCACTATCTCCAGCTCATGCAGCCCTTGGTAGGTTACCCTGGATCTGTACACTCTTCTCCGTCTCTTCACTGTGGGTTGCTCAGCAGCATTCACATCCTCACCACCCTCAGCCTCTTGCACATGCTGGTTTATGATAGCAAAAACAGTCCCTAACTTTTTTTCTCTTGCTTTTGTTTTGTAAAATTTCCTCATCTGTATACACTGGTGGTGCAGTGTTTTTGGGAAAAATAAGGGGGAAAAGTGTTTGCATAGTTTATAGTGGTGTGCTGGGCTGAGCTGGGCTGCTGCCTGTGTAATTGGCTGATTCTGATACATTTCACCTGTCAGCTAAGCTAGTTCTCCTTGATTACCTTCCTAGTGCTGTTTTCCCTTCCCATTGCCTCCCTGTTTACGCCCGTGTGCGCGGCGCGCAAACATTGTGTTCATATGTGCACAGAGCTGCTTTTTCCTGGTTTAACTTCCTTTTTCTTCCTGTAGGACCTGATGTGCGGCGTGCACACCCGCTTACACTTTGTAAAGTGTGCTAGGCAGGTTTAGACACACCCCTGGCTAAGCTGTGCTAACCTAGGAGCAATCTTGAGCCACATGTCTCCAATCCACTTACAGTATGCCTGACACACACCCCCATGATGTCACCTATATCCTAGTCTTGCACCCAACTATTTATACTCTTACACTCTTGGGACCTGCCTCACACCCTGGGAAAATCTGGGATTCACTAACCTTTCCCTCATTTGCATAGGATTGCCTACTATAGCAATAACCCACGCCTGGGTGTGGGTAATGCTGGATTTACCCACGGTTGGCATGGTTTGGTCCCGGGGGTGAAGCCCGAGGGACCAAACAAAGACAACCGTGGGTAAATCCAGCATTATCCACACCCAGAAGTGGCTTATTGCTATTATACAATGACATTATTTAAGAAAAGAAATAATTACTTTTCTTAAATAATGGCATTGTATAATGCCTCTTTGCTGCCCTTCCGCAGCTGTCTGGTATTCAGCAGTTCTGATGTACTGCATGCCTATGCAGTACATCAGAGCTGTGGGCAAAAGCAACGGAGAACGCAAGATCTCCGTTGCTTTTTACTGTTTCGCTATGTTAAATGGGTTTAACATAGCGACAGCTTTAAAATAAGCAACGGAGATCTCCGTTACTTATTTTAAAGCTGTCTCACTATGTTAAACCCATTTAATATAGCAAGACAGGTTTAAAAAAAAAGCAACGGAGATCGCAAGATCTCCGTTGCTTATACTATTGTGTCGCTATGTTAAAGGAGTTTAACATAGCGAGACAGCTTTAAAAAAAGCAACGGAGATCTGCGTTGCTTTTTTTAAACCTGTATCGCTATGTTAAACTATTTTAACATAGCGAGACAGTGTTTTATACTAACGGAAAAAGTCCGGGCGACCGGACCTTTTTCCATTAGTATATTGAGGGATTTACAACGGGCATGCTGGTTGGGCTGGCCAATCAGCGTGCACGTTTTAGAGGAGGAATTGTATAATAATGCATAGTTACATGTCCCACACTGAGCGTCCCCCCTTAGCAATGACTACTCACTAGCCAAGTTGTCTTTTGCCTACCATTGACTTGCATGGCAGAATACTGATTTTTGTTAGAATGGTCATTTTCAGATTATTTTATTATTTTCCCCCCGATCCCTTTTGCATGCCACTGCCCTATGCTTAAACAGCCGAGATCGGCGAAATAAAAATTAAAGTTGTTTTATTAATTTTTTAAACAGTTTGCAATGCCAATGGCCTTCTACTTGGCCATTGGCATGCTTCCTCAATAATATGCAGCCTTTATTTGGAGCTGTCATAGCTCCGTTTTGGAATATGCAGATATGTACTCGGTTAGTAACCGAGTACATTTCTGCAGATTGCAGTTGTCTTGCACGGACTATTGCAAGCTTCCTGGATTGCAATATCACCTAATTTTCATGGATTTCTCCAGCAAATGAGGTGATTTGCATACCTGGGCTTAGCCCATGCAAGATTAATGCTGGAGCTCTCATGCATGCCCCTGCCGGCTATTCCTGGATCGCACGGCAGACATATTGCCTGCGTGAGCTACTGCACTCATCTTGCACTCCATGCAGACTTTTGAGAATCCCTGGGAAGAGTACAATTTAGCTTATCTAATTGTTATTTACTAGTTTTAAAACAGGTTTACAACATTATATTAACTAAATTAACATTTACTAAAACATATTTAATAAAAGGTAATTTTTCAGAATTTAGTTTTAGTTCTTTTATGTAAAACATGCATATTATTATCTTATAAATTAATTAGAGTTTAGATTTAATGGTATTTATTGATATTCATCAGTAAAATCTAAATACAATCAAAAACATCTAACAGATGAAAATAAATCTATCTCTGAAGTTAAATATGAAATTAATTCCTTTAAAGAATTTAATTATACTCGATTCATGAACTCCATTTAATATTACCTCACCAAAACATTCTTCTCCCCAGAAGGTTCTAACAGGTGTCAGGCATGTAGGTCAGAAAATGAAGATATGTTACATTTATTATGATGTGTAAATTTGTTAAGAACCTTTGGAACAATTAATCAATAGGAGTTTTTTAAATGTTTTTCCAAATGTAGAAATATCTCATGGGAATTCACAATTTTATACACGCACCCAAAAGGTGTAAACTATGGTGAGTAAGAGCATTCATTAAAATAGTTATGTTCCACAAACATAACTGGCTCAATCTGTTGATGTTGAATTGATCAAAACATGTGAATATGGTGTCCAAATATGCTTTGTTTACAAAATTATTTCTTTACATCAAACTCACAGCTCTGACATTTATGATACCTAGATGAAATGTTTACATACATTTTTCAAGAAATTTTGTAGATTATCAAGTCCTAGCAGCGACTCCTTTACTATTGTTGTAACTACCCCTAGAAGTTCATATTAATGAACAAACTTCCTTCTTTTTAAATGACTGCTTGGTTATGATCATTAATTTTATTAAGCTGGTATTAAAACAGGTTGATAAGAGTGAATATTTGTTTATTCGGGTCTATATTACAAGATTGAAGCTTTACTTAATCAGATAAGTAATGCTCGATCTTGTAATATCGAAACCGTAAAATGTCGAATGGCCAATTTAACCTAGGGAGACACTTCCCTTGGCCATTATGTGGAGTATGCCCGTTTTTCCAAATTGGAGCAATCTTGGAGTTGGTATATTTAGGTAGGGGGTGGGGGAGCACAGCCCCCCACATCGGGGAGTGGGGGACGAAGCACCCTACTTGATTTCGGATGTAAAGTTTTTTTTTTTGATTCGGCCAAGGGAAGTGTTTCCCTTGGTTGAATCGGCCGTTCGACATTTTTAGCTGTCGATATTACAAGATCGAGCTTTAGTTATTCGATTAACTAAAGCTATGATGTTATAATATAGACGCGCTTAGTCTGGGTGATTTGTTATGAAGATATACATGTAGTTTGTGTTTACCTTTAGCTACTTAGATTTAATAGTTAGAGCTGTTATTTAATATGTAAGCATGCATTTTTTCATTATTGTTTGTTGTTGGTAGAAAAAATAAGGCATTCAGTTGCTCTGGTGACTTGATCAATTACGTCAAACATAGAAAACAGATCAAAGAGGAAAATAACAGAATAATACTTTATACCAATAGGAAATTGTTAACCACTTTGGTGCAAATTGTCTCAATGTTTTGATACGCTCACAACACAGGCTGGAATGAAACACAGAATCCGTAAAAGTTATGGATAGGATCAGAATGTTTGCAAACTACCTTCACAATAATCCTGATGATAAAGGGAAGAAAGCAAAGTTACAATTTACAGGTATTGAGGATTAATGTGACAAATCTTCTACTGAAATAGAGGAAAAAACATCAGATAAAAGAACCCAAAACTTTAAGGCAAGTCTAGACATAGTAGGTCACAAGTGTGGAAACATTTACACTTCCCTGGTCAGCCTCAGTAAGAAGCTGAGATCCCTTATAAGATCCTCCAAAGCTAGTTACGAAAACAAAATCAACACTGATTCTAGGGACAACCACAAAGAATTCTATAGCTATGGCAAGAATCTCAATGGCAATGCCCAGATCTGTTCTGAGCTATAGCACAATGACACGAAAATTACAGAAGCAACTGATATTGCTAACATCCTGGCAGATAGGTTCAGTGCTCACGTTACCCCCCTTTCACCCCCCTAAAGGGCCCATATCTATACAGGAAGAATGCAGAGTCCCTGTAATCACAACTATGCAGGTAAAAGCTGCACACTCTAAAGCCAAAAACACAGCATCCATGGGACCGGACAACACCCCAGGCTGCGTTTTACATGAACTTTAGAATGAACTGGGTCCCCACATAAGTACCATGTTCAATCATAGTCTCACATCAGGCTTTGTGCCCGCTGAATGGCACACAGCAACAGTTATCCCACTCCACAAAGGGGGAGCCACCACTGATCCCAGGAACTATTGCCCTATTAGCCTGACTAGCCTGGTCTGTAAGGCCATGAAACATATAGGTTCATAGGTTCATAGGTTGGTACTAGGCTATCGGCCCTAGGGCCTATACAAGCCTAGCCATAACAATTCCCTGACTATTTTTTCCCACAGTATTTACTTCCCTGGACCCCTGTCTAGCAGGGCAACTGACATGATCCCTGAGGTGAATTTCCTATCTCCCATCCAATCATCAAGGTTCCTTTTGAAGAGTGCCAAAGAGGCACTCTTCTTAACATGTATGGGCAGTCTATTCTAGAGTCTAGGGAGTCTCTGGGTCAGAAACCTATTCCTCCAGCATGTTTTGTTCTTTATGATGACAAGGTTTTGATCTCTGGTGCATGTGTCTCTGAGGGATTGGGATTTCTTTAAGTGTAGCATGTCCAACAGCTCTGGGTTTGACATGGCCTTGTATGTTAAGCAGAGATCGCGTCTGAGTAGACGATATGCAACAGAGTATAGGTAGAGTTTTCCTAGATAGTCAGCATAGGGCATCTGCTTTAGGCCTGTGATTCTTTTAGTGAGGTATTTCTGTGGCCTTTCCAGTTGCTGCAGATGTCTTGAGAGGTACATACCAAATGGGGCATTGTATTCTATAATGGGTCTAATGAGGAATGAGTACAATGGGACAATGACCTCCTTTTTTCTGGATGAAGGGCCCTTAGTGATGAGGTGTGCCACATAGAAGGATTTCCTGACTGTTGTGGTGATGTAATCGAAGGTGAGACCACTGTCCACCTGTGTCCCTAAGTCTCTTATCACACTTTCCATGTTTAGTTTACTGCCACCTATGTGGTAATTCACGGGTACATGTTTTTTCCCAAAGAGGATAGCTATACAATTCTTGGCATTGAGCTTGAGCCCATGGCTATGGCGCCAAGCATCTGTTTCTGTAAGGCCCTTTTGTAGAATATCTACATCATTTGGGGATTCAATAATGGCTCCCAGTTTACTGTCATCTGTGAACTTTTGTTAGCCAGAGACACTTAGTGTTGGTTTCTACTTCAGAGAAGTAGATGCCAAACAAGAGTGGTCCCAGGACTGAACCCTGAGGTACTCCACTTGTCACTTGTCTGGAGCTGGATTTGGAGTTGACTACTTTTACAGTGTGGGTTCTGTCAGTAAGCCAGTTGGCAACCCATCAAGTGACATAGGGATTAATGCCCAGCTTAGTAAATTTATCTATGATTCCAGAATGGGGTATGGTGTCAAAGGCCTTGGCAAGGACCAGATAGGCTGTGTGGACCACCTTACCCTTGTCCACGGCTCTGGAGACTGATTTGAAGAAGTCAATCAGGTTCAGGAGACAAGATCGGCCCTTCATGAACCCAAACTGCATGGGGTCCAGTGTTTGAAGGTTGCCAATGTCTTTGTTTATAAGTTCCATGATAATACGTTCCATGGCCTTGAAGATCAGGCTCATCAGACTGATGGAGCAGTAGTGCCCAGGATCCAAGGTGGATCCACTCTTGTTGAGTGGGATAACTGTAGCTGTGCACCACTCAGTTGGCATGAAGCCTGAGGTGAGGCTATGATTAAACATGACGCTTAGGTGAGGTGCCAGTTCATTTTGTAGTTTATGTAGTACACAGCCTGGGATGTCATCTCATCCCATGGATGCTGTAATCCTAGCTTTGGAGAGTGCGTTTTTTATCTGTGTGGCCATTATTACCGGAATATGGAAATCTTTTGGTATTGACATGGCCCCTTTAGGGGGTGAGAGGGGGATGAAGTTTGCACTGAATCGATCTGCCAGGATATTGGCAATATCCTTGGGATCAGTATATTTAATGCCATTCTGTTGTAGCTCACAGCAGATCTGAGCATTGCCATTTAGATTCTTGACATAGCTATAGAATGCCTTGTGGTTGTCTTTGGAATCTTTGGCTATTTTATTTTTGGAGGATTTTATGAGGGATCTCAGCTTCTTACTGAGGCTGGTAAGGGAGTTTTTTGCATCCTGGGATTTTCTTCTTTTCTGCAACAGTTTCTTCCTTTTGTTGTAAAGTTTGTTTATGGCAAGGGACCATCAGATTGGCTTCCTTTTTTTGGAGGAGAGCGTCTTGGTTCTATTGGGGATGGCATGATTCATGCACTAGTGGATGTGCTTATACAGTGCCTTAGTGTAGGATTCAGCAGTTGAACGTTCAGTTCCCGTCTGCATGGGTGTCATGAAGTTTGTCACTTCTGACTTGAATAGCATGAAGTTGGCTTTGGAGAAGTTTTTTACCGAGGTTTCCTTACTGGGTGATGGGGGTGGGATGTGGATGTCAAGGGTGATTAGCTTATGGTCAGACCTGACCAACGAGGGAGCGACCATAGGTGTGGAGCATCTATTTTCCATGTTTGTAATGACCAGGTCTAGGATATTGGAGCCCCTGGTGGGACTAAGGATTAGTTGATCCAGGGCATTGGAATTTATGAATTCCAAGAACCGTTGGGCAAAGGTGTTGGTACACAAGTAGTTTTCCCAGTTAATGGCAGGGTAGTTGAAATCACCCAGTATTAGGGTGTTTGGTTGTATCTTAATATTTTACAGTATGTTTAGAAAGGTGTAGTATCATCATGAACTCTTAAACAAAGACATTGGTAGCCTCCAAACTCTGGACCCCACCCAGTTCAGGTTTGTGAAAGGCAGATCATGCTTCCTGAACCTGATCGACTTCTTTGAGGAAGTCACCAAAGCCGTAGACGAGGGTAAGGTGTTTCACACAGCCTATCTTGACCTTGCCAAGGCATTCAACACCACCCCCCATTGTGGAATTATAGCTAAACTCACTAAATTAAGTATAAATCCCTATGTCACAAGATCAGTTGCCAGTTGGCTCACTGACAGAACCCACACTCTAAAAGTTGCAGACTCCAAATCTGACTTCAAACCAGTGACAAGTGGAGTACCACAGGGTTCAGTCTTGGGACCTCTCCCATTTGGTATCTATTTCTCTGAAGTACAGGATAACACAGAAGGCCTTTGGCTAACAAAGTTCACAGATGACTGCAAACTAGGAGCCATAGTTGAGTCCCCAAATGATGTGGACATCCAATAAAAGGGCCTCATTGAGACAGATTCCTGGTGTCAGAGCCATGGCCTCAAGCTCAATGCCAAAAAGTGCATTGTCATCCCCTTTGGTAAAAACGCTGTACCCATGAACTACCACATAGGCGGCAGTCTAATAAACTCTGAATGTGTGATAAGAGACCTTAGGAACCAGGTGGACAGTAGTCTCTCCTTTAATAATCGCATCGCCACAGTAGTCAGAAAATCCATCTACGTGGCACACCTCATCACAAAAGGGTTCTCATCCAAGAAAAAAGAGGTCATTGTTCCCTGTACTCGACACTCATTAGACCCATTATAGAGTACAATGCCCCTTTTGGAATGTACCTCACAAGACATCTGCAGCAGCTGGAAAGGCCACAGAAGTACCTCACAAAGAGGATTACTGGCCTCAAAAAGATGCCCTACACTGACCATCTCAAAAAACTCCAGCTTTACTCCATAACATATCGCCTACTCCAAGGTGATCTCTGCCTAACATATAAAGCTATGTCAAACCCAGAGCTGTTGGACATGCTACACCTAAAGAAATCCCAGTCTTTCTGAGCTACACGGTCTAGGGACCTAAACTTTGTCACCACAATAAACAGGACATGCTGGAGGGATAGATTCCTGTCCCAGAGACTTCCCATACTCTGGAACAAGCTACCCATCTATGTCAAGCAAAGTTCCTCATTAGCACTCTTCAAGAAAAATCTTGATGAGTGGATGAGACATAGGAAATACACCCTGGGGATCACTTCTGTGGCTCTGTTTGACAGGGGCACAGGAAAATAACTTTCTTGGGTGGCGTAAGCCAGGGAACCTTGCTGGCTAGGCTTACTTAGGCCCTTGGGCCGATAGCCTGGTACCTACTTATGAACCTATGAACCTATGAACATGAATTCTGAGATATAAAGATCATTAAACTCTTTTGAAGTTCTTCCACCATATCTCAGTCCCAAATAAATACATGTACTTTGTGAGCTCCCTGTAGATCCCTCTGCATAAAGAAGTCCACATTTTTGTGAAAAGTCAGCATCAAATTCACAATCATTTGAGGTAAAAAGTTTCTGAATAAGATAGGCTAAGCTGCACAACCCAGCAGCTACTTGGAAGAGAGCAGCTGATTGGTTCCTCAGAGCAGAAAGGTCTATGGAGAATAATTATCTGAACTGAACTTATAATGATGCAGTACTAACTTCATACTATCTCTCAGAACGCAAGTGCATCTCCAATAGTACCCCATTCTTTAACCAGCTGTGCACATAGAGTAGAACACTGAATTATGCCATAGTGGTTGCTTCCCTGCTACCATGACAAGACATTTACTTACAGGGGCAAAATGATCAAGGGCTGCCATCAACGAGCTCTTATTCACAGCTACTAATGACTTTGGATTATGTACGTTGAAATCTAACAAGAGCTGGTTAGAAACAAGATATACTGCTATACTAGTCATGTTAGACAAGCACCTGTACTCAACCAGTACCAACATCAAGGTTAATAAGACAAGACAACCATAACCTAAACCAGAGCAAGTGATGGTCATAACCAGGAGAGCAGGAGGCTGGAATATCATCTACCCAGGACAGAACAAGACCAGCAAGTTTCCAAATTTGAGTCTTGTGTATTAATTATCATTTGATTCTTTTATGGCCTTTCTGCACTTAATGTATGTTTTCTTGTGGCTGGAAGTAACTTATTAGCTTTTTTCAACTGCTAAATAAGTATTCTCCATTTCTGATAATTTTTGATAAACATCATTCAGTGCACCTTATCCCTAGCCTCATTGGAGAAAATGCTTTCAGTAATAGGTGCTGTAACATTGCTTCAAATTTAGATAAACAGATGTCCCACTGTGCATCTAGTGACTATCTAAATCTGCATCAAAAGACTGAAATCCTGGAATTTGTACAGACTTTTTCCTCTTATTATACTGTGAGTCTATATCTAACAATTTATCATTTCCATCATGACTTCTAGCATTAAGTAGCACTGACAACTTTCTGCAATATATATATATATATATATATATATATATATATATATATATATATATATATATATAGATACACACACCTGATTTACCTTCAATTGGTCAACTAACATGTATGTCAACATTACAAAGCAACAAAAAGCACCTCTCAGCTAAAGAACTTCAGGTAACAACGTAAAGCAAAAGAACAAAACCCAGATGTTCACCGCAGCATTTAATGGTCGTACAAAGCTTTCAAGTATAACTCTTCCAAATCAGCAACGAAGTATACCATTTTTAAAAACACAATTGAACCAATCCACTCACATAACCAATTAAGTCCTAATTAGCTTAGTTAAAGTGCCCTATCTCCTAAATACATATCAAAAATGATAAAAATGTTTATAAAATACATAGCAACTATATGTGTATATATAAAAAAATAGAAACAAATATATATATTTATGTATAAAAATGCATATATATATAAACATTTTAACAAATTATTCATTTAAATATGACACTTCAAAATCTTAAATTAATTCATGCCTCTCTCTTAGAACAGGTTTAATACTAGTAGCAGAATTAAGCCCTGGGTAACTATCTGCTCGGAAATAATTAATCCATTTATACTCCATTAACTCAGTTCTGTTCACTAGGTCACCACCTTTAGGATTTTGATGAATTACCTGTAAAATCATAAACTTAAATTTATGCATTGAACCATTACTAGGCATATGTTTAGCCAGTGCATTTCTTAAGACATTCCTTCGCATATCTGATAAATGTGAACTGATTCTTTCTTTTAATTTTTTGTTGGTCTTTCCTATATAGAAACAGTTATATTGGGTACAGTTAGCAAAATATACCACATTTCATGCATCGCATGTGCCCCTGGCCCTAAATTCAAACATTTTCCTACTTAATGGAAGTATAAATGAATTATCGATATTAATATCATCACAATGCAAACAGTTCAAGCAAAGTACTGTCCCTGGTTTTCCCATAAGTGTCTTAATAGCTTTCTTGATTTTAACATCTTTATAGCACAGTAATTGTTTAAAGTTATTTTCTCTCTTGTATGCAAAAATTGGTCTATGGCCTATTAACTCATTAATTTCCTGGTTAGACGTTAGAATAATCCAGTTTTTTCTAATAATTTTCTGCATAATATCTGAGTGTCTATTGAATTTCATAACATAACTGATCTTACTATTAATGTTAAATTTTATGATAGAGTTATTACCAGATTCCTCATTTAACCTTAATAAGTAGGGCTTAGCCACAGTCCCCTCATACATATTACTTCTTTCTTGGATAGTTCAATCATAGTTGTATTATATCATCCATCAGTAAAATCTGTTGCCATCTCATACATTTCCTTATAAAACATATCATCCTTCATGCTAAGCCTGCTTGCCCTCATAAACTGGCTTTTTACTACTCCCCTAAACGTATGCTTAGGATGCATACTCATTGAGTGGACATATTTTGGTACTTGAACGTTCTTTCTATGTATAGCAGTAACTAAAGTATTATTTTCTTTCAATATAGTAATATCTAGAAAACAGATGGATTCCAGTGAATAGTTAAAATCAAATAATAGAAAGTCAGTAGTGGATTCAAGATGTTCCTTATATCTAATTAATTGACTGTCATTACTTTTCCATAGCAGAAAAATATCATCCACAAAACTTTTATATAAAGCTATATTGGTGTTCCTAAAGATATTTAAATTACTATAATAAATGTGTTCTTCTTCCCATCTAGTCAACACAACAATGTTAGCATAGGTGTTCACGACAGGTGTTTCCATTGCAACACCTTGTTGTTGAAAAAAGTTGTCACCAAAACTAAACCCATTATTTTGCAAAACACATTATAGCATCTGACATAATAACTGGATTTTTGACGTACAAAATTCACTTTGTGAAGTGAAATATTCTCTAACTGCTTCAATACCATATGGGCTCGGGATTGCAGTAAAAAGAGATCTTACGTCCATAGTTACAAGCCACATATTAGTAGTTGCATTAGTCAAGCACCATTCTTTTAATGAGAGAAGAAAATCACCAGTATATTTAATAAAACTGCAGCTAAACCGGAGAAGGGGAGCTAGCTGTTTATCTAAATTCTTTGAAATGGCAACAGTTACCCATTTACTACCAGAGACTATAGGTCTCATATGAGGTGTACTTAAAGATTTGTGAATTTTCGGTAATCCGTATATAAACGGAATGACTGGGTTAGCTGCATACAAATAATTATTTGTTTCTGAACTAATACTATTTTCCATCAGTAAATCATACAGGAAACTTTTTACTTTCCCAATAACCTTAATGACATACAAACTATTAACTAGAGCAAATGTTTGACCATCAGATAAAAAATTGTTCATGCTACTAAAATATTGAACAATATTCATTATAACAATCATACAACCTTTATCTGCAGGTTTAATAATTCAATTTTCTTTCATAAGTAGAGAGGTCAAAGCTTGTCTTTCACCATTCATAAGGTTAAAAAAAACATTTAGTTTTCTGTGTAAAAAAAGCATCATATATATCTTGCTCACACATATCTGTAAATGCTTTTACCACAGGAGCACCATGTGGAATAAAAGTACTAGCACATCTAAGTGTCACGCCACTAGATGTGTCACCCTTGAACAATAATTTTAGATCCAATGACCTTACAAAAACTCTTAGATCTGTCAATGTCAGTTAAATCACCAGATGCAGCAGGTATGAATGATAAACCTTTCGCTAACAGTGGCTTCTCATTTTCATTCAATATCTAGTCTGAAAGGTTTAATACATTTGTCTGTTCATTCACTTGTATATCAGTTGGTAATACAGTTACTTCTTCAGTTTCTTGTATTGAGGTTCTTGGCCTATCTTGATGTTTATTTTCTTCTGACTGTCCTCATCTTTAATTATTAAACCTGCAGATAAAGGTAGCATGATTGTTATAAAGAATACTGTTCGATATTTTAAAGATACTGGTGATTTTCTTCTCTCATTAAAAGAATGGTGCTTAACTAATGCAACTACTAATATTTGGCTTGTAACTATGGACGTAAGATCTCTTTTTACTGCAATCCCGAGCCCATATGGTATTGAAGCAGTTAGAGAATATCTCACTGCACAAAGTGAATTTTGTACATCAAAAATTCAGTTATTATGTCAGATGCTAGAATGTGTTTTGGAAAATAATCCGCCGGATTCTCGAAAGCTTGCATGGCATGCAAGATCGGTGCAGGAGCTCAAGCAGGCAATATGTCTGCCGTGCAATCCAGGAACAGCCTGCAGGGGCATGCACAAGTGCTCCTGCACTAATCCTGCATGGACTAAGCCCTGGTATGCAAATCACCCCATTTGCAGGATAAATCTATGCAAATTAGGTGATTTTGCAATCCAGGAAGCTCGCAACAGTCCGTGCAGGACTAGTGCTATCTGCAGAAATGTACTCAGTTAGTAACCGATTACATTTCTGCAAAATCCCAAACGGAGCTGTGACAGCTCCAAATAAAGGCTGTATATCATGTAGTAAGCATACAAATGGCCAAGTATAAGGCCATTGGCATTGCAAACATAAAAAAATACAGAAATAAACTTTGATTTTTTTTTTAGCCGATCTCGGCTGTTAAAGCGTAGGGCAGCGGCGTGCAAATGGGATCGGGGGGAAATAACAAAATTAACTTAAATTAAGCATTCTAACTAAAATCAGTATTCTGCCATGCAAGCCAATGGCAGGCAGAAGACAACATGACCAGTGAGTGGTGGTTGTAAAGGGGAGAGGCTCGGTGTGAGACATGTAACTATGCATTATCTGGCAGTCCTATGAAAATGAGGGGAAGAATAGTGAATCCCAGTTCTCCCCAGCATATGAGTCAGGTCTCAACAGTGTAAGAGAAGGAATAGCTTGGTGCAAGCCTAGGAGTTAGGTGACATCATGGGGGTGTGTGTCAGGCATACTGTAAGTGGATTGGAGCCCTGTGGCTCGGGTTTGCACCTAGCTTAGCACAGCTAAGCTAGGGGGTGTGTCTAAACCTGCCTAGCACTCTTTACAAAGCCTAAGTGGGTGTGCGCACCATGTTTTACAGGAAGAAATAAGAAGTTTAACCAGGAAATAGCAGCAGTGTACATATTTGAGCACTCTGCACGGAGCGCACACGGGCTTAAACAGGAAGGCAATGGGAAGGGAAAACAGCAGTAGGAAGGTAATCAAGGAGAACTAGCTTAGCTGGCAGGTGAAATGTATCAGAATCAGCCAATTACACAGGCAGCAGACCAGCCCAGCCCAGAACACTACTTTAAACTAAGCAAACACCTTCCCCTTTGGTTTTTCCCACATTCTACACCACCGGTGTATACAAGCGGGGAAATTTTAAGGCAACATAGAACAACATGTGCAAGAGGCTGAGGGTGGTGAGGATGTGAATGCTGCCAATCAACCCACAGTGAGGAGACTGAAAAGAGTGTACAGACCCAAGGTAACCTACTAGGGGTTACATTAGCTGGAGATAGTGGAGCACTATAGGGTGGACAGAGACCTCCTACAGCAAATTGTTGAGCTGTACTGGCCACACCTGACACACCAAACTGACCGAGGGGAACCCATCCCAGTGAATACCAAAATATGTGTAGGCCTAGGAATACTAGCCACAGGTACCTCCCAAAGCTCAACTGGGGAGATCATGGGGATCTCAAAGGCATCAGCATCCAGAGTATTCCACCAGTTCCTGGATGCCATGTCAGCACATACCAATGAGCACGTATATTTCCTCAACACCCGTGAGGTGTTGGTCAGCAATATGCATCTCTTCCGCCAAATAGCAGAATACCCTGAGGTATTGGATGCTATACTTCATGCACATACACATCAAAGCACCACCTGGTGATCAGGGTAGGGCCTACATCAAGTGCAGGGCATCCCCTCCATCAACTGCCAGTTTGTATGCGATGCCCAGGGCATTATAATGAATGTGTGTGCTGGCTGCCCTGGAAGCTATGACTATTCCCACATATGGCATCTGATGCAGCTGTACCAGAGATTTTCCAATGGGGACATCCCCTACGGTCACTTAGTGGGGGATGCTGGTTACACACTGGAGCCGTGGCTGATGACACCTATCAGAAATGCACACACACACCTGAACAAGAACGCCATAATGAGGCACACGCACATACCAGACTTATAATAGAGCATGTGTTCGGGATGCTCAGGTCACGGTTCCAGTGTCTGGACACATCCAGTGGAGCCTTACAGTACTCACCAGCTACATGTATCCAAATTATTATGGTATGCACCATGTTACACAATATGATCCTGTGGAAACAGCTGCAGCAGGAACAGCATGGGACAGAGCCACACAGCCCCCCACCAATGCCAAGGCCTGCACAGGTACAGAGTGAATTGAAGGAGGAACAACCTAGGCCTGCCCCAGTAGGCAGATGGAGGCGTGCCCAGTATGCCGAGGCTGCGGCAAAGAGACAACGCATACCACATACACTGACACAGTAGGGATCCAGGGAATGACACCTCTCCCTGACTCGCATACAGTAAAAGGGATGCCAAACATGACACTACCTGTGCTCAACCATGTATAGGGAGTGTACTATGTGCATCCAATATAGGCAGTCCTCCAGCACCATCCACATGTCTGGCACACCCACAAGGTAAGTCAATCAACCTACCAATTGCCAAATGGAGTAGAATGTGTCGTTACCTGTATTTATGGTATGGATGTGAGCATGCAAGGGAATTTGGTGGCTGAATGTTATGGCAGCAGACAGTAGACACCCATAGTAGCACCATGACATCTGTAACACATACTGGAGTCACCACAGTAGCCAGTACTACACAGGGTGACACAACCCACTGCAGGAAATGTGCTGAGCAACATATGTCCATATGACCCACACATGCCAATCAGGGCGGGTCACATACCCAACAACAGTCTTAGCCAGCAGGACAGGTGTAGACAAACCCCTGAATGATGGCTATGGTTAACCCCCCCCCCCATGCCTACACAGACAGACTACAGCAGGGCAGACAGTGGGATGTTAGTTCTGAAGGGTAGAAAGTCAGACAATAATATGTAGGGCAACCAAAGCTATGATTTGTAGTACACTGGTATGCCTCTAGTCAGCATGATAGGTAAGAATACAGAATGAAATGGAGTACCTGACATACCAGCATAGTCATAGCAAATGTGTACAAGTGTCAGGTGTGTCCCCCATCCTAAGTAGTAATGTAATAACAGTCAGGTGTGCCCCCCAATCCTGTGTAGAACTGTAGAAATAGACAGGTGTGCTCCCTATGTAGTAATGTAATAACAGTCAGGTGTGCCCCCCCCAACATCCTGTGTAGAAATGTAGAAATAGTCAGGTGAGCCCCCCCACCCTACGTAGTAATGTAATAACAGTCAGGTGTGCCCCCAACCCTGTGTAGAAATGAAGAAATAGACAGGTGTGCCTCCCCCATCCTATATAGTAATGTAATAACAGTCAGGTGTGCCCCCCATCCTGTCCCACCCAGCACACAACCAAAGGGCCCCAGCCACATAAGTTTCAGATGTCACTCACTGCAGATACTAGCCACCAGTATCTGTCAGCATTACAGACTATTGGTGCACGTGCCAGCTGTGAAATATGACTGTACAAGGAAGTAGTCATCTAGCAGCTGTATACACATACCTGTGAAACATGACCCTGTGTGTACCCGCATGTGGCGTGTCAACCTCTAGATGGATGGGTTATGGCCCATGCACACACACTGCCCTCCCCATAGCCCTACTATGACAAACCTGCTGAGGTCATCCACTGTGAAATACACCTTTGGGGGAGTTGTAGCCCAGTAATCTCTGTGGCACATCCCATAACTTTGTACTGCTGTAGTGTGATAAAATAGTTAGGTAGGAATTCAAATCCCAGACATGGCAACTGTGTGTCTGTTTGTGTAGAGAGAAATGCTTTTTAGGGTAGTCACACTCCCTACAAGTAAAATGCTCACATTTAGCAAGGCTGCTGATGTCATCCACCTATAAATACACCTTTGAGAAGGTTGTAACCCAGTAATCTCTGTAGTGTGTCCTGTAACTGTGTACTACTGTCGTGTGATAAATTAATTAGGAAGCTGTTCTAATCCCAGACTTAGCAAGTGTTTTTGTGTGTGTCTTTCTGACTCTGTCTGTGTAGAGAGCAATGCTTTTTTAGGGTAGTCACACTCCCTACAATTCATATGCTCCACTTTGGCAAGGTTGCTGATGTCATCCACCTAGAAATACACCTCTGGGAAGGTTGTAGCCCAGTAGTCTCCGTAGCACATCCTGTAACTGTGGACTGCTGTAGTGTGCTAAATTAGTGAAGTAGCTGTTCTAATCCTAGGCTTAGCAAGTGTGTGTGTCTGCCTGACTCTGTCTGTTTAGAGAGTAATGCTTTTTAGAATAGTCACACTCCCTACAATTCAAATGCTCAACTTTGGCAAGGCTGCTGATGTCATCCACCAAGAAATACACATCTGGGAAGGACATAGTCCAGTAATCTCTGTAGCATGTCCTATAACTGTGTAGTGCTGGAGTATGATATAGACCTCTGTTAGGGGTTCTATATCAACACATGTTGGTTGTGGATGTTTTGTGTGTGTTTCAATGTCTGTGTAGGGAACAATGCGTTTTAGGCTAGTCACACTCAGTGCATTTCAAATGCCCTACTTTGGCAATCCTGCTCATGTCATTCATTATGAAATACACCTTTGGGGAAGGAGTTCTCCAGTAATCCCTGTGGTGTGTCCTATAACAGCTCTATGCTGTAGTGTGATATAAACTTATGTTTGGGGTTCTCTACCCACACATGTTGGTTGTGATGTTTTGTGTGCGTGTCACTGTACTACAATTCAAATGTCTTACTTTGCCAATCCTGCTGATGTCATCCAATGTGATATACACCTTTGGGGAAGGAGTACTCCAGTAATCTCCATGGCATGCGCTATAACTGCTGTAGTGCTGTAGTGTGTGTGTGTGTGTGTGTGTGTGTGTGTGTGTGTGTGTGTGTGTGTGTGTGTGTGTGTGTGTGTGTGTGTGTGTAAAACTTATCCTGTGTGGAGGTGGGTGTGAGTGTGTGATACCTGGGCCCAATGTGAAGTGGGTTTTGCAAATTTCTTACATGGTGGCCTTAGCATATATCACAATGTCCACTGTACAGGGATAACAGATGTAAAATAGCCGAGAGGCTGGGGTGCATATCCATACCCATATGTGACATCAAGGCCAGACAGTCACAGTTAGCAACCACAGTATTACCCAGAACACACTCTCAACCCATGTCTCTCACACATACATGCCTAGGCAACAGCCAATACGTGGGTAGTACACTGCATATTAGCCACTGATAGTAACTATGGAGTGATTGCAGTGGGCTACAGAGGGCATGGCACCCTTTCCATCTGTCCAATAGGCACACACATGAAGATAGTACACCTTTCCCATGTCCCCACTGAACACGTGTGGTGCCATCACATGTGACCCACAAAGGACATACCATGCCTGAAAACATGCCCTGTATGGACAGATGCCACTGACACCAGGGAATGCCATTAGCATGCTATCAATGTAGGAGCAGGATAAACCTGCTGTCATTACCAGTTCCTGCCACAGGTGGCCAAGACTGGCACATCTGATGATAATCTGTATACACAACATGGGCCAGACACCCCAGGTACAGTTTCAGGTGTCACTGTACATGCATGTGGGAGGTGTGCACATCCTAGACACCGTCCATGTCATGGACTAAGGAATACATACATGGCAAGAGATGAACAGCATTGGCCACACACAATAGTCACCCAGGTGACTGGATGGTGGAATACAATACCCACCTGTGTGGGCAAATGCAGAAACTACAGCCCTGAGCCACAATGCTGACCATTGTCATGTGGCCTGATGCCAAGGCATACCCATCACCTAGCCTTGTATAGCTGTCTGGCACAGTTGACCACCACACACCCATGAAGAAATGCACCCACGCATGTCAATACTGGCACCCTGTGTGTTTGTGTGTGTTGTATGATGCATATGATCACACCCACACTCACTACAACCCCCATTGACATACTGAAGCATCCTGTCTGATGTCAGACACCTCTCCATACCCTTTGCCCATATCACCTCTGTATGACCCCTGTGATGCATGTGGCACCTGCACAGTGATGTGTTGTGGCAATCTCACTAGTGATGGGTTGTATTCTTGGCCCTGACAAGTGTGTCAATGAGTGTACATTCCTGTGAGACTGTGGTTGTGTTGATGCTGGCACCTGTTCATGTGGACAGGCACGTGTACTACACCTACTGTGTAGCTGCCATATCCCTGTTGCAGATGTCACTCACCATCACATATATATTCTGTGGGCTCCACAGCATGTAACCTATGTGGCGTCCAATAACTGCATAGAAATGTGATGGCACTACATAGTCGTCAAGGGTTTGATACCCAGCGCTGGTAGGTATGTGACACAGACATGCTTAAAATTTACTCTCCCATCCTTCCCTGACTTGCCTTTGCCTGTGTCTGCCTCTCCCACTCCCTCTCTGGTGGATGTGGAGACCTACATCTGCTTTGCTTAGGCATCAGCATGTGTATTTTAAGTGATGCTCATGATCAGCTGATGGCCTCTGCATGAATTACAGCCATCCCCTATCTGATTGCATGTGGAACAGCTGTGGTAACATTCCCATAGCTAATTGCATGGAAACGCACTCCAATATTTAGGAACATCATGTTGGTGTTGGCCCTTTTCATTCACTGTGAGCAGGAACTAGATTTGTTGTTTGGCAAACAGCATCTCAGATTGATTAGGGATTTACCTCTAGCAGCATACACTGCGGAAACAGGGCAACACACAGGAGGGGGATGTGCTGACCTGACTACAGACTGTAAGTGCTGCTATACTGTATTTGGAGTAATGTTGATTTGACAGTGTGTGTGTGGATATGGCTGTCCTACATGTTTTAATACCTGCCATTTCAGTTCTGTTTATGAGGAATCCCCATCTGTAGGATCATCTGCAGACTGGGCAGTGTATTGTGCCTTTGGTTTCATGTGTAACCCACAATTACTGACTTCATATCCCTCATAGGACATATGTTGCAACAAACCCTGTTACAACAGTAAATATATGAGGTTATCACAGCAACATGTCAAAGTTGGCCCTGTGTATGTGCTTCCAGCCACAACTCTGTCAACCTGTGTACATATGTGGTGCACCATCATTAGTGTCATCATATCTGATAACAAGCCAGTGAGATATCAGACTGTTACACATGCTATGTACAGAAGGCGTTATATTTGATGACATAACCTGGGTATTCTGTGGTTGTTTGTACAGTATTGAGGCCTGTATAACTAGGGTGTATGTCAACAATGTTTGCATTGTTAATATGTACTTTAGCCTGTGTACAGACTGTGGTAGATGTCATTGTTCTAGGTCCCGTCCTATCTGATGTTACATGCTGCTCCATTGTATGTTAACGTATTGGCTTACATGTTTGTAGTGCCATACACACACATGTCCCATTCCACAGCCAGCCAGCAGACCTAATTGTGTAGCAGCCCAGTATATGTAGCGTTAGTCTGTGAGTGGCACATATGAGGATGGTGTTGAACATAGTCCATATACTGTAATATTATGCTAGCTTACCATATCTGGCTGTGGCTGTGTTCGCATTGGTTGTGGTTATGCACTTTCACACAGGTTTATCTTACCCTGTGCTGTGACATGCCTGTAGAGCCTGCTATATATGCATGTACATGTGCATTCCCCCATAGGAGATGTAGGCCAGTGTTGAGCCAGTCTGCCTGTAGCCTGCACAGTGCATTGTCACATGCCTAGCAGCTTAGTGTACTTACTCACTGAGATGTCATGTGCTGATACTTGCCAGATGTACTGCTGCTGCTGGGCCTCCCTTAACTGTCATGTATGTCAGACAGAGCAGTGGGATGCTGTACAGATGTATGCCAATATCTAGTGGGTAGTACGTGGCCATGGCACCCCTGTACCAGTTGTTATTATGTGTCAGACCAGACAGGGGTGTGTGAATGCATAATCTATGGTGCCATATGTATACCAGTCGTTATGTGTTATACCAATCTACATGGCTGTTAACATTCATATTGTCAGACATGGTACACATGTTTTTCACTAAGGGGTTCTCTGTATACCTCTGGACTGCACAGAGTGTGTCAGAATGTCCACATATATTGGCCAGTATCTCTGCTGCAGTCCACAGGGGCATTATGTGCTAGCAGCGGTACTTTACTATGATGTCCTTAGGATGTCTGTTAGTAGCCAATGGCACACATGGAAAGCAGATGTGACCTCCCACACACACCATGTCTGTGAAGATAATCCCAATTACAGTAGCAATAGTCTAATAATATACCTGCTATACATACCTGACATCCCTTTGCACTACGAAGTTGGGACTATAGGGGCTAGGGTAGGGCTAGACTCCATGTCCAGGACATATGGTGAAAATATATGTACATATAATTATCCAGATATCTAAATATATGATTACACATATACATATCGACATATATAGATGGGTATGTATATGTACATAGATATACATATACATAGCCAAATATATACATATACAGAGAAATATATGTCCACACATATACAGATAGTGATAAATATGCACATATATGTATGGATATCTACAGATATATTGACAGTAGTAGGTATATCAGAATAGATATGTATGCACATATAGTTTTTTATATATATATATATATATATATATATATATATATATATATATATATATATATATACGAACATAACTAGGCATATCTGTACAGATAGGATGTGCATACATATACAGCTATATACACATATATCTATATGTGCATATACGTATACCTATATATACACATATGTATATATACATATGTGTATATATATATATATATATATGTATACATAAGTACATATGAAGATATGTACACATGGCCATATATATGTAACACTATACAAATGTGTATACAGACAAATATATGAGTATACATGTGTATGTACATGTAGACATATATACACCTATCATATGTATACAACCATATTCCTGTCATGAGTAAACATCACGGTTGTGTATACCCTCCCACATGTATCTCACCGTATGTATCTGCTATGTGTACATTATGATAAAAAAAAATATGTGACGCAACAGTCATATTAATAACAAGGGCTGCACAATTTAGGAAGTAAAGGCAATTGTTCAATACTACTCAATATGTGTATTGACAGCTATACTGGTAAATCAACAGCTATCACCACAGTGGTTGTGGTATAGTGGTTAAGTGCTGTGACTTCAGTGTAAATGGTCCTGGGTTCAAGAACTGCAATGGCTGCTCATTTTGTTGCTGGGCAGAACAAGGGCTGTCGGATACAGAGTGGTTAAGGCTGTTTTGATCAGCTTTAAGTGCATTTGTGCAGGTTTGCGCAAAGCTAAGTGGTGATATGCTATGGGTAAATGTATGGGCACTTACACAGTGTAGGCAGCACTTACCAGTGCACAAATCAGCTTATCTGTCATATTGCAGCAATGTTGATACTTGCTAAGCATCGCTTAGCCCTGGTAACCTGGACACACAACCCAGTCTGTTAACCTGTAATGAATGCATGTAATGGTATGTACAATACAAGCACCTATGTGCTGTTATTACAGTAGCAAGGGGTGTGAGTGTCATGCGTGGGACACAGACATATATGAGGCCTGTACAGCACGGTTATCCATGTGAATGATTGACATACATGTGTAGTAGCCCAGGGTACATACTGCCACTTTGGCATGTAGTGTATCATGGCAGTACTACTGTTGACAGTGGTAACCCAGGCAAGAGCAGAGTGCTTAATGTAATACGGACAACAGGCACACCTGCAAGCATGGCTGGACACCAACGACTCCCTGTCGTATCCCTGGTGTGTGAGCTGTGTCACAGTATATACCTCTTACTGGTCTGTCAATGCACTCATGCTACTGCATAACTACCTGCCAAGCTGATGACTGTCAGTCCTTGTACAGATGTGCAGATGGCAGGTATCCAGCTGGGATATGTACAGGCAACCTACACTTGACTGATGCAGTACTACGCATGTGGCATGTGCATGAGATGCATATCCCTGTATTACCAATGTTCCACAAACCAAAAGACAGCTGATTCACCCAGGCTAACACTGTGCTGTGGGGAACTGTCCAATAAATAATCCACAAACCAAAAGACAGCTGATTCACCCAGGCTAACACTGTGCTGCGGTGAACTGTCCAATAAATAATCCAGTGTTAGCCTGGGTGAATCAGCTGTCTTTTGGTTTGTGGATTATTTATTGGACAGTTCACAGCAGCAAAAGGGCATATTTCTTCATTTTTTTGTATTACCAATGTTGGGGTATACTATGGGTTGTATTGACGTTGTGGCCAATGTGTAATGGTGGGTATGGCAGAGTATCATCATGGGTTTCAGGGAGTACAATATCCAGTGGGGGATGTGGGTGCTTTGTACACTGTTATTATACCAAGGTACACCAGGTATATGTGCCATGTACCACTTTATGCTTACCACTGTCACCATCAATCATACAGGTAACTGTTACCACAATCCAGGCCAGTTATGCATGTGATGTGTGCTGCCCACCTGTAACACACTGGAGACACGGTCAAGGCAGTTAGCAGCGATAGGCCCTGGCATCTCAGATGTGTGTCTGGCTGTTCTGTATCTGTAAATGTGCATATGATGGTATGCCACACTACGTATCATCCAAATTCACCCATTGCATCCCCCATCAGCATATTGTACATGCCGTGGGATGTTCCGCATGTACCATGTAACCTGGGACACACCTCTCCCTAAATGCTGTGCAGTGTGTGCAATGTAAACCACACACATCAGTACCATGACATTGCTAGGTAGGGGTCTAGTCCCAGTGTTGGCAAGTAACAGTGTGCGTGTATGTGAATGAGTCTACTTCAGGTTGCAAGGTATGCATGCCTCAGTGGGCCACCTGTCCATGTGGCACAGGCAATACCCGGTATAGTAACCTATGAAATGTGTTCAACTGTACCCCAGATATGTCACTGCCATGGTGTCAGCAGTGACATACCCCGTTGTGCAATATGACTGCAGACCATCCCTATGCTGACAGATGTACACCTACAACACACATGGATAACATTTTAGAGACCACAACCAACCAGTGTTACTAAAAGCTATAAGGCATCATTGCTGGATGGCTTCACTACCTGCCAAATATGCCTCACAATGTGCTCCCTACAACATGTTACACTGCAGGACTGTGGTACACTGTTGTACAGTCACTGTGTGCATCAGAACCATATCAGTCTGTCCCTGCTTCAATGGTATGGATGACAGGGATGGGGCACAGGTATCGTCATATACACTGGGTGTGGTATTGGTTTGCCTGAGGCCGAGTGTGGGCCATACATTTGACACCATGTGTGTGGGTGAGGGTTGTAATCTGGGGAGCTGGCTGAGGTGATGTGTGTGTAGGTATGAGGTTGCCCTAGGTGTGTTTGCATAGTGGGTGGGTATGCATGCACACAGTTCTGCCATGTGGCTGCCCTACACATGTGTTTATGGACAGCTGCAGACCATACCTGCACATGGACTGTGCCTGATAGGGGTTCCACAGGTACATCCAGGTACAGGCGTTGATTTGCTACTCTTATCTGCTGATGACATTTGTCTGCTGGTACCAGGTCCCTCCTGGGACTGGCCAGGACTAGGCACACGTGGCCTGCTGTGATGTGGTGTGGACAGCACACCCCCCACACTGCCGGGGCTGCTACTGCCACTAAGGGAGCCCCTTGGTGTCCTAGCAAGTCCACGGTGACTGCCAGCTGTTGGTGTTGCTAACCTACGTCCATGTGGGCATCGCCCCATGCCCACCACACATTGAAGCTCGGACACACCACAGCCGGTGAAGGCCATCATCTCATAATGCCATCTATCTGCTTGCTTGGTAGATGCACGGATGGCACCCAACAGTTCATGGAGGTTGTCACTTACAGATGTGGCAGCAACCCTCTGCAGCCTAAGGCCCTGTCTGGTGTAATGCTCAAGACGTGCCTGCGCCACCACTGCAGCCTGAAACATGCTTCTGCTGGCTGCAGCTATGTTGCCTCTTTGATGTCCAGTGGCCCTACCACGAGCACCCTGGGAAATCCACCTATGTGGCAGCCTGCCTGACATCCGGCTATGCCTGCTGCAACTGGACACAGTAGGCATGGTTATCACACTTTCCTGTGCACTGCCACTGAACACCAGCTGTCCCTCTGCTATGGCCACTGGTGATACAGTGTGTATAGGCACTGCAACGGTGTGCAGGAATGGGGTGTCTAAAAGGGGATGCCAAATGGAGCAGTTTTGGACCCTGACAACCCCACCTGTGCCTCAACATTATTATTATCATCATCATTGGTGTCTGTATGGACACGTACATCAGATCGCATGCAGGAGGGCCCCTGACCCACCTCACCACATGTGGGGGAAAACAATGAACGCACTTTAAAACCTGTACAGCATTGCTTAACTGTACACACACACACACACACACACACACACACACACACACACACACACACACACACACACACACACACACACCTCCATACTACCTACCTGTCCATGGCTTTACAGACAGTCCCATGTATATGTCCATGTGTTACCCCATCCTGCATCATACTTGTTAACATACACACATTGATACCACTCATTAACATCACAGTCTTCTAAATGCCCACACAAATGGCCACAACACATGGCCTGCTGCTACTTTACCTGCCTGACCTGTGTGTAGTGGATTTACATGGCCTTACTGCTGTCATTCAGTATGCACCCTCTGTATGACCAGAATGATGTGCATGGCCCCTATATGTGTGGGCTACTGTGTTGTATCCATAATACCTCCCACTGGTGTGTCACGTGTATGTAATGCTCAGCACATGCCAGATATGCTGCTCCATCAGCCCATCATGTCAGCTGTAATATTTGGATACACTCCCTGGTGTTGACTATTACTTCCCCAATGCATCTGTAGAGATGTATATGTGGGTTGTAGGTGACTTCTCTGCTCACTGTGATATTAAGTGTGTACCTGGAGTCTACCTTCCCTCTGGATGCCTGTTCCATGTGACAGACCATATTATACTATTTGCTGTCCACTGATTACACACATGACAGGTATTCCTGGTGTGTAATGCAGCAGTCCATGTCCATGTACTGCATGGTCCCAAAGGGGGGTACAGCCATCTGAGCACCCCATAATCACACATGTGCATACATGACCACACACACAAACACACACATGCACACACGCATCATACATGCATCTACCTCCCACCACTTCACCAGAGGGACCCTGCAGGCAAACTAACTAACCACCAGGATGCACACACACACACACACACACACACACACACACACACACACACACATACAGGTGAAATTGCCCAATGATCTTACACACACTCCTCCTATTACCCATCTGTCAAAATGCAGAACATATGGTACAGAACAGCATGTAGTTCAGCTATAGTCAATCCATGCTAGCAACAGTATACATGTGTGTGATGCATGTGCTGTGACTAGGTGACGCCCTTCCCCTGGATACCACTGCACCATGTACACAGCATTGCTGTGCACCTGTTCTGCACCGTGCCATGTACTGTGCACCACAACTCACATGTCTACAATCCATTGTGGAATGTGTATTACTGTGTCAGTTATGTCAGCTTTACTTCTCACAGCCCCTATGTGTTTCAGCAACACATACCTGGGATGATATGTGGACTGTTGTCATTGGTGAATGCCTGATGCCTGATTTACAGCTGCCAACATCAACAGACCGTGTATGACCACTGCATAAATGCTTACACTGACAACCATCAGAGCATACCGTGGCTATGGGGGGGTGTACACACCTTTATTGATTTTACACACACACCCTTGATCTGCCATGGGACCACAGCACCGCATATCTTAGCAGTACACAATCCCTGTATGTAACATATGTCCTATACTTTCACATGCAGTGTCTACAGATTGTGTTAGGTGTGCGGCTGCTGACCGCAATGCATACACACCATGTGGGCATATGTGTGCACGCCTTTATCATGACAGTTTATCACACCTCTTGTTGTGTGTACTATAGCAGTCACTGCTCATGGCAGGGGTATACCAGTGAGGGCCTTCTGCAATTGCCAGTGTATGTTCAGTCTACCCTAAACATGTCACCCTATTCTGCATGATTGCAAGGTCTACTCATGTGCACATCCCATGGTCTTCACACAATGTCATCACTATTGCAGTGTGGGTAGGGTTATGGCTGCCACAGATCCTGAACCTGACTATATGCAGATAGAGCCATTCCTACCATCCTTAGGATCCCCGCTGCAGTGCACTGGTGTGTCATGCTGAACCCCCCCCTCAGCTTTTATCAGATGCATGACAGGTAAGCCCTACACATTTGTGTCACCTTGCAGTGTTCCATGCACTGAACACCACATGTTGTTGCCTAGACCCAGCTGATAATGTGGACTACTGTAATGCCTTATGCCATAGTGTATCTCTGCAGCAGTTGGCATTGTCTTACAGGTATATACACTGCAGTTGCACTATATATGGGTGTTGTTTAGTACATGTCACTACTGTAGGCCATGTCTACCAGCAGTATGTTACTCCCTGTGGACACATTCCTCAATGACAGGATGTTAGTTGTCATGCAGGTGTGTGACATAACCTTTCAATACCTCATCATGATCTCCCCTATGAGGCCGTGCATTTCACAGCAACAATACATGCACATATACAGCATGCATTCAGGATAGGTGTGTTAGATGTGTGCATGGAATATACCATCACCATTACATGCCCAGTGTATTGGCATGCATCTACATAAGACATACTCACCAGCTACAGGCTGCTGCCTTGTTGCTACCCAGAGAGACCTACATAAGAGAGTGAGAGATGCAATGTCAGTGGCCACACCTGTGGCACTGCTACAGGCTGGGTGCAGTACTACCATACATCAACAGTAAATTCCCACAATACTACCACATCTGGATATCTGTTTATCACTACAATGCAACAACACAATATATCTATGACATGTCAGATATGCATGATCTACCTGTACCACTGCAGATATTTACACAACAGTGGTCTACTGATGTGCCCTGTGTCCTTACCTGCATGCTCCTCGGCTGGTGTGTGGGTGACACCCTCCTCCATGAAGGAGTCCAGTGGTTGTTGGTGTTCCAGATGGGCAGGTGCCACGAGGCTGACCGGGAGCTCCTCCACAAGAGTCAGGGGGGAATGGATGGCATGGCCCTCCCCCTGTGGTGAGCTGATCCCCCCAGCCTGCAGCAGCATGCCAATGGGCATTGTGAAGCAGGTTGCTGCAATGATGCCGGACCTGCTCATAAATGCGGTTATGCAGGCCGACATCATTGACCCTGTGGACTAGATCATTCCACAGGGCGGTCCACTCCTACTGGTCACGGGCTGTCCTGCCAAAGAGCACCTGGTAGTGCTGTACCAGGTGGTTGATGATGACCTCATTTTTATCCGCTGAATACACAGGTAACCTGCTGTGTGATATCTTGCCTGAAAGACGTAAAGATGGAAACAGGCATGAGCAACTCATACGGCAAGGTTACCAGTTTGTAATACACATCTCTGCCACCCCCCCCCCCACCATATCAGCTTCAACAGACTGTACACAGAGCTCATTAGGTATGGCTACAGCTTATCTAACGTTTGGACAGATTTTGTATTGTACCACACTTGGCCTGTTACAGACTAATCATATGCATGCCATTGTCAGGGCCACTATGGTTACATATATGCCAGTGGTATGGCTGCTCTGAGATTGCTGTACATCTGACAGTCTGTGTCATTGGGGATATCTTTGCATGCTGTTGGACATGTACCGGGATTGTGTAGACTATTACTACCAACAAATGTTCTATAACAGTGACACAATAGCATGTATATGTTCTATTGGTTAGCTGATCCAGCTCTCCACAGCCATCTGACCATGATACCTGGCCACATCACATGTGTGTCCCAACCTGCAGCCTCCTTGTGTACTGTTACAGCAATACCATCAGGTGGAACCACCCAGGGGATGTTGACCCCCCCCAGGGCACACACCAACATGTTCCTGTCCCCTGAGCTCAGGTCTAGGGTCTGTTCCATACCGGGCTCCAAAGACACATGAGGGATGTGCTACATCAGTCTGAGGCACCCAGTACACAGTCACACGGTCAACATGCTCCTCCTGCTCAGCCTCCAGATCAGGCACCTTCAGGACGTGGACTACTGTTGTGAGTGGCAGTTGGTGGGAGGCTTGTTCCCATTGTGCCCATATTGGGGAGCACGGGGTGTCCACATCACAGACCACACACACCATCCACAGTGTTTACCCACCATATGTGACACATACTACCCCTGTAGACTGTCCTCTATATCTACCAATCCTGACCACCTCCACATGTGTACCTGCCATACTTCCCCATACTCCCATTGTATACTTCACAGATGGGGGCAATGTGGTGCCCAGAAGGGGCTAACATGTGACATACCCATCCATGGTGCACACACTGCCAGATGTAGATATTTGTGTGTATTGCTATGTGTGCTGCTGCCTCGCACATAGCACACATCACTGTGGTAGTGATATAGGGGACATATTTTTACATACATATATGTTTGTGTGTGTGTTTGTACATATGTAGACATGTGCATATAGGTATATAATCTATATATGTGTAGATATATGTGATGTCATATATATGTGCACATATATACATCTACACATGGGTGTATATATATATATATATATATATATATATATATATATATATATATATATATATATATGGGTCCATGTCATATGATCGACTGTTCATTTGACTGAAAGTTCATTTGACTGAAAGTTCATTTGATCGACAAGCATTTTAGGTCCAGGGTCGCACAACATTGGGGAAGGGGGCAAATGCTTCTCGATCAAATGAACTTTCAGTCAAATGAACCTTCAGTCAAATGAACAGTCGATCATATGACATGGACCCATATATATATATATATATATATATATATATATATATATATATATCTTTCTGGACATACATGCTGATATATATTTATCCTGATATATATGTGACATATGTACGCATATACATACCTATATGTGGGGTACATTAAGACATTTCCACAATCTCACAACACCTTCCTGCACAGCTGCATTGTTCTACTTTGCTACAACCCAGACAGGTGCCACATATAGACATGGCCTGACATTAGTGGGGTATATGTGGGACCTGTTTGCAGCTAATCCTATTACACACCTATGGCATTCTGGCATGCTACATTACAAATTCACCTGAGTACCCTGCCAGTGGTTGGCTGTGGCTCCCACATGTCCATCATAATGGCATTACTTCCACCACCAGCTATTGGCCATGTCATATACATACTTCTCATTACACAACATACACTATTATGGCTTACAACTTGTCTGTCAGTGCTGACCTGCTTAGTTAACAGCTATGGCCCACTACCCACAGGGACAGACACTATTGTCCATAGCAGTTGTTCAGTTGAACATCATCACAGCAACACCCGATGGCACATATAACTCATTCCACATAATCTATCCCATTATGATGGACCAGGTACTACATTCTAATACATGTACATATACTTCACATACCTGTTGTGGGAATGATGTATTTATGAATGGAAGCTGCCTAAATCCCTGCGTTTTCATCTCTCTCTTTCTCGTTCTCTCTCTCTCTCTCTCTCTATGTCTCTCTGTCTCGCTCTCTCTCTCTCACTCTCTCTCTGCAGTGAATGGATTGAGCTGTTTTGAGTAGATTGCAGCCTGGTTTAGTAGGTGATGCACTTTATCAGGTGATGGCCTCTGCACCAGTCAGTGTCCTAGCTTGCTGTGTAGTACTTCCAATTACCGAGTCATGGCAACCACCTACTATAAATCCCTACATCATGTGGACGTAGTCCCTTTACCTTTCCTGTGTGATGGACATCTTTCCTGTGTGTGGGCATCACTGTTACAGGCAACAGGTAGCAATAACTCTTACAGGGGAACCGGTACACTCAGGCCAGCTACATATTTGTAGGAGATTCCAAAACTACAGACAGAGTGTGAGTAGAGTTGTGTTATGCTTTGTATAGTACTGATGTTACAGGGTATGTGTGTACATACTAGTTTACCTTGGAATGCCGTCTGTCTGCAGACCTCTCAACTGTGGGCCTATCCTCTTGGTGGTCAGAGGTGTGCCTATCATGTTTTGTCTGTCCACCACAGTGTCAGATATTTCACTGGCAGTGTGTGTGTTGAGTGCTATCAGTACATGGCTACATCCATTTATGTTTCTAACCTCAATTCCCTGCCTAAGGATATGTTGCAGACTATCCTGTAACACCAGTGGCTTGCTTAGTGTATGGCAACAGTTTTCCATATATAGGCCTGTGTTCCAGCCTCCGCCCTTGACCTGCATACCAAGCTTTGCACATATGACATGCTGTCAGGGGTTGTTCTGTACTGGACTGTGAGTATATATCACACTGCCATTGTTGCCATCAGTCCACTGCTGTTGTATCCCCCACACATACGGTGGGGCTGGGGCCATATATGTGTTGGCTTCACCTGCACAATACATGTGCGCCCTTATGCACTCCAGATGCCAGTGTGTGTAACAGTGGTATATGGCCCTGTATTATTGAGTCTGGGGGGAGGGATGCACCAAATATGACCTAGGCTGTTGCAAAATGTGGGGGTATCAGGGGTGAGCTTCCTTAAAGTATCTAGATGTACAGTACTGTATACTTCACCTATATTTACATTACTCACATAAATTGGGTTAATGCAGGCCTACTGCCTCCTGTCATACAGACTGTTCTGTTTGTCAGTATGCATGTGAGGGTGTCAGTTATCCCATTTGGTCAACTGAAGTTTTTACCACCTAGTGATTTTGTACAGAGTGCAGATAGAGGCTGCTGAACTATACACCAGCATTACATACTGTTGATTGTTTGGTATCCTGTGGCCCAGTCTGCCTTTACTATTGTACACTTTGAAGGCCTTGGACTGGACAGCAACAGTTGTGAACCTTTCCAGACTACTGTATTAGTATATCTGTTTCACAGGTGCATTACTCTGTTTATATGGATGCCAGTGTCTGAACAGCTATATGACATTGCATATAAATCTGTAATAGTACACAAATAAAGGTTTTCCATTTATGCAGACCTGTGTGTGATGTTTTTTCCTATGACCTCTCTGTGGGTATATGTTGCAGGCAACGATTGTCCAGTTATTCATGTGTGAACTGTAGGCATAGTGGCTCTTCCATATTGTGTGCACTTTCTACATATGTATCTTACTGTACAAATCTCTACTTGTGTATGTGTAGTCACATATATAACATATAATATATATATATATATATATATATATATATATATATATATATATATATATATATATATATATATATATATATATATATATATATGTATATATATGTATATATATATATATATATATATATATATATCTGTATCTGCATATATGTGTCTGTGTATATGTATCCTTGGGATGTTGATAGCTTCCACATTTTACATTTCCTATGGGAGCCAGACTGTACTGCATGATATGTTACCAATACCAGCCTGACATCATACAAGTGGGATGTAGTACTGTTAACATCTTGTGCCGATGTCATGTCAGGCCCTGGTTATGGGATCTGCAACACTTGGTAGGGTATTGCAGGGTGGATGTGTTTGGCTGTTCGTACAAGACGTATATTGGTTGGGGCCTTTCAACCCCATTAATGGTGCATGTGAACATATATGTTTTTGTTAATCTACCATTGCTATCTACAGAGGGATGGCCATATATACCTATATGTATATATATATATATATATATATATATATCTGCTTGCATATATATAACTATGTCCCATATATACCTGCATAGTTATATATCTGCATAGATATATGTAACTTGCTGTGTATATGTAGACATATAGGTGTAGACATATATGTCGATGTAGGCATTTGCATGTATATATGTTCAAATATATTTATATATATATATATATATATATATATATATATATATATATATATATATATATATATATATATATATATATATATATATATATATATATATATATATACATATATAGATATGTTGTATCTGTTTAGATATTAATATATTTACCCACACACACATACATCTAGATGTTGGCATACATTCTCTGTACTGTTGTATGGCTAAGCTGGATGATATGTTTCTGAAAACATCAAATTTGTGTATTTCTAGTGTGGGAGGGTGGCTTAATGGCTAAGGTGTTTGCTTTATAAACACAAGGTGCAGGGTTTGAGTCTCACAAGAGATAATTGGCTAGGCTTAAAATGGCTCACAAGGGCAGTTAGCTTAGTACTAAACTATGAACTATGACTTTGTGGCAAATCACTTTGTCTATGGTGTGCTGTTTCTGGGTTCGAGCCTTTCAGAGGCTGTTTATTTTGTTGCTGGGCAGAACACGGGCCATTGGATACAGAGGGATTAAGGCACTTTAAAGCAGTTGTAACCAGGTTTGCATGGAGGTAAGCACTGCTAACTTCCAGTTACAGTTTCTTATACTCAGTTAGCTTCTAAATTGCTTAACCAGTGTAGGCATTGCTTACTCCTGTGCAAACAGACTGAAACCCTGTTACTACTGCTTAAAAGTGCTTACTCCTGCTTACTCCCACGCTAATTTCTTTAAAAGAAAAAAAAAAGGGTTGATAGGAAAGTGGTGAAAAAGGGGCACAAAGAGGATAAGACAGTAGGAAAAATAGCTAGGAATGTGCAGGAAGGGTATGGGGAAGGTCCATAGCTGCCCATTTCTACTAGAGCAACTGCTGTGCATATACACAGAGTTTGGAGGGAGATTTGGACACTCAAATCTCTCAGAGAGGGGTGAGGACAACAATAATAAGTTGTGATGCCAATTAGACCAGATTACATGTGTCCAGTGGACATGTGTGCGAAATGGACAGCTATGTATGGTGCAAGATTTTTTTTGGGGGAACTGTTTGCCCTTTTTTTTTCAGGTGAGAGTGGGATGTCGGGGTGGGGTAGTAGGTATATTTGGGGAGGTAGGTTGGGTAGGTTAACAGACAAGTCAAACAAGAAGCATACAGGGGTGGTATATGATAGGTGGGGGGTAAACACCTTGATGGGGAGGGGTGTTGGGAAATCGTTGGCCTATGAGCCCCCTAGTGGAAACAGTGGGACTGAGGTCCCCACCCATGTGCAGTCACCACTGCACCTTCACAGCCCTGATGGTGGCTGTGCTGGGGGCTGTGTCATGGAGCCAGACTGATGCTCTAGTTGCGACACATGGCCCTCGAGCTGGCATAGAAGATCACCAAGCTGCTGGTTGAGCTCTCTACGCACCATGACCCCGACCTGGTGGCAAGTGACAGCTTCCTGTCCACCCCAACTCTCAGGGGGGGTGAGCCCCATCCCCTGAGGTGGTTCCACCCGAAGGTGGTGCAGGTCAAATGGACAGGGAGGTTACAGGTTGGGCCCCAGACATGCTGGTGCCCAGTGCCATGGCCAGCTGAGATGGGACAGGTGGGTCCGCTGGGACCACCCTTCCCAAATGTTTATTTATTTTACATTTGTTGACCGGGATAGTCCTACTGGATACATGTCCATTTTTAGTGGAGGCCCGAGGAGAAAAGCTCCAAGATAATAATTCAAACTGAACATTTAGTAAATTCTAGTTTCAAGCAGATTACAGTCATAAGCAGTACCAGCACGTATAGTACTAACTTATTATAAAACACTTTACAAAACATAACATTATTTTCAAAGTTAAACATGCATAACATTAAATTCAGGTTTAAGACACACTGAGCAGCAGTTATACAATTGACCCTTCCTGAAATGGAGTGGTAGAAAAAAGTTAGAAGTAGTTGAAGGTAAGGCACCTAAGAAATAGAGAGGTCACTAGTCGGGGTTAGTGCAAGGACATAACCAATGAGTTTTGAAGTATTTCTTGAGTTTGTTTTTGAACTGAGTTAGTGAGGGTTCTAGGGTCAAGTCAGCTGGGGGTCTGTTCCATATTTTTCCAAAAGAGTTGACAAACAGAGAGTCCCCAGCTGAGTAGTTGGATTTGTATGTTTGAACTAGTAGTCCAGTGGATGATCGCAGTGGCCAGGTGCTGGTGTAGGGGCTGATAATATTTTTTCATGCAGGTGTTTTTTCTGGTTGGTAAAGGACTTTATGTGCCACTATTAGCTGGTTGAACTGCAGCAGGCTTGACAGTTCAAGCCATCCTAGTCAATTTAGACTGTGATAGTGGTGTGTACGGTAGGCTGTGCCAGTAGCAAATCTGGAAATGTGGTTATAGCAGGATGATAGTTTATTAAGATCTGTTTTGTTTAAGTTGGAGAATAGAGGGGAGGCGTAGAGAAGAGTTGATAGCAGATGGGAACGGGCAATTGCAGTTCTAGCAAGTGGGGTAAGGAAAGGTTTGAGTCTGTAAAGAGAGCCAAGTTTTTTATTAATGGTTTTGATAGTTTGATTGATATGTGCATCAAACTTCAGGTTGATATCAACGATGACACCCAGTAGTTTAGTTTGGGCTTCTGTGGAGATGATAATGCCATTGTTAGCAGTTATGTTGATGGATGGCAGTGGGATCCTGCATGTGGGGGAGAAGAGGAGCAACTTAGTTTTGTTGGGGTTTAGGATTAGATGTTGACTGGAGAGCCATTGTTCCACTGTACTGAAGGTATTTTGGGTTAATGTGAATAAAGTAGCTGGTGAGGTGTCAGAACAAATCAAGGTGGAGTCATCCGCATATTGAATGCAGGTAGCTTCTGGGATGACTGAATGAAGGTCGTTGATAAAGATGGAGAAAAGAAGGGGTCCTAGTATCGAGCCCTGGGGGACTGCTAATGTGATGGGTAGGCGAGATGATAGCTTGTCCTGCCATAGGACTGCTTGTTGCCTGCCCTGCAGGTAGGATTGAAACCAGTGGAGTGCATGGTTGTTTAAAGAGAAGGCCTTCAAGGTATTTATAAGCATTTTGTGGTCAATCATGTCAAAAGCCTTGGATAAATCTAGAAAGAGTGCTGAGGGTAGTTTGTTATTATTGCGGTTGTGGTTAATGACATTAGAGAAAGAGAGGAGGGAAGAAGTAGTACTGTGATGTGGCTTAAAACCATGCTGAAAGTTGGACAACAGCTTGTTCTGTGTGAGGTAGTGCATGTGCTGTATGTGTACACACTTCTCCATAATTTTAGCTAGAGGTGACAGAATAGCTATGGGTCTAAAGTTTGACAGTTCAGTGGAATTGCCTCCTTTATGGAGATGTATGCCATGGGAGATTTTCCATATAGTGGCTACAGTAGCTTCAGATATAGCTCTGTTGATCAAGATTGAGATGGGGTATGCTATGGTGTCAGCAGCCTTTTGCAGATAGTCTGCTGGGAGGAGGTTGGCAGCCAGAGTGGTGGGTCTTAGTTTCTTAAGAAGGGCATGAATAAGTTTAGTAGAAACAGGTTGGAAGGTAAAGTATGTTTGGGTACTGGGTGTGGCTACATTAGAATTAGAGCCATTGGGAGAAAGTTGGCTGGCTAAAGACTGGATAGTCTCTGTGAAGAAGCTGTTGAAGATATTAGCAATGTCTACTGGGGATTTTTGTTGAGAAGCTGAGGGGGGTGGAGTAGCGGTTTGACCTGGGTGGAGTAGTTTGTTTATTCCTGCCCAGAACTTTTGAGGTTTGTTTTGGTGTTTTTGCAGTAGATGGTAGTAGTGGTTCTTTTTGTCTAAGGTTATGGATTTTTTGGTGTCATTCCTTAGCTGTCTGAATCTTAGTGTTATAGTGTTTAGAGTTCATCATCATATTTGGGTTAGTAATAGTCAACACATTCCAGGGTTAGGTATAACAGCATGCATAGATATTCCCATTAACCCAGACACCAGATACGGACAGTTGAATAGCAAACAGAACACATGCATATATGGGACCACAGTGGTAATACGAACAGCATGCAAGTACATTGATGGCACCATGCCACCATTGTTGGAATATTTCATTATAGCACATGCATGGGAGCAATTAATATATTTATCAAACAATTGGACATTATCAGAACATAGGTGTCATTACATACTAGTTGGGGTGGGTATGTTGATTATTGTTGGAGATATGATGGGGGGAGAGAAAGATGTCAATTAACAACTAGTATATTCCTGTAGTCCACATTACTCTCCTAGTCAGTGCTATCTGTACTTTACAAGTCTTACTACACTACCCTATAGCCTTAGTTTGGACAGTGATATAGCTGTCATCATCATTCTGCGTGGACTGGTTTTACCTGCAGTATACACCTATTACCTGGTATACCTGTGGAGGGAATGTTTATTAACACTAACTATCTGTTTCTGCACATACTCCCAGATTCCGGGTTGATGTTGTGCACATAGCTATCCAACTCTTTCTGCACAGACTCCGGCCATGTGTTGACCACATGCAGGTGTGCTGGGGCATTTCTAGAATATTGCCTTCTTCAACCTTTAGTGACCTGACACACACATATACATGGTTTCTTACACAGTTATATTATGTAGCATAGTGTGAGTGACAGTGATCAGTGATACATTATTATTATTCAGAAAAACTGCAACACTCATAATTCTCTACAATACCAGAATGAACAGTACCAGTGCAGGCTATTGTGGTCTTTATCTCTCAGCACAGTGTTCATATTCGATGTACCTGTGGGAGCAATGTTTGTTAGCTCTACCTGTATGTTGCCACACAAAGTACCAGATTTCACATTAGTATTATGCACATACATCTCACTCTGTTACTGTACACACTCCGGTCACAGCTTGACAACATGGGGGTGTAGATAGGACATACTTGGCTTATTACTCTCCTAACAGTTTTGGGGGTTGCCACAGTGACAGGTATGTTCTCATAGATATTTGACAATCACTTGTATTCCCTGTTTACTGGCTAAACATCTGGGATCATCCCACAGACTTACCAGGGGGACAGGCAGCAGATATGGGCCCATATACTGGACATTCTGGCCTCATCTGTACAGTTGTGGGGTATGATTCTGTATGCAGCCTACTTCCACTCCCAGGATTCAGACCATGGCTGTGTCCGCTACAACTTAAGCACACTGTCCATCACAGCTGTATCTGCTATGTAGATATTGCTGTATGTCTCCTATCTGCTTTCTGTCTTATTAATCCCCTGTGCTTTTGCATTCCGACCTTGTATTACAACACTCTTATACAGATTTCCTAGACAGTTATATGTTGTAGGACAGTGTGGGTGACAGTAATGTGTAATACCGCATTATTCAGAGCAACTGCATCAGTCACACTGCCATACAATACCAATGTAAACAGTACCAGTACTGGGTATCATTCTTGTATTTCTGGGCACAGTGTTGGTATCTGGCAGACCTGTGGGAGAAATGTTTATTAACACTACTTGAATGTTCCCACACACAGTACCAGATTCCACATTACTATTATGCACATACATCTGACTCTGTTACTGTGCAAACTCTGGCCATAGCTTGACAAGTTGGGGTGTAGATGGGACATACGTGGCTTCTTAGTCTCATAAGGTATTGGGGAGTTGTTAATGTGCCAATTTTGTTCTCATAGATGTGTGTCAATCAGCTGTATTTCCTGTTTGCTGCCTATACGTCTGGATCATCCCACTGATTCCCCAGGGGGACAGGTTGATAGGCGACAGATATGGACCACTTTACTGGACATTCCTACCTTTCCTGTAACTAGTGTTCCAGATGCAGATTTGCTGTATCCAGGACTGTATGTAAGCTTCTGAGCCCCCCAAGCCTTTCTGTGTTGGAGGAAAGCCTTCTAGTTTATCAGTGGGAGTGGTAAGCACTAGGTAATCTGTCTACCACATAAGGAGTGGTTCTGGCCCAGAAATTGTAGTTATTGGCCGTTTGGGCAATCTTCCATCTCTCTTAACTTTCTGATTTGAAAGCCTGCATTTGCACTTGTTTCTGTCCTGTGACTCGTCTAGTGCAGATACATATTCTTAGTTTTAGCACTTAAATTTGCTTATTCATGCTCAGCACTTGTTCAAAACTTGTAAACACTATTTTATTTATTTTTTTTTATTTATTTATTTAACATTTGTTGACCGGGAAAGTCCACTTTGACCAGGAAGACCACTAAATAAGCTACTAATTACTATAGCACTCAATCTTCCTCATTACCTAGAAGAAAACAATTTTTGCACTTACTTTTTTCACTGGCTTAGAGAAAAACAGCTCTTGTACTCACTTTCCTCGCTTATCTGCAGGAAAATAGTTTTTTTATTCAGGCATGTCCAAGGGTCAGCTCCCAGTGTTCTTTCCTGTCTATCTGATAAATCTAGGCATCTTGAGGCAATGTAGAAATTGCCTCATGTACACAGACAACCCTCTCCCCCTACCACCCAGCACTACAACCTGTGAGAGATGCACTTATCTAGCCAAACTGGAGGTAAAGCTCTCTCCAACCAAGACTGAACTTGACAGTCATGAGGAGGAGGTAAACATTTGCACCACACCACACTCATCACATAGTCTCACTAAACCTACACCACCAAAATCCACACATAGTAACACAAAAACATTCGCGGAGGGTCTCAATAATAATGTCTAAGCAACAGAGACCTCCAAAGCAGAAACGCAAGCAACCTCCATCCCTCAACACAACCCAAATGACACATAGCCCACAGACTCAGTGTGCCACTCAACCACAGCCAATAAGGCAAAACAACGTACCCAACACACTAGTCATAAGTGACTCTATAGTCAGGCACACTGATGTCCCACTCACCAGGCTAAACAAGGAGAAGGTTACTGTCAGCTGCCTGTCAGGTGCCAGGATCCGCCACATAACCCACGCACTCAGGTCACTCCACAACAAGTAAAAATATGACTGTCATTGTCCATGTTGGTGTGAATGACCTGAGACGTACCTCCCTGGACTACATGAAAAGAGACATGGAAGAGCTCTCCAATCTTGTAGTCCAGGCTGGTATGACCGTAGCCCTGAGTACCATTCTGCCATCACCCAGAATGATACCACAGTACAAGGACAAAATGATTGACTTCAACAATTGGCTAAGCTTCTGCTGTCATTCTAAGGGGATCCAGTATCTGCTTGCTTGGGATGACATGGTTGACAGACCATAATGCTTTGCCAGAGATGGCCTGCACCTGTCTCCCCTGGGATTCTGGATACTGGATAAGGCTCTTGCTGCCCCTATAGTGCCTTTTTTAGGCAGGGTTCAAATAAAAAATTCACCACCGTAACAGAAACAGGCAAGCAAAAACTGAGGGTAATGTTACTCAATGCTAGAAGTCTAAATCTCAAAATGCACTCACTCGAGGCACTCCTTAAATTGGAGAACATCGATATCTGTGCAGTGACTGAGACCTGGTTCAAGGCTCCAGAGAGCACCCCTGCACTACCAGGCTATAACTCATACCACACTTTTCGGCCATGTAATCTGGACCGAAACACCAAAGGCGGAGGTGTGTCCATATTCATTAAGGATGTCTACACCTCCAGGCTAGTTGCTCAGCATAATGCATCTGAGGTTATCCAAGTGCAACTAACTCTGGGCAAAACTGCAATCCAAATTGTAGCTTGCTACAGATCCCCCACCATGCCCCAGGATTCCCACTCGTCTTTTCTTGATGTACTGGAAAATATTAGGGTTCAACCAAACACCCTAATAATGGGCGACTTCAACTACCTCACCATTAACTGGGAAAACTACTCATGTACCAATGCCTTAGCTCAACGCTTTCTGGAATTCATAAACTCCAATGCCCTAGATCAACTTATCCACACCCCCACCAGGGGCAACAATATCCTAGACCTAGTCATTACCAACATGAGTGACTGGTGTTCCACACCTGAAGCCAACTCCTCATTGGTCCGATATGAACATAAGCTAATCACCCTTGATATCCACATCTCGCCCCCACCCCCCATTAAGGAATCCACAGTAAAAAAATTCTCCAAAGCCAACTTCATGCTTCTTAAGACAGAAGTGGTGAACTTCATGACACCCAAGCAGATGGACAATACAGTTAGAACTGCTGAATCCTACACAAATACACTCTATAAGCACTTACACAAGTGCATGGATCATGCTATCCCAAACAGAACCAAGACGCTATCCTCCGAAAAAAGGAAGCCAATCTGGTGGTCCCCTAACATAAACAAACTGTACAACAGAAGGAAGAAACTGTTACAAAAGAGTGTAAAATCCCATGAGTGGAGGAGCTCCCTGGTCAGCCTCAGTAAGAAGCAGAGATCCCTTATAAGATCCTCCAAAGTTAGCTACGGAAACAAAATCACCATTAATTCCAAGGACAACCAAAAAACATTTTATAGTTATGTCAAGAATCCCGATGGCAGCACCCAGATCTGCTCTGAATTACAGCACAAAGGCACGAAAATTACAGAACCAACTGATATTGCCAACATCCTGGCAGATAGGTTCAGTGCTAACTTTATTCCTCTCTCACCCCCTAAAGGGCCCATATCTATACAGGAAGAATGCAGTGTCCCTGTAATCACAACTACGCAGGTAAAAGCTGCACTCTCTAAAGCCAAAAACACAGCATCTATGGGACCGGGCAACATCCCCGGCTGCATTTTACATGAACTTCAGAACGAACTGGCTCCCCACTTAAGCACCATGTTCAATAATAGCCTTGCATCAGGCTTTGTGCCTACTGAATGGTGCACAGCAACAGTTATCCCACTCCACAAAGGGGGTGCCACCACTGATCCCGGGAACTATCGACCTATTAGTCTGACGAGACTGGTCTGAAGGCCACGGAACATATCATCATGGAACTCATAAACAAAGACATTGGTAACCTCCAAACTCTGGATCTCACCCAGATTGGGTTTGTGAAAGGCAAATCATGCCTCCTGACCCTAATCGACTTCTTTGAGGCAGTCACCAAAGCCGTAGATGAGGGTAAGGTGGTTCACACAGCCTATTTTGACCTCGCCAAGGCTTTTGACACCATCCCCCATTTTGGAATTATAGCTAAACTCACTAAACTAGGTATAAATCCCTACATCACAAGATGGGTTGCCAACTGGCTCACTGACAGAACCCACACTGTAAAAATTGCAGACTCCAAATCTGACCTCAAAGCAGTGACAAGTGGAGTACCACAGGGTTCCATCCTGTGACCTCTCCTGTTTGGTATCTACTTCTCTGAAGTACAGGCTAACACAGAAGGCCTCTGGCCAATGAAGTTCACAGATAGCTGCAAACTAGGAGCCATAGTCATGTCCCCAAATGATGTGGACATCCTACAGAAGGGCCTCACTGAGACAGATGCCTGGTGTCAGAGCCATGGCCTCAAGCTCAATGCCAAAAAGTGCAGTGTCATCCCCTTTGGTAAAAACTCTGTACCCATGAACTACCACATAGGCAGCAATCTACTTAACACCGAATGCGTGATAAGAGACCTTGGGACCCAGGTGGAGAGTAGTCTCTCCTTTGATAGTCACATCACCACAGTAGTTAGGAAGTCCTTCTACATGGCACACCTCATCCATAAAAGGGTTTTCATCCAGGAGAAAAGAGGTCATTGTTCCCCTCTATTCGACACTCATTAGACCCATTATAGAGTACAACGCCTCTTTTGGAATCTAACTCACAAGACATCTGCAGCAGCTGGAAAGGCCACAGAAGTACCTCACAAAGATGATTACAGGCCTCAAACAAATGCCCTGCACTGACCGCCTCAAAAAACTCCAGCTTTACTCCATAGCATATCGCCTACTCCGAGTTGCTCTCTGTCTAACATATAAAGCTATGTCAAATGCAGAGCTGTTAGACATGCTACACCTAAAGAAATCCCAATCCCTCCGAGCTACATGCTCTAAGGACCTAAACCTTGTCACCACAATAAACAGGACATGTTGGAGGGATAGATTCCTGTCCCAGAGTCTTCCAATACTCTGGAACAGGCTACCCATCTATGTCAAGCAAACTTCTTCATCAGCACTCTTCAAGAAAAATCTTGATGAGTGGATGGGAAATAGGAAATACACCCCAGGGATCACTTCTGTGTCTCTGCTCGACAGTGGCACAGGAAAATAACTTTCTTGGGTGGTGTAAGCCAGGGAACTTTGTTGGCTAGGCTTACATAGGCCCTTGGGCCGATAGCCTAGTATCTACCTATGAACCTATATCTGTACAGTTGTGCGGTATGATTCTGTATGCAAAGTACTACCACTGGCAGGATTCGAACCATGGCTGTGTGTGCTAAAAAGACAACAGTTCACATCTCAGTTGCATGTGCTATTTGGGTTTTGTTTTTTCCAGTTTCCCTGTTTACTGTCTGTGTGTCTCTCAGTTGTACTAAATGGCTTCTGGGGATTACACCTGCCATTTACAGGCATCCCTACACATTCAATTTATGGTGCATGGTGTGGGTAACAGTGCTTAATACAACAGTACTATTACATGATTGCGAATCTACATTACCATAAGATACCAGAGTATACACATGCAGTCCAGCAGTTAGACCTTTATTGTCAGGCTATTACACTTTTGACATACAAGCGATATGAGACTTTCCTGCCATATTCTCTAGTGTATGCAGTACTTGCCTTGAACAATATAGGTTTTATACAGGCAATTAATTTACTACTACTTTTAGTTTTATTTCCTATGACAGTACATGCATCAGTATTACTGACCTGCCTCATATCGCAACCTCGCCAGGCGACTGATGTGGGCCTCTTGGTTCGCAGCCCACTCCATTGCAGCTGTGGGGGACATAAGAGGAATATTTAGTCATACCTATCCATGATATACCTGAGCTGGCAATTATTACACACATAGTGGGTTGATACTTATGCACAATTGGAACATCTCTTGCCGCTCTAACCTCTTGTATCCACTCCTCCAACAGGTCCCCCTTACACCCCTTCAGGTTGGCATAGTGATGCCTGACATGCTCACCATTTCAGGGTATGCCAGTGGCACTGGTGAGGTCAGGGGCAAGATGGTCCCAGGCCCCTGCCTTATATTGGGAGCCCTGGTACTGGCCCTGCAGCAGTCTCTGATCATGGTCTTTGACAAGAAGTCCTGTCATGACTTTGGACTCCTGGATGCACCAGCACTGCACCCGAAAGCGCACACCTTCTCCTCTTACTGCCATTGTGCCTGCAAGGGGAAGCTAAAACCAGTTATGAGATGTATTCCCGCCTCTTGGGTTTAAGTAGGGCTGATTTCTTGCACTTTTCCGTGATTGTGCTTAAATATGCTTACTACTGCTTATTGGTGCTAAGACTGTTTACTAGTGCTTTCTTTATTCATTATGACACTGACACGTCACATGTGCATTTACTGCAGTACTCCAGTTCATAAATATATGTTATTTAGTGGGTTATGCAACATAAATATTAGTCATAATGTGCGTTGCCATGCAAAATGGAATGCTCTGCAGTGGGACTCGAAACGGGAATGCCTGCTCTTAAGGCAAATGCTCTGCCCACTACACTATTGCTATGCTGCTTCATTTGCATATATTTTCCTTGTTATCCTCTTCAGCCATTTAAGCTGCATTAACCGTAGCTAAGTGATGGGCACACCTGTGCACCTATGGTTAGCTTTAATAGGATTTTAAAATAAAAACATAAAGGGTTTGTTCATTTTATTGGTGATTACTTGCTGTTGTACATGAAGGGGAATGTTGGTCGGGATATGCGGACACCTATGAACAGTCTCACCCATTTCTTACCCCTTTCTGCTGTTCTTCATTGCGGGGGTGTGTATATTCTGAGAGCTCTGCTCTCAGACACACCCCCTGCACTCTTACACTCTCCGTGTAAGATTAGGAACTCAGGCAGCACGCCCTATTACTATGCATGGCATGCTGCCGTCCTGCTCCTAAACATCCACCTCCGTGCAGGACTAAGCTAGTCCTGCACAGAGTAATAGTAAATCTGGGAGTGAGTTAATGGAGTATAAATCGATTAATTATTTCCGAGCAGATAGTTACTCAGGGCTTAATTCTGCTACTAGTATAAAATCTGTTCTAAAAGAGAGGCATGAATTAATTTAAGATTTTGAAGTGTCATATTTAAATGAATAATTTGTTAAAATGCTTATATATATATATATATATATATATATATATATATATATATATATATATATATATATATTTTTTTTTTTTTTTTTTTCTATTTTTTTATATATACACATATAGTGATGTATTTTACAACATTTTTATCATTTTTGATATGTATTTAGGAGACAGGGCACTTTAACTAAGCTAATTAGGACTTAATTGGTTATGTGAGTGGATTGGTTCAATTGTTTTTTTAAAAATGGTATGCTTTGTTGTTGATTTTATACATTGAGGAAGAGTTATACTCGAAAGTTTTGTATGGCCATTAAACATTGCGGTGAACATCTGGGTTTTGTTCTTTTGATTTATGTTAACATTCTGCAACGTCACCACTCTCTGTCAAACCGAAACTTTGACTACCTAGTACACATACACTGAAGAAGAGCCTCAATGTATGGATCTTTAAAACATTGTTTTTAGCAGGGTGGGGCAAGCCCCCTTGCATACCTCATGTGGGGGCGGTACCCCCCCGCACACACACACACACACACACACACACACACACACACACACACACACACACCAGCTAATTATATTTATATAATTTTATATATATATATATATATATATATATATATATATATATATATATATATATATACTAACTCCGAGATTGCACAATTCACGGGAAAGGGAATATTCCCCTACCCATGATTATCGATCTCACACTCTTGTCGACTACCTGTATAACCAACCAAATGCAGTTGATTAAACAGATTTCAACCAAACCAACAGAACCTATATATATATATATATATATATATATATATATATATATATATATATATATATATATATATATAAAATTTATTTACCAGGATAGTCCATTGGGTCCAAGGGGCCCATTTTCAATGATGTCCTGGGGAGAAAAGCTCAAGAGGAAAAAAAAAAAAATATATATATATATATATATATATATATATATATATATATATATATATATATACAGTATATAGATTCATAGACAGAGAGATATACAAACACACACACGCGCACACACACGCACATACACACATACACACACACGCCCACACACACACACACACACACACACACATGTTTGTGTGTGTGTGTGTGTGTGTGTGTGAGTGTGTGTGTGTGCGTATATATATACATATATATCTATATCTATATATATATATATATATATCAGTGGCAGCTGGTGACTTCAAATCAAAGGGGGGCTGCAGGAGACAGCTGAATGGGTGGGGCCAATGGGATGGGGTGTGACCAACTAGAAAGGGGAGGGGCTATGCTCAAAACCACAAAAACTAACCAAATACGCTGCCCTGGGTGTCAAACCGTCATTGTGAGAGTCCAATCACGACAAAATGAAGTGTAGAAGAATAAAAATATTTCAATGCATTGGCTGCATGACAGCTTACTTAATATCTAGATGGAAACAAAAAGGTTGTGAGGCATGAAAAAATAAATTACTTTTTAAATACATTACTGGAATGCCAATCAAAATCAAGTATAAGAAAAACAAGCAGCACTCAACTCAAACCACTCCGTGCACTGCAGTTCTAATTATAATTTATATTCAGCTTTATTAAAGTACCAAGTAACATGCTGATAGTAGAAATCTCTGTGATGCCCCCACTTGTAGAAATGTTTCTTATCCAAAAAAAGAACTGCTGCCTAATAACTATCTACTTGTTTCATGGGGAAAACATGAGCAAAGTATAAAATGAAAAGCAAACAAGAAACAAGCTCAAGATAATTGCTTAAAGGATTACTGTACAGGTTATGGACCATACAATTTTGCATTCTGTTTAGTTTACGGGTAAAGCCTGCAGAGATGACTGGAAGTCTCCAACAAGTGTAATGAGCTTCTTAAAATAATGTAATCCTGTCCTTTATTACAAATACTGTCATATGCATTTCAATACCCAAAGCTTATACATTATCTAAGTATTCTCTACATGGCAACAACAGAAAGGCTTTCATTGTTGGCAATTCTTTAACAGTATGCTTATTAAAGCTTACTTGCATCTTACAATCTCAGACAAGTTTACCTGATGGTCATTAAAGTATTGCTACTTATAAACAGAGCAACAGGCACTTTCTGAGTAATAATAAACATAAATCAACAGTATAAAAATATGACAAACCCGAACATTCTGCAAAATCAAGGACATAATAAAAGTAGTACTTGTGTCTGCCTTGGATGGGGGGTTACTCTGCACATTTACACTGCATAACTGCTCCTTGCCTTGCTTGGACACATCCAGAGTCACACTACATGAGGCATTGGGGTACAACAAGTATGTCACAATTTGAAATGTCTCTGGCTGACTGTGATGGCCCTGACACATTTGTCATACCTCTCAACCTCAGAGCAAGAAATCTGGACAAAGCCATACATAGAAGTGGGACAAGGCCCAAAAATAAGGACAATTTTACATATTGCTCTTATAAACTTAGAAAGGTAATAGAGTAGTAGGTCTTGCATTAGTATGAATTTCTGAAGGGTACGAAATCTGAAACACAAATGTCTGTCATTATTTTCTAACTTCAGTCTTTAATGATTTGCTACTAATTTTAAAAAACACAATTTTATGAAAAATGGACGAAAATGTGATGCAAAAATATAAAATAGCCACACAATACAGCTGGGAACCTGTCAAAGAAGGGACACCTTTTTAATATTAGTACTGCTAACATGAGTTATGAATGAAACAATTTTACTGTATCCTATTTTGAAGTTAAAGAGTTTGCGTCGTTGATCTATTACTAATGTTTAAATTACCACCTCATGTAGAGTTGTTAGTTTATGTAGTTTTAACATTATAGATCAACACTCTGGTGATGCGCATATTTTGTGTAAAGTAGGTTTAATTTATAATCTTTTGTTATATATAATTTGTATAATAATTGCATTGGTTTTGCTTTACAGACAATGGAATTAGGTATTCCATTTTTACTTAGTAATTTCTGGTGAGCGAGTAATTGGAAATGTACAGGTTTCATTACTGTACATACATATTAATGTGTTTATTTACTTTTAAATTCAAAAAGTTTTAAGTGTGTTCCATACATTTAAACACAACATAATTCACTGAGCCGTTAGTAAGACTCACCGGAGTAACTTGCCTATTTTTCTAAAACTGAGCAAGTTACACTTATTGAACACACGTGTAACAGTCATGGCAAGCATTAATTTTATTTTTATTTCCAATTTTAATTTTATATACATATAGTTAGCATCTGGAAATATACAGTACACATGACTTTCGATGTGTGCGGACCGTATAACAGCGATCAAGATTCTGTGATCTGCTGTAATGCTTGCGATGTTGCTACATTATCTACAATAGAAGCAGATAGATTGTTACAAGTATATTTTGAATATATTTTGGATATATTTATTGTTTGCCAGTAAATTAATAGGTTGTCATTACCTATTATGGTATACAGACTGATATGATACCATTTTGTGCTAAGACGTATATTTTAACTGTGATAATGCAGAGTTGACGTGATTAGTTATGTTAGTCTTTTGCAACGATCAGGAATTTATTTTTATTATTTTTGTATAATTATTAATGAATTGTTTATGAATACACGTTACACAGTTTAAAAAGAAACACTGATTGTGCCATTGGGTTGATGTACATTACATGTTGTCAGTTACCTAGCAACGGCGCTTGTAATTTGGCGCCAATGATTGTATTTAAAATTTGTCAGTTGTTCCAGTCCTGTTTGTCTGAAGAAGTCCCACTACTTGTGGGATGAAAAGCGCTTAATTTCATAGTTGGTAAATAAAGTGTTCTTCTTTTTATAACAAGTGTTGCATCTTATCGAATTTATACTTGTGGACAGTATTATCTTTGGAGTGCCGTCTAATTCAAATGAAGTTTTACATGTGCAGGACTGTTTTTACATTGGAGCCGGTGTTTCCAGTTTGTTGTTTTCTAACAGTTTTGGAGTTTTCATTGTTTGGTACATTTGTCATACCTCTCAACCTCAGAGCAAGAAATCTGGAGAAAGCCATACATAGAAGTGGGACAAGGCCCAAAAATAAGGACAATTTTAAATATTGCTCTTATAAACTTAGAAAGGTAATAAAGTAGTAGGTCTTGCATTAGTATGAATTTCTGAAGGGTATGAAATCTGAAACACAAATGTCTGTCATTATTTTATAACTTTAGTCTTTAATGATTTGCTACTAATTTGCCAAAAAACACAGTTTTATGAAAAATGGACCAAAATGTGATGCAAAAATATAAAATAGCCACACAGTACAGCTGGGAACTTGTCAATGAAGGGACACCTTTTTAATATTAGTACTGCTAACATGAGCAGCTGACAAAATAAAAGAATCTGCATGCATTTCTGAAATAAAAGTAATCTATAACTCTGATTATTACAATTATTTCATAATTGTAAACCCCCCACGTTTTCTTCCAAAATTGCCATTTTGCGGCGGGATTATTAGGGGAAGAGCAACATTTTGAGCCAAAATCGGGGACATTTCAGAGGTTTGGATATGCCTAATTCTTTGAAGCAATTTATTTGCACATACCTCCCAACCTGTTAATGCAGGAAATCTGGAAAAGGGCAAATATACTTATAAACAGTACAAAAAATTGTTGTATAAAAACTGATACAGTTGATAGAATAACAGGTCTTGCTTTAGCATGCATTTTTCTGAAGGTTATGAAGTCTGAAACTCAATGTCTGTCATTATTTAGTGACTGAATTCCTAAATTATTTGCCAGAAAACCACACATTTAATGAGGAACAAACCAAAAATAAGAAGCAAAAATCTATTCATTCTGTGAAAATCTGGACAGTTGAGAGGTATAGTTCAGCCGGGGATGTCTTTGAGTTTGCCGCCCTTCCCCCTCACAAAATCGTGGTTGAATGGAGCCTCCCCCCTTCAGCTATTCCAATGAACAATTACTTGGCTATTTCATGCCATTTACCATAAACACTAATGTGAATACTGCTTTACTTCTACAATGATTTGGACTTCATTTGAAAGTTTTATTTTGCATTTTACAGCACAAACACTAAGACATCTGCTAAACAAAGCAATGCAATCTCACAATGAAAACAGACTTAGCATTAAAACTTCTCTGCCCTTGAAACTCACATTCATTGAAACTGCATTAAAACCCACATTCAAAGAAAATACATTTTGCCAGTGACAGATAAAGATTAACTTTGGGCTGTTTTCAAATCATAGGCCCCTTGCACATGAAACATACACGTGGTCTATGATACACCTTTCTGATTTTATTAAATTGTACAATATGCTGCGGTGGTGGTGCTGTGGTAGCATTGTCGCCTCACAGTAAGACGTGTCCTGTTCGATTCTCAGCTAAAGCGTCTTCTGTGTGGAGACATGCATGAATGGGCGTACTTAATTGAAGGTTGTGTGTCAGGCCTGGCAAGTCGGTACGTAAAAATCAACTGCCAATCATTAGCAGATCAGAGTTCCACTGTGCCGACCCCTAACCGGAAAAAGCCGAAAGATACAACAACAACAACATATTCCTTGTACAATATAGTACAGCTGTAGAGGGCGTTTTAAATTTGTTTTGAACATTTTTCCAGTAAACAGTGAAACAAAATGCATGCACCAATAATGACAACATTTTTCCAGTAAACAATGAAAAAAATGCATGCACCAATAATGACAAAACTGTCCAATTCAGAACATTTCTATCATAAAAGTCTACTCAAACTTCTATAGTCCACCGGTATCAGTAAATATGCACAATCTCTGAAGAAGTAAGTCATCTAAATAATTCCACATTAAAGAAATCTGCAACTAATGAAGATGTTGCTGCTAGCAAACAACTTTATATGTCACTGTTTCATCTACAAATAAAGTGTCTGTTACCCTTGAGGAATAAATTGCCTATGTTTCCTTAAAAAATGATAAGCCTGACAACAACTATCTACTTGTTTCATGGGGAAAACATGATCAAAGTATCAGTAAATATGCACAATCTCTGAAGAAGTAAAAGTCATCTAATAATTGCAATAGGGAATGGATGGCAAACTGATAACAGGTTCAGAGTTACTAGGTATCTTCACCAAAAAGGACTGCAGCATCCATCTCCTTTACAATACAGTACTGTATCAGCAATGCATCTACCTACTGCGGGAGTAAAACCCACAGCTTTCTGCATCAAAAGCAAGTACACTACCGGTTGTGCTATTAACAATGAAAGCCGACTCAGCATAAGCATCACTAAACTTTTGTTCCCCTGCAGCTCTCAGCTTTTTGTAAAATCTACTTGACACTCAGCTGTATCTCTGAACTTTGCAGCACAAGAAATCTGTAAAAAGCCAAAATTTAGGGGGGAGGGCAAAAGATCAAAAAACAGGGACACATTTTAAACATTGCTTGTATAATGTTGGAAAGTTGCGAGAATAAAATGTTGTGTTACCACCATACATTTCACTGCCAAGCATTGAACCCAGGACCCTGTGCAAAACAGTCACAGCAACATACCACTGTGCCAAATAAATCACCTATTTTATGAAAGAGGAAGACTGAAACTTAAATGGCTAAATTCAGTGAATTCAGTTCTCACCATAGCTGTCAACATCATAGCACAAAACACCCGAACAAAGCCAATAATGGGGGAATACAGCCCCCAAACATATTCAGTGAGTTCAGTTACCACCATAACTCTCAGCCTTGGCACAAAAAACCTGGATGAAGCCAATAATGGGGGAATACAGTCCCAAAAATAGGGACAAATTTCAAATATCCATCTTATAAACTTATAAACTTGCTATAATAGTAGGTTTAGTGTTATCATGTACTTTCTGAAGAATATGAAGTCTGAAATTCCAATGCTTGTCATTTTTATTTATTTAACATTTGTTAACCAGGGAAGTTTGACTTGGAACAAAAGGCAATTTTTGGCAGACGAAGAAACACTCTAGACATGTCTTTGTAAGATGAGAGGACACCAGAGCAAACCCTCTAAGGACATGCAGACTCCACATAGAAGGCACCCCAGCCACGAATCAAACCAGACAACCTGTAGCTGTTAGGCAACAATGATACCACTGCACCACTGCACAACTAGCTGTGCTGAGAAACAAACATATAGAAACCACAGATTTTATGAGGAACAGAACAAATATGAGGCAAAAATCTGCATTTGTTTACAGATGGTAGTGGGTAGAGAATTCAGGCTCTTGCCATTTGGGCCCAAGGTACAGGGTTCAAGCCTTATTCTCTACCCACCACCATATAGTGGCTGGGGCATTACACACACACACAACATACATCTCTTACCTGCCCTGCAAGTCCAAAGCTTCATTGTTCATTGTATCATGCACCATCATTGCCACGCCTGAGGAGCTGTTATCCCGCGAGACCACCCTGCCTGTGGATGTTGCAGTCCGATCCCCTTCCAGTCTATGCAGTTAGAATTACTGCATAGACTGCTGGGTAAATGTAGATGCACATGTTGTAGTCCGGACTGCTGGTGGAGACAGTCTGGATTCTGTGCGCATGCTCCAGACTGGTTCACCAGCAGTCCAAATATCAGAAATACTGTGAGTGTGCATGCACAATATTCTGGGATTCGTGGTTTGCTTTATTATTTTCTTTTTGTTATTTTTATTTTATATTTTGTTTAATTTTGTTATTTTACAGCTGGGAGGGCTGCAGTCCTGCAGTCCAATAGCAAGGGCCACCCCTGATATATATATATATATATATATATATATATATATATATATATATATATATATATATATATATATATATATATATATATATATATATATATATATATAAATGGGTTCACTTCTAAATCCCTACTCTCAAAATCTCGAAATTCAAAATACTGAAAACAAACCAAAATCCCTAAAGCTCAAAATCTCTAAAACTCAAAATACTGAAAACACACAGGATACCAACACTTACCATATTCCACCAAAAGTACATACTGAAACAAATAAAACACAAACCGTATTGCAGGGGAGCATGCCACCCTGCACCACCCCATACCCCCTGCTACTTAAATATATCAACTCCAAGATTGCACTTTACTACACCAAAGTGCAATCTCGGAGTTGATATATTTAAGTAGCAGGGGGTGTGTGGGGGTGCAACCCCCCACATGGGGGGGTGCAGGGGGGCTTGTACTTGAAGTGTAATATGTTTTTGTATGTGGTTCTGCTGCAGTATAGGTAGTGTTGCTGTACTATGTTTTTTTCGATATTTTGAGTTTCAGTATTTTGAGTTTTAGGGATTTTGAGCTTTAGGGATTTTGGTTTCAGTATTTTGAATTTCGAGATTTTGAGAGTAGGGATTTAGAAGTGAACCTATAAATATATATATATATATATATATATATATATATATATATATATATATATATATATATATATATATATAGGTCTACTTTGTTTCATTGAATCTCATTTCACTGAATTTAATTTCACCCCCACCACTTTGCTGAAAACTCATTTCACTGAATCTCATTTCACTGAACTGCAGTTAGTATATATGGCACTGTGTAGAGTACTGTAAGGCAAATAAAAGGTGTATGGCCTTTTCCCCACTGTAGTGCAATCCTGGAGTTAGTATATATATAGTTGAGGGGATGTGGGGGGCACAGCCCCCACATTGGATGGTGTGGGGGGCATAGCCCCCACTTAGTTTGAATATATATTGTCTTCTGGAGAGAGTTAATCATTGGTGTTGTAACTATGCATGTCTGCATGTCTATTGTTTAAAATGTATTGTTTTGAAGGTTTTGGTAAAATACAATATAAAACAAACAAAGGTGGCCCCCACACCCCCCCTAACTATATATATATATATATATATATATATATATATATATATATATATATATATATATATATATATATATGCTAGCTCCAGAATTGCACTACAGTGGGGAAAAGGGCATATACCTTTTATTTAGCTTATAGTACTCAACACAGTGCCATACGTATTAACTGCAGTTCAGTGAAATGAGATTCAGTGAAAAGAGTTTTCAGTAATTTGTGTTTTCAGCGATGTGGTTGGGGTAAAATGAAATTCAGTAAAATGAGATTCAGTGAAAGAAAGCAGACCCATATATATATATATATATATATATATATATATATATATATATATATATATATATATATATGTATACACACACACACACACACACACACACACACACACACACACACACATATACATATATATAGATATATACACATATGGAGGTATTAATAATGGATTCTACTTCTTGACCAAAAGTTTGTTAAATGTTAGTGTAATATGTCAATCAGCAGAAAGGACTAATGCTATGAGCTGGTAACAAACTGCTTCCTGCAATCCAGAGTTTGATTCTCTCAATCTTTAAATGCCTGTTGCATAAATAAGTAAGTCAGTTAACCAGACAGTGCTCCTGGACTGAAAAGGTCCATGTGGATAGTATTGTTCTTACTTAATAAAAACAAATGAAATCAACACAGCATGATCATTTCTCATGTTGTTTGTGCAGCATCTTTCCAAGAATAATTTTTTCATCTTTCAAAAAATAAAACAAAATAGACACCAGTTTAAATACATTTTCTGATTAAATTATTTTTAATTGTTCATATTCATCACTGTGTTACATACAGACCAGTTTTCTTATGTTTGACAACTATTTGCAGGCAGGACTAACTGAAGCATGGTTACGCAGTTAGTTGTTAGAATACAGCAAGCAGCTCATCTTTCTAATCAGTGTAAATGTGCAGAAAAAGGAATCATAGAAACAATCTTCAGTTGACTGCATAAAAGTTTAATTAGTAAAACAATAATGTTACCTGAGCAGCATCAAAGGCTTTGTGCATGTTTTAACATTGCAATACCTCAAACAGAAAGAGAGCTCTTTGACAATCACTGATAACAAAAGTATTTGGATATTTCTGTCAGCACTGGTTGTCAGTTAGCTCTCTTTCTGTTTGAGGTGGTGTGTACAACTTCTAGCTTAGCTTATCAGCAATCATGTAATCTTTTGGCCTTGGGGAGCAGAAAAATGGCTGACAATGGTGTCTCTCACTGATCTCAGATGCCAGGACTCAGCCACACACACACACACACACACACACACACACACACACACACACACACACACACACACACACACACGCACACACACACACACACACACACACACACACACACACACACACACACACACACACACACACACTCATGTCTCAAACCTATCCTGAAATTACCTCATTGCTTGAGAGGAGATTGAGGCATCCCATGCAACATTATACTCACAGCCATGTGGGCTTTTATTTGTATGTCTTCTCCATTTTCTTATTGCAGTAGTGACATACAATGATGTAAGACCATTACTACTCAGAAAGTCTGTCAGTGCATGCCCTAAGTATTTGTAAGAAGAGGATGCATGCAGTGCTTTCACCACCAGGACTTCCATACTTGCATATGACCCATCCCTCCCCTAATATTGGTGAGATGGTAAAAAACTGCCACCTTTCCTACTCCCTACCCTCCCTGTTGGCTCCTTACTGTAATAAATATGTCTACCCACTTCGGCCTCTAACAGCTAAACGAGAAATTATATTTCAACTTAATGTAAATAAGTTAAATTCAGCTTCTTATGCAGTAGTAGATTTGTGACTGAACCTATCCACTCTACAGTGCTTCCACTGTGCCTAATAATTCTGTGCGGAATCAGGATGATGTGTGCCTGGCCTGTTTTTCTTATCAGTTTTCTACTTTTGCCAAATGTTTCTGTGGCCAGAAAACTTAACAGAATATGATGAAGAGTAACAAATGTATTTTGTCATGGCAACGCCACAGTACTTCTTTGGTCTTTCCTTGTGTGCTGTAAGAGGAAATGCAAAGTGTGCAGTAATAAGTGATCATATTAAAATGTCTAACACACCTGGCTGCTTTGTGCCTTTCTGTTTAACCTGAGTGACAGTAACCTCTATGGCATTTATCTCTGGCCTGGGATGTCATTTATTGAATAATATGACACAGAGATGCTGCATAAGTCAGACATATGAATATTTGTATTATATCCTTGCCCATCTCATTAATGACCTAGTTATAACAGTGTATCCCACTTGCATGGTTTCCCTTAATTTTGAAGAAGCCCATCTGGTAAATATCATGGCTCTTGTTAATGTAACTAAGCATTTATTTGTGCCGTTGAAACACACTAGCAGGCATTTTTATTTCCCAATATACTATAGGTTTATAAATAGTTGCTAGGCATGCAGTCCAGAAGGCAATTGAGGACCCTAGCTCAGTTGCCCAATAGTCCTAGATCACTATCTGGTTAAGTGAATTGCTCAATTTCACACAGTAGGCAAATGGAGACAGAGGGAATCAAACCCTATAAAACAAAAAGTAACCTTGGAACCAGCTCATAGCCTTAATCCTCCATGGCAGACAGCTGTCTTTCCCACACCAGAAGAAATCACAGAGACATGTCCAACTCAAGTGAGTGCAGCAGCCTCACTGTGGGGAAACCACCTTCGTGCTTATGGTATCCCCCCACTGCCAAGTAAGAATATGCACTAGAAGATATGCAGATAAATATACAGGAAAAGTACAACATAAGCAATTTATTGATGACCCAAAAAAGCTTTACAGAGAACTGGGAAACAAGATAAAAGGAATTGAAACACAACCAAAAAAAGAAGAAATAGATACATTCTGGAGAAGTATTTATGAAGATCGTGTGGAACATAACAAAGATGCTAAATGAATAGAAGAAGTAAAAAAAAAAAAAAGAATAAGAAGTTTAAAGGTGCAAGATGTGAAATGGGATAAAATAACAGCCAGAGAGATTGAAACAAAGTTAAGAAAAGCCTCTAATTGGAAAACCCCAGCCCCAGATGCAGTACCTAATCCCTGGTTAAAATTATTAACATCTTTGCGTGAAGATTTAGCCATGAGTAAGAACTATTTATATATGCAGCCTGAACAGATACCAATCTGGCTAACAAAAGGAAAGACAATGCTCCTATTTCAGTCAACCTGCAAGCTACACTAAAAATTATAGACCAATGACTTGCCTTTCGATGACATATAAACTATACATGAAAATTAATGCTGACATAGAGTTTATAGTTATTTAGAAGAAAACTCAATTATGGTAGAAGAACAAAAAGGCAATAAAAGAGAGTTATATGGAACAAAGGCTCATTTCTTGTTAAAGTCATAGTAGATAACTATAAAAAGGGAATAATCTAAGTATGGCATGGATAAACTACAAAAAAAGCATTTGACAGTATCCCACATTCATGGATAAAAGAGTGCTTAAAAATATATAAGATACACCCTACTCTGATCAACTACATTACAGTGACCATGAAACAGCAGCAGACCACTTTACAATTAAGCCATGATAAAGGACAAATTATTATTCCAGGGATAAAAATTCAAAGGACAATATTCCAGGGTGACTCTCTGTCGCTGCTGCTATTCTGTCTTGCCCTTAACCCATTGAGCTGTCTACTTAACAGCTTAGGCCATGGCTATAACTTGGCTTCTAGAAAACAACAAAGTGTAAAGACTTCTTGTCTTCTCTTTGTTCATGATTTAAAACCATATAGCTCATCGGATTAGAAAGTGAAAGCATAACTGCAAGCTGTCAAAACGTATTCAGATGATATAAAAATGTCATTTGGTCTTGATAAATGTGCAAAAGCAATATTTAAAGCATGAAAACTTCAGCACCAAGAAAACATCAGTTTGGGGGAAGAACGTGATACAAAAGAACTTGAGCAACAGGGAGTGTATAAATATTTGAGAAGTGATGAAGGATCAATAATAAAACATGAACAAATGTGAATAAAACTTAGTAAGGAATACTTTAGAAGACTTACATTAATCCTGAAAACAGTGTTGACATCTAGGAACAAAATTCAAGCTATAAACCAACTTGCTCTTCCTTTCCTAACTTACAGTTTTGGAGTGATTGACTGGCCCCAAAATTTGTTGAATAGATTAGACAAGAAAACAAGAAAGATACTTCATGCTCACCAAATGATTTAGAAAAATCAGTGTATATCAAAATTATATATTCCCGATTGTGAAGGAGGTATGGGCCTCCTTGAAATTGATTACATGTACAGATCTGCAATCGTAGGATTACACACATATCTGCTGACCTCACCAGACCTGAAAGTAGTGAAAGTTTTGAAGCACGAGAAGAATAAATCTAAGATGGCTTCCCTGTACAGTCTAGCAGAAACATATTGGTGTCAAGCAGGAATGGAAATCAAACCAGAAGTAGATAAAAATCAGGCAGCAATTGAATGTGCCGAAAAACAAAAAGATTGCAAGGTGAAGGATCAGATGAGAAGGCAAGAAATGTGGAAAATCCATAAATATAGTTGCAAGTATAGAAAGCTTCTTGAAGAACCTCATGTTGCTCAGGAATGAATGCAGGAATGGTTAAGGAGAGGTAAATTCAAACCAAGAGATGAAAGATTAATATTGGCAGCCCAGGATAGTGGGCTACATACACATTAGTTTACAAAGTCCATTGAACATGTGGGAGAAACAGATAAATGTAGGTTTTGTTACACAGAATTGGAAACAGTTGCATACCTCGTTGCTAGTTGTGGCATACTAATGTCAGAAGGACTATATACTGAAAGGCATAATAATGCGGCAAGGCTATTGCACTGGGGATTGTGCAAACGTTATGGTACTGAAGTGGCTGAAAAACACTAAAAACATGAACCACAAAGCATCATAGAAAATTATGAAGTCTACATCACATGGGATCACCCATTACCACAGATGCTAGAAAACCAGATATAATGGTCCATAAAAAAAAAGACAAAAGTAGCATTCATCATTGAAATCACCACACCCAGTGACTACAGTCCCTGTGATTCAGCAAGCAGATGTGCAGGAATAAGTTATTCCTGCACAACAGGGACCATTCCTGTTCAGCATGGCAGTGCACTATGCATGCTCTAAAATGGACATGATTCTGTGTACAAGCACAGGGGGTGTGTGAGACCAGAGCTCTCACAATATACACACCCCCTGCACTCCAGAATTACCTTTCAGCAATTTAAAACAAGCAAGAATGCTCGTAACACCCCCATCCCATCAGGATAACAAATCTGGGTCAAACCGAAATGTTGTCAGAATAATAGATGTAGCATAAGCACATAGCGCACACCTCCCAACCCATCAGAGTAAGGAATGTGGACAGTGCCAAAAGGGACAATCATCCCAAAAAGCAGGAAGTTGATAGAATAACAGGTTCAGCATTAGCATGGATATTCTGAATGGTACAAATAAAATAACACAACAAATATATATTTTTTTATAAATGCGATAAAGTTTAAGTGTAGCTGCTCAGATGTGCCCATTACTTAGCTACTCTTAATCCATCTTAAACAGCAAAAGAAGTTAAATAGCAAGAGACATCCAGCATAAGTTGTATTTCAATAGTGTAGTGGTTAGAGCGTGCACTTTGCAAACGGCTGTTCCTGGTTCGCTCCCCACTATAACCAATTTGTATTTTACATGTGAAAGCAGTACATAAACATTTATTTTTATAATTAGCTACTAAATAATTTATATTTGTTAACCAGAGTACTGCATTAGGTCCATATGTGAGGTGTCAGTTTAATAAAGTTGTGAAACCCCCAAATAAACCCAAGTGCCCCATACAGTATAGTCACACATGAATAAATGTAATGAAAGCACATTGGGTATGTCAGGGACAGTAAACAAATTTATAATATGTAATGAATGATGAATCAATGCCATACAGCAGATAGATTATAAATGAAAAATAAGCAATGCTAAATATTGCACAGCTCTGCTTACCAGGTGTAAGCATTGTGTAAATATGACTGCTAAGCAATGAGTAGCCTAGCTGAGTGGATTTTCCCATCAGTAAGCAGTGCTGAACCTGTCCCTTTAAACACTGCCAACTTTAGCTAAGTAGGTTTGCCCATACCTTAACTTAGCTCAGTATATTCAAAACCATCCAATCATGGCGAAGGGTGGGAAATCAGCCATATTTAAACTCCACAAGCAAGATTACAGCTCAAAACTTGTTTCAGCTTCCCACTGTAGGCAGTATGGCAAGAGTTTGTGAGGGCATGTGCTTCCATGTGCAGCGCTGGGGCATACAGGAGTCCAAGGTCATGGTAGGACTCCTGGTGCAAAACCATGATGAGAGACTGCTGCAGGCCAGTACCAAGGCTCACAATATAAAGTGGAAGCCTGGGACCATCTCGCCCGTGATCTCACCAGTGCCACTGGTATCCCTCAGACTGGTGAGCAGGTCCGGCACCACAATGCTGACTTGAAGCAGAGAAAGAGGGAGCTCTTGGATGAGTGGGTCCAAGAAGCAAGGTACTCATACCAATAACTGTTTACTAATGTCCAGCTTGTGTATATGATGGATAGCTATGTCTAAATATTTCTCTATTTCCCTTACAGCTGCAGCTGAGTGGGCTGTGAGTCAGGAAGCCCATGCTAGTAGGCTGCAAAGGCTGTGTTGTGAGACTGGTGAGTAAGAATCCTGCTTGTAGTAGTCATACCAAATAAATATAAAGTAGTAGAAAGACACCTGGCAGTATAAAAACTGTGTATGGGTTGTACTGAATAGACCAGATAATATGACAATAATAGTCCCATATAGGTAATATTTAAATAAAACTGTAACTGCTTGGCAATAAAGCTCTAAATCCTGGACTGGTTGTGTTTACTCTAGTATTGTATGGCATTTATTGTTGCATTCTCTCAGTAGTAATGGTGTGTTAACCACTGTTACCCACACTGTGCTACATAAAAAATATCTAGGAATGTCTGTATAAGACTATTGTAAGTAGAAGATCAGATTGTCCAATCAAGAGAGACTTAGACAGAAAACTCTGACAAGATAAACAGCAGTATCCAAATAGCACACTCTGCTGAAACTTAAAATTGTTGTATTTTTAGCAGACATAGCTATGGTTCGAATCATGGGAGTGGTAGTAAGCTGTATGCATAATCATACCTCTCAACTGTGCAGATTTTTTCAGAATGTCCAGATAATTGGCTCATATTTCTGCCTGTTCCTCTGTCCCCCTGGCAAATCAGTGGGATGATCTTAGAATTGTAGTCACTAAATAGTGACATACATTTGATTTTCAGACCTCAAAACCTCCAGAAAATGTATATTAAAACAAATCCTGTCACTCTAGCAACTCTCCAAGTTTATGAGAGCAATATTCAAAATATGTCCCTATTTGTACCCTCATGTTGTCAAGCTTTGTCGAGAGTGTGTGCATTAAGAGATTGAGAGGTATGTGCATAATATTAACTCAGAATCCGGGAATATGTGTAGAAACAGTCAGGTAGTGTTGACAAAATTTCCCTCCACAGGTCTACCAGGTAAGGGATGTAGAATTTAGCTATAAGATAGTTAAATTATACACTGTGTACAAACATACCACTGCCCAAACCAAGGCCATAGGGTATTGTAATAATACCTGTACCTTAATAATTAGAGCAATGGTCATTAAAGCTGTGAGTACTACAAGGATATATAAGTTGTTAATTGACATCTCTCTCCCCCACCATATCTGCAACAATAATCTAAATACATAAATCAATGGGTATGTTTACACTAAACCTACTGTTGGGACATATGTCCTATTGTTCAATAAATGGAGTATGAAGTTTGGTATTGCAATTTTATTATTTAGCATTTTTTCGAAAAGTATTTTTTGAAATAGTATTTATATCATTTAAGGTTTTAGTAAGTCCTAGGATATATTGATGTAATGGTTGTTTTTACAATTATATTTTTAAAATATGTACAAATTATATTAAGTACTGGCACTTTAAATTTTTGCCTCTAGAATGGCGCCAAAAAGATTTTAAAAGGATTGTATTGTGAGTCAATCAGCTGTTCTGAAGAAGTCTGCGATAAGCGGATGAAAGCGCTTAACAGTTGTTCATGTGGATTTTAGTTTCCTACACTGTGGATACTGTGGATTGTCTTCAACAAATATATCTTTGGATAAACACCATTTTTGCCTTATTCGAGGAAGCCTGAACGCTACTTTTTAAACCTAGCTGGGACGGTGAGTTGGCCGTCTTGTTTTAACAGTTCTGGTGTTGCCGTTTATGTTCGAATATTTACGGAGTTGGTCAGCTATGGAGAAAGTAAGCAAGGTGGCAGTTACTTCATTGAATAAGGATGAGTTTGTTTCCCTAAAGTCTGAGGTTCATTCTCTACGAGAAGAGGTGACCCACTTGATAGAGGTAGTGGGATGGCTACATATGTGCAGCACAATGAGAGGTGAAGCCCTTGAACAGAAAGGAACATTGAGTACAGAAAGCAAGGTGCCATCTCAATTGTCTATTCCTAATGGTCAGGGGGAACCTGGCATGCGGAGTCAGGGAACATCTAACAATTTACTCAATACTAGCTAAGAAAAGAACAATGGCAGTGTGACTTCTGAGCATGATTTTACATTTGATTTTCCATTGTTTCATCATGAGGATGACAGCGAGCGGACTGGGGCTCGCCCTTAAAGACTGTTACCTGTTAAAACATATGCAGCTACGACTAAATCGAATAATGTTTCATCTAAAGGTACTGTTACTAATTCATCAAGTCCGAGAGCTACCAATGACTTAACCAACACAAATGACAATGGTCATTTGAGATTGGACAATTTTTTTACTAGTAATGTTGAATTTAAAATGTCGGATAAAAGAATATATACAAAAAATTTTCATGATAGAAATGATAATAAGTATAAAAAAGGAAACTTAAAGGAAATGATTTTTGAACTTGGAAAATTATTGCAGGTTGTTAAAACAATCAAAGTAGATTATGCTTATCTTACTAAATGTATATCCATGGGAATAGTACTGATAGGTTTAAGATTTTTTTAAGGTACCCATGGGAATTATTTTAGATACTGATACAAAAATGGAATTTAATGCCATATTTAATTCATTTGGAATAAATTTTATGAATTTATTGGTTAAAAAGAATGATGAAAAACTCAGTAAAACTGTGTTGGAAGTTGAAAAATTGAATAATTATATAGTGTCTGATGTACTTTTTGCACAATGGCATGCATTATATGACAAACAGTTCAAATATGCAGAAAGTAATGTGGAAAAGTTATATGAAAGGAAGAACAAAAAGTTAAATCGGGATGTTATACAATACAAAGAAAATAGGATATACATATGGAGTAATGAGCGTAAACACATTAAGGAAAATAGATGGGATGATCATGCAGTGACACATACAGATGAGCATATGAATTTTCAGGGGGTGGTTATTTCACCCCAGCCACAAAACAACTATTGGGGGAATCGGTACAGGCAGTACTAGAGAATGTGATTGCGCATAATACGCCAGATGATACTCTAGATAGAGTAAGTCTTGAGGATAATATTGTTAGAGAAGAAGAAGAAAATATTATTCATCAAGTTAATGATCTTAAAGTGTATAATTACACCAATTATTGTATAAAGGAAGAATTAGGAACCTTATTCATTAAAGGAATGAAATATATACATGCCACCAAGTTTAATTTAGTAGACACTATTATAGATGTAAAATTGTATTGTAGAAGATTAAATTTAGCATTAATGTTCAACAACAAAAACAAAAATAAAAAAGATGCATTTATAATGGAAAGTAATAAATTAAAGAAAAAAATTATATTTATACCACCCCCTGACACAAAGGTTGAAAATTTTGAAGAATTGGTTTGTTCTGATATTTATAATTACAGTCAAAATATTAATAAACGACAGGTGATAGACAATTTGACTACAAAAGAAAGGGAATGTTTAGTAGATCTTATGAACAATCAAAATATCATAGTAATGAAACCCGATAAGGGAGGGGGGATAGTTTTATACAATACTATTGACTATATTAATGAAATTCAAAAAATATTAATGGACACAGGAAAGTATGAAATCACTTCTATTAATGAAATAAATATACGATATAGGAAAATAGATTTGGCATTGGATGAATATTTATTGGATCACAGAATAACAGATGACACATATGAATTTATGAAAGTAGAATTTCCCACTCTAGCTACCATTATAGCTATACCTAAGGTACATAAAAATATTTGTAAACCCCCTTTTCGCCCAATCATTTTGGGAAGTAAGTCTAAGACAGTCAATATAGGTGTGGTGATAGATAGTTGGGTTAAACCCATATATAGAAACATTCCTCACCTCATTAAAGATTCATGGATATTTCTTGCTCAACTCACACCTGATAAATGGATTGAGAAATTAACATATTTAACTATTGATGTCGTTGACTTATTTTCATGTATCCCGAAAGAACAGGGACTTGAAGATTTTTGTAATAGTCTTAGAAAATATTCTAATTTGACATGGGATCGAATTAACCTAATAACTGATATGATGGAAATAGTATTGAATAATAACTTTATATATTATGAAGGTGAATACTTTAAACAAGGAAGGGGTGTAGCTATGGGGGCTTCATGTGCCCCTATATTTGCAAATATGGTTATGCTAGAGTGGGAAAATACATTTTTATTTAATTGCAAATATTATAAACATATTTCTTATTATACAAGGTTTCTTGACAATATGCTTGCTTTATGGAAAGGACCGGTTGAAATGATAGATGAATTTATAGATTATTTGAACAATACTAGTAGTTTTCTTAAATTCACATACAGTGTTGGTTATGATGGGATCTCTTATTTAGATACTTATATAAATCATACGGAGCTGGGATTCCAATCCGAGATATATAGGAAGAAAACATTTTCGAATGGATATATGGAATTTACTAGTCACCACCCAAGACATATGCTAAAAGACATCTTTAAGGGTCAATGCATTAGAGTAGCCAGGATGTCATCAAATTATGAAATTATGACAAGGGAAATAGAATTTATAACATCTATGTTTAGTAATAGAGGCTACCCGGATGGCTTGTTGAAGGATTTTTCACAGTTTGTTATTAAGGAATGGGGTAATAAATATAGTCCTATATTAGGAATAGGACAAGAAATTAGTAGTATTCTACTAGTAGTGATGTTCTGTCTATCTACCTCTGTTCTTTGGAGCTTTTCTCCCCGGGCCTTTACTGAAAATGGACATGTATCCAGCTAGACTAGCCCGGTCAACAAATGTAAAATAAAAAATAAAAATAGTATGAAAAAATGAAAATTGGACAATGTTCCAATAATAGAGTATGTTCATTAACTTATTCCCCGTATGTGAATGAAATTACGAATATAGTATTAAAATACTGGAAGAACATAACAGTAGCCGATGATATCAAACAGATATTAGGTGAAAAACCCAGTTTTGTGTTTAAGATGGGTTTGAACATTAAGAAGTTATTACAATTATGGAGTATAGAAAGAGACAGATACAATAGTAACAAGGCTACCACTAAATGTGGGTCATGTAATCAATGTCATTTGATTAATGAGAGTGACGGAATAAAACTACAGAACTTAAACAAGACCTACATTAAATTTAGAAGGGGGAATTGTAACAGTAAGAATATTATTTATTTAGCTAGTTGTTCGTCATGCCCTGCTTACTAAATTAGCAAAACAGAGAGACTCTTTAAGAAAAAAATTTATGATCATGTTTACAGAATTAGGGTACATGACACCAAAAACGCATTATATAGACATATAGAGAAGAAAGGTGAACATCATAGTTTCAGTTTTGCTATAATAGATCAAGTTCATACATCAAACAGAGGGGGCAATTTTAAAGCAATACTAAGCAAGAAAGAAAGCATCTGGCAGGTGTTGACCGATGCCACAAAGGAACCGGGTATAAATTATTTTATTTCTATCAAACTCTTTCTAATGTTGGCATGATCAGTTTTACCATCAGGTGCAATATGTTATCTTAGAACTATGTATGTGTTTGTTAGTTACATCAATGGGGTATGAAGTTTGGTATTGCAATTTTATTATTTAGTATTTTTTGGAAAAGTATTTTTTGAAATAGTATTTATATCATTTAAGGTTTTATTAAGTCCTAGGATATATTGATGTATTGGTTGTTTTTACAATTATATTTTTAAATATGTACAAATTATATTAAGTACTGGCACTTTAAATTTTTGCCTCTAGAATGGCGCCAAAAAGATTTTAAAAGGATTGTATTGTGAGTCAATCAGCTGTTCTGAAGAAGTCTGCGATAACTGGATGAAAGCACTTAACAGTTGTTCATGTGGATTTTAGTTTCCTACACTGTGGAAACTGTGGATTGTCTTCAATAAATATATCTTTGGATAAACACCATTTTTGCCTTATTCGAGTAAGCCTGAACGCTACTTTTTAAACCTAGCTGGGAGAGTGAGTTGGCCGTCTTGTTTTAACAGTTCGGGTGTTGCCATTTATGTTCGAATATTTACGGAGTTGGTCAGCTATGGAGAAAGTAAGCAAGGCGGCGGATACTTCATTGAATAAGGATGAGTTTGTTTCCCTAAAGTCTGAGGTTCATTCTCTACGAGAAGAGGTGGCCCGCTTGATAGAGGTAGTGGGATGGCTACATACGGGCAGCACTCCGAGAGGTGAAGCAGTCGAACAGAAAGAAACATTGAGTATGGAAAGCAAGGTGCCATCTCAATTGTCTATTCCTAATGGTCAGGGGGAACCTGACATGCGGAGTCAGGGAACATCTAACAATTTACTCAATACTAGCCAAGAAAAGGACAATGGCAGTGTGACTTCTGAGCATGATTTTACATTTGATTTTTCATTGTTTCATCATGAGGATGACAGCGAGCGGACGGGGGCTCGCCCTTAAAGACTGTTACCTGTTAAAATGTATGCAGCTACGACTAAATTGAATAATGTTTCATCTAAAGGTACTGTTACTAATTCATCTAGTCCGAGAGCTACCAATGAATTAACCAACACAAATAACAATGGTCATTTGAGATTGGACAATTTTTTAACTAGTAATGTTGAATTTAAAATGTCGGATAAAAGAATATATACAAAAAATTTTCATGATAGAAATGATAATAAGTATAAAAAAGGAACCTTAAAGGAAATGATTTTTGAACTTGGAAAATTATTGCAGGTTGTTAAAACAATCAAAGTAGATAATGCTTATCTTACTAAATGTATATCAATGGGAATAGTACTGATGGGTTTAAGATTTTTTAAGGTACCCATGGGTATTATTTTAGATATTGATACAAAGATGGAATTTAATGCCATATTTAATTCATTTGGAATAAATGTTATGAATTTATTGGTTAAAAAGAATGATGAAAAACTCAGTAAAACTGTGTTGAAAATTGAAAAATTGAATAACGATATTGTGTCTGATGTACTTTTTGCACAATGGGGTGCATTATATGACAAACAGTTCAAATATGCAAAAAGTAATGCGGAAAAGTTATATGAAAGGAAGAACACAAAGTTAAATTGGGATGTTATGCAATACAAAGAAAATAGGGTATACATATGGGGTAATGAGCATAAACACATTAAGGAAAATAGATGGGATGATCATGCAGTGACATCCAGATGACCATATGAATTTTCAGGGGGGTGGTTATTTCACCCCAGCAACAAAATAACTATTGGGGGAATCGGTACAGGCAGTACTAGAGAATGTGATTGCGCATAATACCCCAGATGACACTCTAGATAGAGTAAGTATTGAGGATAATATTGTTAGAGAAGAAGAAGAAAATATTATTCATCAAGTTAATGATCTTAAAGCGTATAATTACACCAATTATTGCATAAAGGATGAATTAGGAATCTTATTCATTAAAGGAATAAAATATATACCTGCCGCCAAGTTTAATTTAGTAGACACTATTATAGATGTAAAATTGTATTGTAGAAGATTAAATTTAGCATTAATGTTCAACAACAAAAACAAAAATAAAAAAGATACATTTATAATGGAAAGTAATAAATTAAAGAAAAAAAGTATATTTATACCACCCCCTAACAAAAAGGTTGAAAATTTTGAAGAATTGGTTTGTTCTGATATTTATAATTACAGTCAACATATTAATAAATGACAGGTGATGGACAATTTGACTACAAAAGAAAGGGAATGTTTAGTAGATCTTATGAACAATAAAAATATCAGAGTAATGAAACCTGATAGGGGAGGGGAGGTAGTTTTATACAATACTATTGATTATATTAATGAAATTCAAAAAATATTAATGGACACAGGAAATTATGAAATCACTTCTATTAATGAAATAAATATAAGTTATAGGAAAATAGATTTGGCATTGGATGAATATTTATTGGATCAGAGAATAACAGATGACACATATGAATTTATGAAAGTAGAATTTCCCACTCTAGCTACCATTATAGGTATACCTAAGGTACATAAAAATATTAGTAAACCCCCTTTTCGCCCAATCATTTCGGGAAGTAAGTCTGAGACATTCAATATAGGTGTGGTGATAGATAGTTGGGTTAAACCCATATATAGAAACATTCCTCACCTCATTAAAGATTCATGGATATTTCTTGCTCAACTAACACCTGATAAATGGAATGAGAAATTACCATATTTAACTATTGATGTCGTCGACTTATTTTCATGTATCCCGAAAGAACAGGGACTTGAAGATTTTTGTAATAGTCTTAGAAAATATTCTAATTTGACATGGGATCGAATTAACCTAATAACTGATATGATGGAAATAGTATTGAATAATAACTTTATATATTATGAAGGTGAATACTTTAAACAAGGAAGGGTGTAGCTATGGGGCTTCATGTGCCCCTATATTTGCAAATATGGTTATGCTAGAGTGGGAAAATACATTTTTATTTAATTGCAAATATTATAAACATATTTCTTATTATACAAAGTTTCTTGACGAAATGTTTGCTTTATGGAAAGGACCGGTTGAAATGATAGATGAATTTATAGATTATTTGAACAATACTAGTAGTTTTCTTAAATTCGCATACAGTGTTGGTTATGAAGGGATCTCTTATTTAGATACTTATATAAAACATACGGAGCTTGGATTCCAATCGGAGATATATAGGTAGAAATCATTTTCGAATGGATATATGGAATTTACTAGTCACCACCCAAGACATATGCTAAAAAACATCTTTAAGGGTCAATGCATTATAGCAGCCAGGATGTCATCAAATTATGAAATTATGACAAGGGAAATAGAATTTATAACATCTATGTTTAGTAATAGAGGCTACCCAGATGGCTTGTTGAAGGATGTTTCACAGTTTGTTATTAAGGAATGGGGTAATAAATATAGTCCTATATTAGGAATAGGACAAGAAATTAGTAGTATGAAAAAGGAAAATTGGACAATGTTCCAATTAATAGAGTATGTTCATTAACTTATTCCCCGTATGTGAATGAAATTACGAATATAGTATTAAAATATTGGAAGAACTTAATAGTAGCCGATGATATCACACAGATATTAGGTGAAAAAAACAGTTTTGTGTTTAAGATGGGTTTGAACATTAAGAGGTTATTACAATTAGGGAGTATAGAAAGAGACAGATACAATAGTAACAAGGCTACCACTAAATGTGGGTCATGTAATCAATGTCATTTGATTAATGAGAGTGATGGAATAAAACTACAGAACTTAAATAGGACCTACATTAAATTTAGAAGGGGGAATTGTAACAGTAAGAATATTATTTATTTAGCTAGTTGTTCATCATGCCCTGCTTACTATATTGGCAAAACAGAGAGACTATTTAAGAAAAGAATTTATGATCATGTTTACAGAATTATGGTACATGACACCAAGAACGCATTATATAGACATATAGAGAAGAAAGGTGAACATCATAGTTTCAGTTTTGCCATAATAGATCAAGTTTGTACATCAAACAGAGGGGGCAATTTTAAAGCAATACTAAGCAAGAAAGAAAGCATCTGGCAGGTGTTGACCGATACCACAAAGGAACCAGGTATAAATGATTTTATTTCTATCAAACCCTTTCTAATGTTGGCGTGATCAGTTTTACTATCAGGTGCAATATGTTATCATAGAATTATGTATGTGTTTGTTAGTTACATCAATGGAGTATGAAGTTTGGTATTGCAATTTTATTATTTAGTATTTTTTGGAAAAGTATTTTTTGAAATAGTATTTATATCATTTAAGGTTTTAGTAAGTCCTAGGATATATTGATGTATTGGTTGTTTTTACAATTATATTTTTAAAATATGTACAAATTATATTAAGTACTGGCACTTTAAATTTTTGCCTCTAGAATGGCGCCAAAAAGATTTTAAAAGGATTGTATTGTGAGTCAATCAGCTGTTCTGAAGAAGTCTGCGGTAAACGGATGAAAGCTCTTAACAGTTGTTCATGTGGATTTTAGTTTCCTACACTGTGGATACTGTGGATTGTCTTCAATTAATATATCTTTGGATAAACACCATTTTTGCCTTATTCA
>NC_056728.1:1291873186-1291928186 GCF_019279795.1 Protopterus annectens
CTATTACAATGACAACTGTTACAGATCTACGCAACGGCATATCACAATACCACATTCCACACATTTTACAACCTGTTATGTGATCCTAACATGAGCAATGAATGTGTAATATGGAATCCTATGTTAGGACAACAAATATGGGGAATGCATACCTTAACAAACACTGGAAGCATATGTGTGCACACACTCCAAATAGCATATTGTGGAGGCAGCTTTTGAGGTACTAACAGCATTCAGTCTTCTTGAATACACACCTTCCATCAAGTACAGGGCCTCAATGTCACACCAAGTAATGGTGTGCTGTCCAAGAAGTATGTCCATGATATTTGCCCACTCACCTGCAACAGAGGCAGCCATGGCTTGCACACATCTTACAAACCATGGAATGGATCCCATATCTGAAAGGTAGCACTCAGGAAGTGGGAGAAGTAGCCTTACCTCACCATTGCATATACCATGGCAAACAGTACAGACAGTTATATATGTGACTATAAAGAATGGGACAACATTAATGTAGAAAATAAATAGATGCCCATCCAAGACAGATGACAACACATGTTGCAAACTATTCACAGAGGCTGCCAAGAAACATGCAGCAACACTGAGGGACTTGCAGGAATGTCTAGCAAGTACTGCCTGTGCAGTACCTGTGTCGACAATTGCCTGGAATCTGCATAAGTGTAGACTATGTTTTAGGGTAATCAGATGGAAGAGTTGTTCCACAGGAAACATCATCCATGGCTATCTACAGGTATGCATAACATTAAGTCTCCCAAAGGCATGTGTTGCAATGTGTAATGGTGCACTGAGACCAAGGCTGAAACCTACAAATAGTATTAATAAAGATACATGTGGTGCACAAGCAACACTTCACTCCACCTCAGGCCCACCATCCCCATGTGTACCTTGCTGGTGCCAGTGTACACCTTTAGGTTTGCTGTTCATTAGCAGGAACTAGGCCAGTAGACATGGTGTTGTGAATTTGGAACACTGAAAATGACACTCATGTGGCTCATAGTTGTCAAGCATCTGCATTAAGGCTGAGAATTGGGAGGGGTGTCATCCTGAAACACAACAGTGTACTGAAGCATACATCCAAAGCTCGCTAAGAATGGCTGTATCTGAACACAGTCAAGGTCATGAATTGTGCCAGACATAACCCTGACTCCACAACAATAGTGAAGTCACTGTGTGACCTCCAAGGGCTATGCACAAGAGATGACCTTGCAATCCGGCAGAGTTGGGGGACATTTGTAGGGTGGAGTGACCAAAGAATGGCAAGTGAAGATGGGCCATGCTAGTATACCCCCTTCCAGGAATAGTGACTGCTGTAGTTCACTTAACAGGTGCTGCAACAAACCATCATGTTATGGGTGTGCACACTTATGCAACCCACATATCGTATGCATCTCAATCAGCATCTGCACAACTAACACATTTGTTTGATACTGCATTTGATTGCACAGGTCATATGTCACATATCAGGTGTGTGTAATGTTAACATATGCAGTATTGTGGCCCCATTGCATATAATGGAAGAGGTTGGCATGTCCACAAGGGTGTGTACACTCCTCATAGCCACAGTAAGCTTTGAAGGTTGTCAGTGTAATCGGATTTGATTGCTCATACATTCACTGCTGATGATGAGATCTGCAAAGCAGAGGTCAGGAATTCACTATTGACATCTGTCCTCATATCATCCCAGGTATGTGTCAGACAAACACATAGGGGCTGTGAGCAACAGAGCAAACATAACTGCCACACATATACACATTCAGCAGTAGTGTGTACACTCATGAGGTATGGTGCACAGTACATGCCAGGGTGCTGAACAGGTGCACAACAATACTGTGTACATGGGTGTAGTGTGTTTCAGGGGAACGGGCATTACCTACTAACATAACTCATGCATCACAGAGATGTATAATGTTGGTAACAAGGGCTGCGTATAGATGCAGTGCATGCTCTTGATGGCCATATGTCATGCATGTTGACTGTGGGTAATGACAGGTCTGTGTAATATCTTTGTGCCACCTCACCTGTAAGAGTGTGTGTGTGTGTGTGTGTGTGTGTGTGTGTGTGTGTGTGTGTGTGTGTGTGTGTGTGAGAGAGAGAGAGAGTATGTGTAAAGGTAAGCAATGATGTACAGGTCTTAAATTATGTTTGTTGTTTTCTCCTCAAAGGTGGCAAGGGGGATCATGGTCCCTCCTGCAGGCAGACTGATGTTAGTGTCCATACAGACTCTGACAATGATCATAGGTATAGTGAGGCACAAGCAGGGTTGTCAGGAGCTGAAGCTGTGCCATTGGTTGACATCCCCCTTTTATCCACCCCATCCATGCACACTCACAATGCCTATACATACCCCATCACCAGTGGCCATAGATGAGGGACGGTTGGCAGGTGGTGGAATGGGACAGGACAGTGTAGTGACTATGGCAAGTGTGTCTGTACATAGCAGCCATAGCCGGATGACTGGCGAGGTACCACACAGTCAGATGTACAGAGGTGCTCATAGGAGGGATGCTGACCATCATGCCCCTAGCAGAAATGCCACAACAGGACTCACCAGATGCATGTTTTGGTCTGTCATGGAGGCACAGGCATGTATGGAACGTTATACCAGACAGAGTCTGAGGCTCCAGAGGGCTACTCATTCTCCTGTACTTGACATCATCCGTGATCTTGCATGTACTCACCGTTATTTTGCAGAGATCCTGGATAGATGGCTGGGTGAGATGGTGGGAATTCTCAACTATGCAGTGTCTGTGTTACAGCATATGGTGGGAGTAGGGCGATAGCCACATGGACGTAGGTCAGCAACACCAACAGCTAGAGGTCTACATGGATGTGCAACAAGTCACAGCCGCTCCCATAGAGGCAGTACCAGAACCAGCACTGTAGGGGGGGGTTCTATCCATACCACAACACAGCAAGTCACGTGCACATGGTCCTGGCCAGACCCAACAGGGATGTGGATCCAGCGGACATTTGTCATCATCAGGGGAGAGTACTATATTTGGGCTTCTACCTGGTAGTGCCCGTGGAACCCCTGGCAGGCACAGTTCTCATGTCTGTGGCCAGACATGGTGAACTGTGCACCCTGTACAGTCTACAGCTGTCCAACAAACCCCTGTATAGGGCAGACACATGGCAGAACTGTGTGCATACATACACACACATCACCGACACAGCTAGAGCACCTCCATAACTACACACGCCACATCTGCACAGCCCAATTGATAAAAAAAAACCCTAACACACATACATGATGTCAACCAAATGGCTCAGCCTAGGTCGCTGGCAAACCCACAACACAATCTGTGCATATGATGAGACCTGTGTCACATCCCTGTCATCCATACCATCAATGCAGGGACATGCTAATATGGTTCTGATGCATAAGGTGAATGTACTAAGGTTTAGCAATATAATGCTGTTTAACATGTTTCCAGATGGAAAGTTTAATGCTTACATGTCACAATGTGTAGCTGTCCAGCCATGATGCATTATAGCTGTTATTAACACTGACTGATTGTGGTCTCCATAATGTATTCCGTTTGTGTTGTAGGTGTCTATGTGTCAGCAGGATTTTGGTCTGCTGTTGTTTCCTACAAGGGGTATGGCACTTTGGTGACACATTGACTGTATCATACTCTGGGTACAGCTGAACACAAGTAACAGGTTTGTATAACAGTTACTGCCTGTGCCACATGGCTGATAGGTCTGAGGGGTGCATACAGGTGACTGCATGGTGGCTGATGTCAACAGCTCTTCTACAGTGGACAATGGAAGTGCACTGGGTGGCACACACCAAATGTTTGTGAATAACACACACACACACACACACACACACACACACACACACACAGAGGCTTTGGTGTTGATACAATACACAGAGAATACTGTACACATGGATGTACTTAATTTTGCAGTGAACTCATTTTGGCCCTTGTAATTCCACCAAGACAAAATAGACAAAACATCACATCTGTAAATAATCAGTCTGCCAGTTTAATGTCATTGACAATGGTACTGGCATGGTATATGTCCTCTTCCCCAATGTAGTGCAGTCCTGGAGTTGGTAAACATAGGTGTTATGGTGTAGGTGGCACAGCCCTCCACTTTGGAGGGTGTGGGGTGGTGTAGAACCACACATAGTGTGACTAACAACTACTTAACCTGTTAACATAAATTGTACAGTATTACAGTAGACTAAGCGGGGGGATACACACAACAATAACTCCAATGAGAGTGGCTGTGACCACAACATCCACACCCAACTATATATACCAACTTCGGTATCGCTGTACAGCTGTACAGTGGGGAAGAGGGCATTTAGAAATCTACTACTAGTTTGGATGAGATGAATTTCCACAAGATGATTCCTTTGAAATGTTAGCCTTTGCCAGTCAGTTCTCAGACAAATGACCTTCTGGGATATGTATTTTCTGCAAACTGAAGTAGATACCTTCACATACACACACACTTACTTGTCAACACTGAGAGTAGAACCCCTAACTAGGTACTTATTGCTACTAATGTGTTTGGACTTAATTGCACACATCACACAGCTTTTAGGATGAGGTGTGTCCCGAGTTTCTTGTTAAGTGAAGAACATCACCAGGCCTTGTACAGTATGGTAATGGGGGATGTACTGGGTGTTAATGAACAATACATAGTATGATATACTGTCATAGTCATACACACATTGACAAACACATAACAGTCATAGACACATCTGAGAGACCTAGGTTTATCAGTGCTAACTACCTTGTCAGTGAGTCCATTCTGTTACAGAGAATTTGCACACAGCACATGCATCACTGGGCTGGATAGTGTAATCAGTTACGTCTATGGTTGATGGTGACAGTGGTCATCATACAGTGGACTTTGGGATGTACTAGGGGTACCATGGTGTAAAGACAGTATACCCAGCACCCACACCCCACATTGGATATTTTACTCATTGAAACCCATGATAATGCTCTGACATACCCACAATCATACATTGACCAGGACTGCAATACGACCCCTTGTCTATCTAATCAATGCTACTACAGGGATATGCAATTATTGCAAATAGTACAGCGATAGTAGGGTGAGGGTTTGTCATGACTCGCCTAATGTCAGCAACAATATTATCCCTTATAATGTATGGCAAGGTGTATTGTATTGTATTTGGAGAATGTGGCCTCAGAATGCTGTAACCTACAAATATACACACTGGCACACATACACACACTTGCCAGGACTCAGAGGGTAACCCATGCCTATCTACCATTTGTACAACAGTGTTATGCTGGTACTGCAAGCTCCAGGTAGCCCATAGGGTGAAGAGTGTAACAAGATACATTTAATGTCAATTATAGCAACAGCCATTTCTAACTATGACAATGGGGTGTAGTGGGCGAGAAGGCCCTCAGAGTATTATCAACTACAAGTTTCAAACACACAGACACTGTTATTCTCAGTAATGCACACTGACACATTTGTCAGTACTGGGGTCCATAGGTGCAGGTCTTCCTAGGTGTTTACCAGGCTAATGCCCATGGAGAGATGAGAAGAATAGGGGGCTGGGTACACTGGGATCATGCCACCTCACATTTGTCAGAGGCAATCTATCAATCGATGCCACTTGAGTGATCTCCATGGTGGCAGTTGAATGCAACATTCAGTCATCTGGTTTTCTCTTTCACAGAGCCAGTGAGGTGCTCCAATTGACATGTATGCAATATATATTATATAACATGGCCAGTGCCTGGGTTGGAGACCTGTACTCAAGCATGTTCTGTTGACTGGTAGTCTAGTTGAGGTATCCATGGCATGTGGTGCATATAGGGTGGGGTTTCCTAGCTGTGGCATTCATAACACAGCTGGGTAGACATGTCATTGTCAGTCAAGCATAGATTGCCTGCATGCAGCCAAGATGGAACCTGACATCTGCACATCTGAACAGGGGACAGACAGAAATCAGCTAGCCAACAGGTTATGCATTAGGATGAATGTTTTGACAGATAGATATCTGACATTGATAGGTATGCCATTACTACATGAAAGTGACCCTCAATGACATCTCCTAAACACATAGTAGCCTACAGTACATATCCACATATCAGATCAATATCCAGTAGCAAATAGTTAATAACACACAGCTCACACACCAAGAACATGATAGTCAGTACTCAGAGTCCAGCTCTGCATGCAGGGGTGTATTGTTCCGGTACTACAATCTGCAATATACTCTTATAGGTTCATAGGTTCATAGGTTCATACTAGGCTATCTGCCCTAGGGCATTTATAAGCCTAGCCAGAGTGTGTGTGGCTTTCACCACCCCCTAGGATGAGAATACTATACCCATTAGTTTGCTGTGCCTCTGTCCAGCAGTGATACAGAGATGATTCCCGGGGTAAACCTACGATCTCCCATCCACTCGTCAAGATTTCTCTTGAACAGAGTCAGTGAGGGGTTCTGCCTCACATGGACTGGGATTCTGTTCCATAGTGTAGGGAGTCTCTGGGTGATGAATCTGTCCCTCCAGCATGTCCTGTTTATATCCATGTTGAGGTTTAAGTCTCTTGCTCTCGTGGCTCTGGTGGATTTGGATTTTTTGAGGTGGAGCATGTCCATTAATTCCGGGTTGGACATGGCCTTGTATGTCAGGCACAGATCACCTCTGAGCAGACGGTATGCGACTGAATAGAGCTGGAGTTTCTTCAGTCGGGCATCGTATGACATATGTTTGAGCCCCTTTATCCTTTTGGTGAGGAACTTTTGGGGTCTTTCCAACTGCTGCAGGTGTCGGGTAAGGTACATTCCGAATGGGGAGTTGTACTCAATCATTGGTCTGATAAGTGAAGAGTACAGGGGTACAATGACCTCTCCTGATCTGGATGTGAATCCCTTCATGATCAGGTGGGCAATGTAGAAGGTCTTCCTAACCACTTTGGCAATGTGAGTGTCAAAGAGAGGTTACTGTCAACTTGGGTCCCCAGGTCCCTGATAACTTCTTCCGTGTTTAATGGATTACCACCTATGTGGTAATTGGGGGTTACCTTGTTTTTCCCAAAGGGTATGACTATACATTTTTTGGCATTTAGCTTAAGGCCATGGCTCTGGCACCAGTTATCCATTTCTATGAGACCTTTCTGGAGGATGTCTGTGTCTGATGGAGTGTCAATTATGGTGCCCAGTTTGCAGTCATCTGCAAATTGTGTCAGCCACAATCCCCCTATGTTTGCCTGCACTTCAGAAAAATAAATGCCGAACAAGAGGGGGCCCAGGACTGAGACCTGTGGGACACTCGTGACTGGCTTAGAGTCTGACATGGCACCAGCAACTCTAACCCTGTGTGTTCTGTCCTTGAGCCAGTTTGCAACCCATCTTGTGACATATGGGTTTACATCTAAGCTGGTGAGCTTTTCTATGATGCCCGAGTGGGGTATTGTGTCGAATGCTTTTGCTAGGTCAAGGTAGGCTGTGTGAACTGCCTTACCCTCATCAATGGCCTTAGTGACTGTTTGAAAAAGTCGACCAAGTTCAAGAGGCAGGATCTGCCCTTGACAAAGCCAAATTGGGTAGGATCCAGTGTCTGTAGGTCCCCAATGTCTTTATTTATGAGTTCCATTATGATCCTCTCCATAGCTTTGCAGACAAGGCTCGTCAAGCTTATGGGGCAGTAATTTCAGGGTCCGTAGAAGCACCGCCTTTGTGGAGTGGGACCACAGTTGCCGTACACCATTCTTTGGAGCACGATCCTGTAGTAAGGCTAAGATTAAACAGCAGCCTTATGTGTGGGTTTAGTTCCTCATTGAGTTAGGTGTAGCACACAGCCGGGGACACCATCCGGTCCCATTGATGCTGTGTTTTTGCTTTAGAGAGAGCAGCTCTCACCTGGGCATCTGAGATGTTTGGGAGGCTAGACTCTGGTGGGATAGATATTTCTCCTTTTGGGGAGGGAGGGAGAATTTGCACTGAACCTGTCTGCCAGTATGTTGGCAATGTCTGTGGGTTCAGTGATTTTTATCATTTTGGACTAATTCTGAGCATATCTGGGAGTTTCCACCCAGGTTTCTAACATAGCTAAAGAAGGCTTTATGATTGTCTTTTGTGTCATTAGCGATTTTTCTCTCAAAGTTGGCCTTGGATGATTTTATGAGTGATCGTAGTTTTTTGCTAGTATTGATCAGAGATGCCTTCCCATTTAGGGATTTTGCTCTGTCATGTAGTAGCTTTCTCCTCTTGTTGTAGAGTTTGTTTATGGCTGGAGTCCACCAGACTGGGCGCCTGCCTTTGGTGGAAAAGGTCTTGATTTTATTAGGGATTGCTTGATCCATACATTCCTGGAGGTGCTCGTAGAAGGCATAAGCACTGTTAACAGTAGTAATGTAATGATACGATACATGCAAGTGTGACTGCATATAACCTGGGATACTACCCATGTATGAAACACTTACCAAGAGAAAAGATTGTTGTATGAGCCATATATACTCAGGTGTCCCATACAGTATACTCACATCCATTGCTACTGTAATGACAGCACATAGAAGCATGTTATGTACATTGAATTAAATACACTTATTAAAGATGTCATTACCCTGCTATTTCATCAGACTGGAATGTGATCGCTGGTTACCAGGGCTGAGGTATGCTTAGCAGGTGTAAGCATCACTTAGATATAAATGCTAAGCACATTTGCGCACTGGTAAGTGAAGTCTACATGGTGTAAGCACTTTTTTGTTTAAGCATACGTTAGCACCGCTTACCATCACACAAAACCTCACAAACCTGCTTAAAGCTGCTCAAAACTGCCTTAACCACTTTGTATTCAACAGTCCCTGTTCTGCCTAATAACAAAATAAACAGCTTTGCAGGTCTTTAACCCAGGACTCTGTACACTATAGTCACAGCAGTGAACCACAAAGCCATTGGAGCTGTGAAAATGTTTGTTGCTTTTTCAAATATATCTTTCAGTACACATACTGAATAGTAGTGAACAACTACTTTGACTACTACAATTGTTTAGTACTAAGTGAAAATAGTGTTGAATCACTCATGTTGTTATATCTAAATATATACATAGCAGATAAATATGATGGGATGCATCTGTGAAGGTATATACAACACTCATTTACACATAAGGATATGGACATATATATACATATGTAGATATATGTATATATATTATATATATATATCTGTATATATATATATATATATATATATATATATGTGTGTGTGTGTGTGTGTAAAACATATGCCCATAACATGTAGTGGAGTCATACCTCAGCAACAATAGTCACAACTTCTTAGTGCAAGGGTATGTAATGTTAGTATTGCACGTATAAATGTAGAATGTTGCTACAGTAACAGGGGTTGTGTCAACAGATATGTTGTGTGGGAAGTCACTTCTGATAATGACATGTACACCATCAGTTACTGACAGACATCATAAGACCATCATAGTGAAGTACCACACAAATCACAGTAATGATCATGTGGAATACAGCAGAGATATGACCAATAAACTTGGATAGTCTGACACAATCTGGTCAGTCCAGAGGTATACACAGAACTCCTTAGTGCAAGACGTGTAGACAAAACCTGACAAAGTCTATGTTTACAGCCATGTAAATGGGGATATCACAAAAATACTGGAATAGATAAGCTCACACAGTTGATGCATTCACACACTCCTGTCTGTCCTAACACATATTAACTGGAGGAGCAGAGGTCCCAAGCCCACATACTTCCCACAAGTTAGTGACATACATCTTCACAGCATCCCACTGCTTTTTCAGAAATACACAACACTTATGCTAGCCAGGCAACAGTACATCTGACAAATATCTGGACATAACATCACACTTGGTAAATACACTGAGCTGCTAGGCATCTCACAAAGCAGTGTGCAAACTACAAGCATACTGCCATGACACTGACCCAAGTTTCCTATGGGGAATACACATGTACTTGCAAATATAGCAGGCACTATAGGCATGTAACAGTACAGAGTAACAGACACCAGTGTGAAAGTGCATACCCACAACCAATCTGAAAACAGTCACACTATGTTTAGCCTAATTAATAGTACAGTATATGGACTGTGTGAACAAAACCATCCTCATATGTGCCACTCATACACTAACCCTACATATACTGGCCTAATACACAGTGTAGTCTGGTGCCTGACTGTGGTATGGGACATTTCTCAGTCTGACCCTACAAACATATATGCTGATAGGGTACCGTAAACTGGAACAGCATGCAACATCAGCTAGAACAGGACCAAGAACAATGACATCTACCACAGTCTGTACACAGGCCAAGTAACATATTCACAATACACACTCTGTCAACAATCACCATAAGTAAGTACACAGACCTCACTACTGTACAGACTACAACATAATGTCCAGGTTGTGTCCTCAAATATAAGGCCTACTAACCATAACATGTCTGGCAGTCTGATATCTCACTGGCTTGTCATCAGGTATGATGTCAGTAAATAATGATATACTGTACATATGCTCCTCTTACTGCATGACATATGGACAAAGGGTGGGCGGCTACTGTGGTGCAGCGGTTAGCATTGCCACCTCACAGCAAGAAGTTCTCCGGTTCGATCCTTGGCTGGGGTGCCTTCTGTGCAGAGTCTGCATGTCCTCCCTGTGGTCACGTGGGTTTCCTCTGGGTGCTCCAGTTTCCTCGCACATCCCAAAGACATGCTGTAGGTGGATTGGACACTCTAAATTGGCCCTAGGTGTGAGTGTGTGTGTGCCTTCTGTGGAAGGTTGGGTGCCGGGCTGGCAACTCGACACCGTAAAACTCCACTGCCAATCATGAGCAGACAGGTGATCCGCTGTGGTGACCCCTAACCAGGAAAAGCCGAAAGAAGAAGAAGATATGGACAAAGGGTGACAGACATGGGGGACAGAGGCATAAACACAGGGCCAATATTGACATATTGCTGTATTAAACTGAGAAAATTCCTGGTGTAACAGGGTTTGTTGTGAGATATCTCTTCTGAGGGATATGAAGTCAGTAACTCACATGGATGTAACCATGTACTGACTGCAATCATCAGAGTATGTTACTGCATTTCTAAAGATAAGAAATGTGTGAGTAACACACCACATGTAAGACTCCAAACTCTGGCCAGTCTGCAGATAGCCCTACAGGTGAGAGTTTCCTCAACCACATAACACTTTCATGCCAGACTTTAAATCATGTAGAACAGCCATATCCACACAAACCCTGTTAAACCAACATTACTTCAAATGTAGAACAGCAATACTTACATTCTGTCCCCATGTCTGGAACATCCCCTCCAACTACCCCCTGGGTTGCTGTTTATCAGACACCCACATGAAGTCCTGCTCACAATGAAGGAAAAGGGCCAACACCCACATGAAGTGCTTAGTTATAAGAGTGTGTTTCCATGCAATTGGCAATAGGAATCATACCACAGCTGTTCCACATGCAATTAATAAGTGAGGTACTGCAATTCATGCACAGGCCATCAGCTGATCATGAGCATTGCTTACAAAACTCAAGCTGTTGCCTATGCAAAACCGATGTACTTTTCCACATTCACTAGAGAGGAAGAGAGAGAGAGAGAGAGAGAGAGACAGAGACAGAGACAAAGTAAGAAAGGAATGGAGTAACAGAGTAAGAGCCAAGTGTGTTTGTGTAGGATCGTGGGTGGAGAGTGGTATCTGGGTATTATAACAGTTTCCTATATTGTTTACTAATCCATACTGTCACATAGTAAATGCACATGGCTGTACACAGTTATGGCTAAGGATTGTCTACAAAAACCTCTACAGTGTTTGAAAACTGTTGGCCTTGTAATGTGGACATTGGGACATATAGGTCCTCAATATAATGTAGCAAAACCCACACTGCAATGGATCTCATTACACAATCATCCCAATAGGATACTGATGATGCACACACAAACATACACTTACCAGTACTGAGTTTCAAACCCCTACCTGACTATGTATTGCTATAACAGTGTTACGCAATTGTTGCATGCACCATGGAGCTTACATGTTGTAGAGCTGTCCATAGGTATCTTTGAAGGTGAGTAACATTAGCAACAGTGCTAAAGGAAGGGTAAGGGAAGTGTAGTAAGTGTGAATGTCCACAAAAGCAGGTGTCAATGAAGACACACACACACTCTCTCAGGAGAGCACACACATTATTACATTTGGCAGGATCAGAACTCCTACCTAACTAGTTTGCTACACTACAATATTATGCAGCTATCACAAGTGCCACAGAGTTTATATGGCTGAAACATGGCCAAAGGGTTATTTCAAGGTGAATGACATCAGCAGGCATGCTAAAGTAGGGCAATGGGATGTGTGATGAGTGTGAATGGCTTCAAAATCATTAATCTACACACACACATACACACATACAAACACACACACACACACACACACACACACACACACACACACACACTTGCCACTACTGAGATGCATAGGTTCATTGCTTCACAGGTGTGTAGTAGGTAAATGGGCCTGAAGGCTGCACAAGGCTAGGCAAAGGGAATACCTTGGGATAAGGCCACATGACAATAGTCTCCCATGTGGCTCAGGGGTGTAGTCCCTGGAGTGGTCCACAGGAGTGAGTATTGTATTCACCATCTACTCATCTGGGTTACTATTGTGAGTGGCCGGTGATGTGCACTGCTTCCCATGTATGTGATCTATATTCCATAACATGAGCAGTGTCTGGGTTGTGCACGTCCCACATGCATGTTCTTTGATGTGTGAAAGTGTACTTGAGGTCCCTGGGGCATGTTGTGTGAACAGATTGTTATCTTCTGATGTAGCATTCCTGACCTCATTTGGTGAGACCTGGCTATGGAACTGAGGTCATGCTTGCACCTACATTGACAGCATGATACAGGCATTCAGTGGTGTTAGTGGCATCTGTCCATACAGGGCATGTGTATAAGACATGGTATTCCTTTTGTGGGTTACAGTTTCAGGCTCTACAGTAGTTGCAAGTGTCCAGTGGGGAACATAGCAAAAGGGCCACTGTAAACATTTATTTGCCAACTGCGGTGATGGAACAGGGTGCAATGTCCTTTTTACTTTCTGGATAACACACACTCGGTCAGGAGATGTAACACATCACAGTACTTTCTGATGTCAGTGGCACTGCTGTGGTCAATAGGCATGTAGTCCACTGCAATCACACCATGGTTACTATCTGTGAGGCAATGTGCAGGGAACTACCAATATTGTGGTTGTTGCCTAGCCAAGTGTGTGTTTAATATGAGACATGGGTGGAGAGTGTTCTCTGAGTAATAAAATGGTTGCCTGTATTATTCACCAATCCATAATGTCACATGTAGGGCTATGGATTGTCTACACCAGTCCCTCTGATATTTGACATCTGTTGTCCTTGTAAGGTGGACATTGTGACATATACTAGGTCCTCAACATAATAATTTAGCAAATCCCACCCCCAATGGATCCTGTTATTACACAAGTGCAGCAACCTCCATACAGGATACTGATGACACCCACACACACTTGCCAGTACTGAGATTCAAACCACTACCTAGCTATGTATTGTTACTATAGTGTACTTGCATTTATTGCACAAGCCAAGTAGCTTATAGAATGGGCGTTGTCCCAAGCTACTTCTAAGGTGAGGAACATCACCAGCCCTTGTCAATACTGGCATTGGGTGATGTAGTGGGTGAGAGATCCCCAAAAAGGTTTACCCTCAACACACATTTACAATTGCCAGGGGGTGAGGTTCAAACCTCAATCTAACAGTCTTTACAGACCACTATGTTACGCATTTGCCACATGCACCACTGATCTGACATGGTTTAGAGTTTGCAACAGGTACTTCAAAGGTCGATGATATCTGCAGGACTGCTAAAATCAGGCTGATATGTGTAGTGGGTGTAAATGTGGTCAGAATCTTTGAGGTACACACATACATATGTACACAGACAAACACTTTCCACAGATGAGATTCAAATCCATATCTGTGTAGTTACTGCAACTATATTGTTCTACATTTATGGCATGTGCCATGGAGCTTATATGCTACAGACCTCTCCACAGGTATCTTTGAAGGTGACTAACATCAACAGCAGTGCTAAAGGATGGGTAAGGGGAGAGTAGTAAGTATGACTGTCCATAATATCAGGTATTATCAAAGACACACATACTCTCTCACACAGACACACATAATTTCAAAGTTGCCATGTCTTGGATTATAACTCCTACCTGTCTAGTATGTTACACTATAGCATTAGGCAGCTATTACAAGTGCCATGGAGCTTATGGGGCTGACTCTTTTCCAAAGGGGTATTTCAAGGTGACTGACATCTGCAGACTTGCTAAAGTAGGGCAATGGGAGGTTAGTGACTGTGAATGGCCTCAAAAATCATTCATCATGACACACACACTCACATAAAGTTGCTGCCATATCTGGGATTAGAACTCCTACCTAACTAGTATCTTAGACTATAGCATTATGTAGTTATCACAAGCACCATGGAGCTTATAGAGCTGAGATTTGGCCAGAGGGTATTTCAAGGTGACTGACATCAGCATGAGTGCTAACATGGGCAATGGGAAGTCCAGTGTGTGTGTGTGTGTGTGTGTGTGTGTGTGTGTGTGTGTGTGTGAATGGGACATAAACCATTCCTATGGAAACACACACACAACACTCAAGTCCCACACAGCTTTACATTTGCCAGGACTGGGTATACAAATACTAGATGAACACTGATGTGTACTATCATGTTACACAGTTATCACAAGCACCACAGACACTATAGGGCTGAGGGCTACCAAAAGCAATGTCTACAGTGATTGACATTGGTACATCATGTGATATTGGCCAATTGGATGTGTGGTGGGTGGAACAGGCCTCATAATGGAAATCTCTCTGTCACTGTCTGTCTCTTTCTTCCCCACATATCTGTGTGTATGTTTGCCATATTATAGTGTGTTGGCCTTGGATATGTGTGAGTATTCCTATCCAATGTGTGTGCAAAGCATGAATGGTGTGCAATGTGGTGTGTGTGCACAGACATCTGCAACTGACAGATACGTATAGTCCACTGTTGTTGTCAGACGTGGGTTTAATTTTTCTAAGTGTAGGAGCATCCCCAGTATAACCTTCTGTATTGAGTGTGTGAATCCATTCCAGGTAGGTTGTACTCCAGTCCAGGATTTGGTGCTCTACACCTACAGCTAGACACCTGTTCCTGCAGAATATCTGTAGACAGGTTGACAATATGGAATCACAATGGGCGAAAGATAGTGGGATACTGTAACTATTGTCTCTGTGCTGCTTGTGTTACATGGCTGGTGTTAGCAGACATATTCAGACATATGTACTTTTTTACACTGTGTTATATTATGTCATCATCTACTGACAGATATACTTATTTGCTCACATTTATTTTCTGGGAAATACAAGATGAATGAACATGTGTCCAGTATTGTGGTCTGCAGCCTACATATTCTTGCACACTAAGTAGATGAATGTCAGAGCTTCTAAGGCATGATGTCTTGTAGGGTATTTGTGAGAAGTTTAAATATTTTTCTAAGTAAACACAATGACAATGCTTCAGATGTGCAGATCAAAGGTGATGCAGGAATCCAATGCAAAGCCTTGATACTGAGATGAGTGTAACTGTCTGACACATTTTATGATAGAAATGTCCAATGAAAAATCTTTTTGAAGTACTGAGAAACACAATGCACTGTGTAAAACTGTTGAGCAGAATTGCACAGTGCATTATAAGGGAGGGGGTTAAAGGCCACTGTCATGAAGCAGTGGTATGAAAGCTCTGACATGTAATGTTAAAGTGATCTTGTTGGTTAATGCCATGTGCAAATGTGGCAGTCTGGGGGCCATGGCTAATGCAGATTAATCATATACTCTACCCACCAGCTATACCTCAGGACTGAAACAACATGGCAAAATAATTCAAAGACAAGCACTTCCACACCATTTTGAAGCAAAGCAGTGTAGAGTGAATGTGGCAGGTTGATGGTGATCACCAATTACAGCTTACTTCAGCAGGTAAGTAAGGTTCAGCTGTGTGTGTTTTTCTGTATGTGCATGTGTGTGTGTGCATGCGTGCATGTACGTGTGTGTGTGTGTGTGTGTGTGTGTGTGTGTGTGTGTGTGTGTGTCTGTAGGTGCTTGTAAAACAAAACTGCATGCATGGGTTGTTTGGGGGTAACTTATGCCTTTAAGAAAGCTAGATCCTTCCACTATAACTAAGAACTTCATGAAATGTCACATAAGGAGACCTGTGGAGCAAGTATGCTGTGTTACAGTAGAAGAAAAATATGAGCCCAATCAGTTCTGAGCTCCCTGAGATATAGTTCAAAAGAAATACAGAAAAAGTAGTCTGATGGTAAGATATGTCCATTTTTAAAATGACAATACATTGTTGAGAAGATATAATATCTTTAGCTATATTTACATACGTGGTATATCCAGAAAGGTTACGTTATGCTCTAATAAGAAAAAATAAAGATCTTATCATGGCTGGATTGCAAGTACTTCAGAATATGTGGAAGTTATATTGAGAAATGAGGAATCATACCTCTCAACTGTCCAGATTTTAGTCTCATGCTTTTATTCTGTTCCTCATAAAATTTGTGGTTCTCTGGTAAATCACTGAAGACTGAAGTCACTAAATAATAACCTAAATTTGAGTTTCATACTTCCTGTTCTTCAGAAAATCCATGCTAACACAAATGCTGTTGTTTTGACAACTTCCTGAGTTTACATGAGCAATATTTAAAATACATTCCTATTTTTGGGCCTTCCCCCTCAACATTTTAGGCTTTGTCCAGATTTTTTGCACTTGGAGGTTGAGAGGTATGATGAGGATGGAATACTTATTTCTGGAATTAAGAAATGATGCTAGAATATCTTTTTCTGAAAGAATATGTAGCATAGAAGAATTCACTTTTTTCATTCCATTCTGGCAGATGATACATGTATACAAGTAAACAATTTACAGAAGTTCAAAAAGAATCATTTGTGTAGCTTCAGAGCACAGTTGTCAATGTCCAGTTTCATGCAGCAGTCCTTCTAATCAAAAAAAGTTCAAAATAGGTTTCACATACAGACGCACGCACACACACACACACACACACACACACACACACACACACACACACACACGCGCGCGCGCACACACACACACACACACACACACACACACACACACCACAGATAATGCCAGGGACACAGAGACGTGTATAGAATGGCTTCACTGTATTGTTTCCTCCGTAGTCCATCCACTGAATGGATCTGAAATGATGTAGAATGTAATTTTAAGTAACAGTTCTAGACAGAATTCAGTATGATTTGAGACAAATGATCAAGAGAAGTGCAGAAGGTGAAACAAAATCATATATACACAGAAGTCACCAAAGATAAATTAAGTTGTAGAGAAACCAGTAACTTTTAGTTCAGTAATCTGTCTGTTAAAGTAGCATGTAGTGTTCACAGAGATGTGTGCTTTCTTTCCAAAATATGTCAACCATCAAAGATGGGTTTAGATCTTGTAAAGTTCTGAATCTCTAACAGAGCAAAGGTGACCTAGTTTAAGTGGAAGGGGTCAAATTTTATCAATTATATGCATATAAGTGACTGCATAATCAGTGAAGTAAGATTTCTTAAGATCACCAGTCATATGGCAATTATTGATTTAGTGGAGTATATAGGACACAGTCTACACTTGACCTCCATTTCTTCAAAAATCTGTCTTGGCAGACTGTAGCAGTGATTGAAAGATACTGCTTGATAGGTACCTGGGTATTTGCAAAGCAATGCTGGTAAAATTAGACATTACTCAGGAGCACAGATCTTATTAAAGAAGGATTAGAGCAGTTGTTCCTCCATATTCAGAAGACACTAAAGTGGCTGTGGAAAGTATCAGGAGCAATACCACCTGCTTTTTATGGTGGAATTTATTGGTTAGGCCATAAATGAGGCAAATGTATTGAGACTGCTTTACTTTTATGCACACTAGTATTTACAATAATCTGAAAGACATGAGCATCAACACGTCAGCTAAGGCATTGTGGATTCCCTCCATGCCAGGGATGAGTTTGTTGTAGTAAAACTCCTCATAAAGCACTAAGTCTGCGGGCAGGAAACATAACAGATTCTGAGAACTGAAGGACATCATGGAAATTCTAGAAATAATTTAGGTGCAATCCAGAGATAATATTTTTTTTTTCTTAGCCACTTCTGTTGATCAGGTTTGCTCTACTCACAGAGGCCATTTTTAAAGTGCACCCAGAGAGAAAAGCTCCATGGCAATATTAGTAATATGCAATTCTGATAAGAGAAAATCACAGCACATTGGTACATAACATGCATAATACTCAGAACCAGAAATAAAAGGCAATGTATACATTTATGTCATTATTTAGTAAGATCTGCCAGGATTGGCATAGTGTATAGAGTATGCAGGTTGAAATAAGTGATGCTTCAGTTTGGTTTTGATAAGCTGGGATTAAAATCCTGTTACTTTAAGGAAAAAATGCATTGTAAAAGAAAATGCCACCAAAGAGTATGCAGATTGAATCATATGTACAATAACCAGTCATACTTATAGGCTGGGAATGATGTTAGAAGTGAGTAGTATATTAAGAGAAGAGAAGAGAAGGGAATGCACATATAGAAACACACAAATTTAAACATTTGGACAGAGATCTTGTAGAATTTTAAAGATGCACAGGAACTGCATAGATATAAGAACGCTGACTACCTGCATGTCAAATTGTTGCTCATTCATTTGTATGTTACTACATTCTTATAGCTAAAGTAGTCTCATAAATGTCTGTATAATATGTAAGCATGTTAGTGCCAGGAGTATGATTTCCATAAGTTGTGCTGGACAGTGAGGAGGTCATAAGCTGCTGCTTTGGTCCCTGAATGTTGCCGTTGCTGTCGCTGTTGCCCAAGATCAGCAAGTTTGTGAAATTTGTCAGATTTTGATTGATTTATGCATGTAAGCTACTGCAGTGTCATGTTAAGGTAAAGTGATTTCTAGCAGCTGCAAAATGCAATCAGTTTTGGCTTGGGAATCATGGGACATGTTGCAGGGATTTTCCTGCAACATAAACATAAGCCACTCATACACAATTTGTGGGAGAAGCAATTACATCAAGCACCTAGTGTCATTGCCCTCTCCCCAACAAACCAGTATATCTGGCACTGAGAAGGTTGGTAACACAGACACCACAGCCCAAACACCACCCACACCTACACAACACACCCCCACATATGCGGAGGTCCTGAACAAAAACATACCCAAACAAAAAAGATCTCCGAGGCATAAACGCATGTGAACTCCACTGCCCACCACATCACACACCACACATAGTCCACACACCTGTTTCTCACAGCCACTAAGGCCTAAACACAAACCCAATATATTAGTCATATGAGACTCCATTGTGAGACACACAAATGTGCCCCTCACCAGGCTAGATAAGGAGAAACTCACGGTTAGTTGTTTGTCGGGTGCCAGAATCTGCCATATCACCAATGCACTCAAGTCTCTCAACATTTACTGTTATGACTCTGTCATAGCCTATGTTGGAGTGAATGACTTGAGACGTTCCTCCCTGGACTATATGAAGAGAGACATGATCAAGCTCGCTGAATATGTGTCCCAGGCAGGTATGTTCCTAGCCTTAAGCAGCATTCTACCATCACCCAGAATGATGCCTCAATTCAAACAGAAAATGATTGACTTTAACAATTGGCTTAGTTTCTGGTGTCATTCAAAGGGGATCCAGTACCTGACAGCCTGGGATGACATGATTGATAAACCACGATGCTTTGCCAGAGATGGACTGCATCTGTCGCTCCTGGAAAATGCTCTTGTCTCCCTCATAGTGCCTTTTTTAGGCAATGCCATGAGGTCAAAACTGCCAACATGAAAATTTCATCAAAACGTAAATTAAAGGTCATGCTGCTAAATTCTAGGAGTCTAAACATGAAGCTGCACTCATTGCAAGCATTCTTAACCCTGGAAGAAGCTGACATTTGTGCAGTCACAGAAACCTGGTTCAAAGCTGCGGAGAGTACCCCAGCCATACCAGATTACTCATCCTATCATTCATTCAGACCCCAAACCATGGGCAGCAAAACAAAAGGAGGTGGAGTTCCAATATATATAAAAGACATACAGACCTCTAGGCTGGTCAAACAGCATGATACACAGGAAAAACTCCAGGTTCAGTTAACAATTGACAAGACCCCTATTCAAATCATAGCTAGCTATATTCCTCCAACTTTGACTCAAGATGCCCACTCCATCTATCTGGACCTCTTTGAATCTATCAAGATTCAACCCTTTATCCTGATCCTGGGCAACTTTAACTATCCAACCACAGACTGGAAGAAATACTTATGCCAAAACACAAATGCCCAGAGATTCTTTGATTTTGTCAATGCAAATGCCACAGACCAGTTGGTTGACACCCCCACAAGAGGTGAAAATATCTTGGACTTGGTATTAACCAACATGAGTAACCACTGCAGCATCTCTACAGTATCATTATCCCTGGTAAGATCCGACCACAAAGCAATAACCTTCGAAGTCACCATCTCTCCTGACCCCTCCACTAGCCAGGGTCAAACAAAAAAAAAACTTCTCCAAAACTGATTACAGCCTCCTGAGGGAAGGTATAAACAGCTTCACAGCCCCCACCCCCTCCTTAGGAACTGGCACATTTGTCCAAACCTATACCAAAGTACTATATGAGCATTTATATAGCTGCATGGAATCAGGAATACCAGGCAGGATGAAATCCTCCTCCTCAAGGAAGAGCAAACCTGTCTGGTGGACATCTACAATAAATAAACTCTATAATAAAAGGAAAAAAAAATGCTGTCCAGGACCAAGAAGTAGGTTCCTAATTGGAAGCAATCTCTTCTTAGCCTGAACCATCAAATAAAAGCACTAGTGAAATCCTCCAAAGCAAACTTCGAGTCCCACATCTACTAAAGACAATCATAAGGCCTTCTTCACATATGTCTGCAAACTCAAGGGCAGCACCCAGATCTGCTCAGAACTGGTGGTCAAGGACACCACATACACAAATGCTGTAGATATAGCTAACCTGCTGGCAGACAGGTTTAGTGAAAACTTTGCTCCTCTGTCTCCCCCATCAGTAAAACAGGACATCCCCAGTACCTGCCCCCCTCCCCTTATCTCTAGGGAGCAAGTCATCCCTGCTCTTTCAAAGGCTAAAAATACAGCCTCCATGGGACCTGATAACATCCCAGGCTGCATCCTACATGAACTCAGGCAGAAACTTACAGCTCCACGAGGCACCCTATTCAGCCAAAGCCTGAGTACTGGCTTTGCACAGCTGAGTGGAGGACAGCTACTGTCATCCCTTTGCACAAAGGTGGAATGTCCACCGATCCAGGAAATTATAGACCCATCAGCCTAACTAGCCTGATCTGCAAGGCCATGAAATGGTTTATCATGGACCTCAATAACACAGACACTGGCAACCTTCAGACACTTGATCCTACTCAGTTTGGTTTTCTCAAGGGGAGGTCATGCTCTTAAATTTGGTTGACTTCTTTGTGACAGTCACCAAAGCCATAGATGAGGGGAAGATGGTGCACACCGCCTACCTTGACCTGGTCAAAGCCTTCGATACTATTCCCCATTCAGGCATAATCAATGAACTCTCTCAACTAGGCATCAGTCCATATGTTACCAGATAGGTAGAGGCTCACTGATAGAAACCACCTAGTCAAAATAGGGGAAGCCACCTCAAGTAGTAGATCATAACAAGTGATGTACCCCAGGAATCGGTCTTGGGGCCTCTGCTGTTTGAGATATACTTTGCTGAGGTGCAGGCCAAATCTAGTGGGCTATGGCTGACCAAGTTTGCAGATGACTGCAAGCTGGGTGCTCTCATCAATGCCCCTAGTAATGTGAGCATCCTCCAAGAGGGTCTCACCCAAACAAATGACTGGTGCCAGAAACATAGCCTCAAACTGAATGTCAAAAAATGCATCATCATCCCTTTTGGGGTGAGTGACATTCCCACAAATTATCACATTGATAATAAGGTGCTAAGCACACAATCAGTCATGAGGGACTTGGGCACCCAGCTTGATAGCAAACTGACTTTTGACCACCATATTGCCTCCGTTGTCCGTTGTACGGAAAGCTTTCTACAAGGCCCACCTCATTAGTAAGGGTATCTCATCCAGAGACAAGGTGGTCATAACATCCCTGTATTCTTCCCTTTTAGGATCCACTACTGAGTACAACGGCCCTTTTGGAATGTACCTCACAAGGCACATGCAGCAGCTGGAGAGACCACAGAGATTTCTCACCCAGAGAATCCAGAGCCTCAAACATCTACCCTACACAGATAGGCTAACAGCCTTGTCCCTCTACTCAGTCTCCTACAGACTCCTTAGAGGTGATGTCTGTCTGACATACAAAGCAATCTCAGACCCCACCCTGATGGGACTGCTACATATCTGCAAGTCAAGCTCCACTTGAGTAATCCATATGCACGACCTCAACCTGTTCTGTGACATCAATAGGAATTATTGGCAGGACAGATTTGTGTCCCAAAGACTCACCCTTTTGTGGAATAGACTCCCTCTCCACCTAAAGCAGAAGACCTCATTAACCCTTTTTAAGCATAACCTGGATAACTGAATGAGGAACAGAAAATACATCCCAGGGATTTCCAACTGTATCCCTGCTGGATAGTGGCATAAGGTGCTGACTTGTTGGAACATGAGCTAAATTCTTGGCTAGGCTTGTAAGGGCCAAAGGGCCAATAGCCAAGTAACTTCCTACGATCCTATGTTATTATATAGACTTGAAGAATGGGCAGAGAGGCAGTTAGTGAGATATATGGAGCCAGTGGACCTCCAAGAAAAGCAGCACTCAAGGAGAGGAAAAGATAGAATGTACAGCGGAAAGACTAACATAGACATTTTAAATTCCATTTAAGAAAATAATAAAAAATACATAAAGACTTCAAGGACAAAGTATCTTGGAAGACAGGAGTGCTTTCACTGCTGAGTAATACCTAACTCAACTACTACTATCTAAGGACCTTCTAAAGGTTATTGTTGTCTTAATGTCAGGAAGATGGACAAACAAATTCTCAGGTTACTGTCTGCTACATTTGTTTTTAATTCAGCAAACAAACTATTCAAGTTTACTTGGTCAAACTTTTATAGATTCATGGCTTATGGCTGGCTGATCAATGGGCAAATAAAGGAAAAACTCTAGAAAAGAATTAAACCATTTGCTTGGTCATTCTCAAGAGGTTCATGCAGCCCAGATAGTCTGCCCTCCCCACAATCATGCCCTACCATGTAATTATACTGCTCAGACAATTAATGTTTATACATTCTGTGCCAACACATGCTCAGAAAATGATGACAGTTTCATGTCTAAAACAATATGAGACAAATGCAGAATATTTTGCATATAATATTCTTTAGAAATGTAGGATTTGTGTATGTATTATTATATACAGATTTCCATAAACAAGTATTTCATAAGAACAACACATTTCTGATTTTTAAGTATTTTTCCCCTCCTAGCTTCATTTTGTCTACTGTGTTAATGATATGGGGCCGGATTCACGAAGGCTTGCACAGAGTCTAAGAGTAGAGTAAGACTTCATGCAGCCAACATGTCTGCCGAGCAATCCAGGAACAGCCAGTACGGGTGTGCAACAGAGCTCCTACAACGAGTCTTACACGGACAGGGCTTGGATATGCAAATTACCTCAATTGCAGGCAAAAGCTATGCAAATGAGGTAAATTTGCGATCCAGGAAACCCGAACCTGTCCGAGTAAGAGTAGTGTTATTTGTAGAAATGTACTCCATTGACAACTGAGTATGGTTCTGCAAATACCAAAACAGAGCCGTGACAGCTCCAAAAAAAGGATGCATCCAGTTGAGGAAGCATGCCAATGGCCAAAAATACGGCCATTGGTAATGTTCACCAATGCAAAATAAAAATATTTTTTTTTTTATCCCGATCTCCGGTGTTTAAGCGTAGCGCAGCGCTGCGCAAACGATCAGTGTTCTAAAAACCAGAAAACCAATAATTGTAATTTTTAATTTACAATGCAAGGGAATGGCAGGCTGAAGACAACATGGCTACCGAGTAGAGGTTGCTAAGGGGGGAAGCCCAGTCTAAGAGATGTAACCAAGCATTAGTAGGCAATCCTATGCAAATGAGGGTTAGGATAGTGAATCTCAAGTTTACATAGCAAATGAGCACAGTCAGTGGTATATGTGCGGTATGTATGAAAGAAGTGAAGCTCATTGGAGCAAAGTGGCATGTGTCTGCTGTCAGTTACACATCACTGGAAGAGGTGTGTCAACAGGTAGCCTAGCTAAAGGCAAGAAATTGAATGTGTATGCCGTGGATAACACTAAAGTTTCTTGTTGAAGTGCTTGCAATGTATTTGCGCGTGGGTGCGTGCCTGTATATCCGAGTAAGACTGTGTGTGTGCGTGTGCATCTGTGTGCATGCGTTTAAGCTGGAGTAAGCATGTCTAAGGTTGTTGAAATGTGTGTAAGCACGTATGAGCCTGTGTGCGCACATTTTAACAAGAATGAGCAACTTTTAGTCTGTGTAAACATGTGTGCATGCGTGTGAGCTGGTGTGCGCGTGTTTGCACTTGTGTGTACGGCGCTGCCCCCCTAGGAAACAGAAAGGAAAAAGGAAGCACAACAAATAGGAAGTTAACCAGGGAGTACTAGCAGAGCTAGCAGGTGAAAACAATCAGAATCAGGCAATTACACAGGCAGTACACTAGCCCAGCCCATCCCAGCACTTAAAACTCTGCAAACAACATTACACTATGTTTCTCTCAAGAGACACTGTAACACTGCAGTAAGCTAATAGAAGTGAAAACTGAAAAAAGCTTTACTGAGACAAAGAAATATTAGGGGCTGCCATTGCTGTTATAAGGCGACAAATGCAACATGCTGAGGGTGGTGACAATGCGAATGCTGCTGGACAACCCACAGTGAGGAGACGGAGAAGAGTGTACAGGCCCAGGGTAACCTATCAGGGGCTACATGAGCTGGAGATAGTAGAGCGCTATAGAGTGGACAGAGACCTCTTGCAGCAAATTGTTGAGCTGTGCAGGCCACACCTCACCCACAGAACCAACAGAGGGGAACCCATCCCAGTGGAAACCAAGGTATGTGTTGGCCTAAGAATATTAGCAACAGATACCTTCCAGAGACCAACTGGTGATATGATGGGGATATCACAGGCATCAGCATCCAGGGTACTGCACCAGTTCCTAGATGCCATGTCAGCACATGTCGGTGATCATGTATATTTCCCCAATTCCCATGAGGTATTGGCCAGCAATATGTGTCTCTGCCAGCCGATAGCAGAATACCCTGAGGTAGTGGGTGCAATAGACTGCACGCACATATGCATCAAAGTACCAGCCGGTGAGCAGGGTAGGGTCTACTTCAACTGCAAGGGCTTCCCCTCCATCAACTGCCAAGTCATGTGTGATGCCCAGGGCATAATACTGAATGTGTGTGCTGGCTGCCCTGGAAGCTACCATGATTTCCATATCTGGCATGTGACACAGCTGTACCAGAAATTTTCCAATGGGGATATCCCTCATGGTCACCTAGTGGGGGATGGTGGCTATGCACTGGAGCTGTGGCTGATGACACCCATCAGAAACGCACACACACCTAAACAGGAATGCCATAATGAGGCACACGCACAAACACAAAATGAAATTGAGCGTGTGTTTGGCCTGCTCATGTCACGGTTCCAGTGCCTGGACACATCTGGTGGAGCCTTGTGGTACTCACCAACTACATGTACCCAAATTGTCATGGTATGTGCCATGCTACATAATATGATCCTGTGAAAACAGCTGCAGCAGGAGCAGCATAGGCCTGGGCCAAACAGCTCCCCACCATTGCCAATGCCATCACAGGCAGAGTATGACTCAGAGGAGGAACAACCTGAGCCTGCCCCAGTAGGCAGAAGGAGGCGAGCCCAGTATGTTTTGGCCTTGGCAAAGAGGCAACGCATAGCACATACACTGGCTCAGTAGGAATCCTGGAAATGATACCGCTCTCTGACTCGCACATATAGTAAAGGGGATGCCTAACTTGACACTACCTGTTTCCAAACATGTATAGGGAGTGCAGTATGTGCATCCAACATAGGCAGCCCAGCAGCACCACCTGAGGCATGATTGCCATGTGTTAAGCAATATAAAGCAGTGCTAAACAGCTTTTACCACCATTTAGTATATGTAAAGCAATTGCACATACTAACACTAGCACAACTGTGGTCAATGTTGAGCAATATTGGGCAACGTTCAGCAATGTTGGTTAACGTTGAGCAATGTTGGGCAAGCTTGGTCTACGTTGGGCATAGCTGAACAAAAGCCAACATGCTCATATTTGCTCTACTGGCCCTTAAGCAGTCTGGTCTGCTCAGTATGAAAATATAAAGCAGTGACAGGCCTCAAACCCAGGATACTGTGCACTACAGTCATAGTACTGAACCACAAACCATGACAGTATTGCACTGATCAGCCTGTATGAAGAAATGTTGATAAGTCTATGCAAATTATCTCATGGAAACCCTGCAGGCACAGCATAATCCCTGTCGAGGTATGACACAAAGGTGATCCCTGCAGTAAGAATAGAACCTGATTTTCAACACACATATAGTATAAATGTTAATATTGGTCATGTTCACAAACATCAACAAATGTAGTGGACTTCAGACAGCAACATATGGAAAAGTCACACTGGGCATTCTCACACTCTTGAATAAATTAGACAAATGTCAGACTACAAAACACTGAAAGGACAGACTGGGCATGCTCACACACTTAGGCCATGTCTGAGTACAGCAGTGGGCCACACATATCCGGCAGTTGCATGTGTTAACCCAGGCACCTCTCACTATTCACCAATCCGCCCTGTGCACACAGTTATATGACAACAGACGCATATATAATATATTGGAAGCCTGTCATAATAAAATATGTTCTGCAGATACGTAGGTTGTTCGTAAAAAGTGGGAAAGCAAAGAAGATAAAAAACCTGCAATCAGTATCATCAATAAACAATGTGCATCCCAAACTTTACCATAGGTGCATAGGTTGATACTAGGCTATCTGCCCTAGGGCATTTATAAGCCTAGCCAGATTGTGTTTGGCTTTCACAGCCCTGTTAGATTAGTAGATTGTGCCTGTGAATAGTAGGTCACACAAGATAGGCCTTTTACGTTTAGTTTATTGTGCCTCTGTCTAGCAGGGACCCAGAAGAGATCCCAGGGGTTAACATACGATCACCCATCCACTCATCAATATGTCTCCTGTAGGGGGTCAGTGGGGGGGGTTCTGCCTATGCGGGACTGGGATCCCATTCCAGAGTGAGGGGAGCCTCTGGGATATGAATGTGTCCCTCCAGCATGTCCTATTAATATCTATGCTGAGGTGTAAGTCCCTGGAGTGTGTAGCTCTAAGGGATCCGGATATCCTGAGGTGGAGCATGTCCATTAATTCTGTGTTGGACATGGCTGTAAACAACAGGCACAGATCGCATCCGAGTAGGTGGTAAGTGACTGAGTACAGCTGGAGTTACTTTAGCCGAACTGCACAGGGCATCTGTGTGAGTCCCTAGATCAACTTGGTGAGGTACTTTTGTGGCCATTACAGTTGCTGCAGGTGTCGGGTAACTTACATCCCAAATGAGGCATTGTATCCAGTCATGGGCCTGATGAGTATAGGGGCACAATGACTTTATTTGATCTAGATGTGAAACCTTTTGGGATAAGGTGGGCTATATAGAAGGTCTGTCTAACCACTTTGGCAATGTGATTGTCAAAGGCAAGATTACTAACTACTCGTGTCCCCAAATCCCTAACAACTTCTACTGTACTTAATGTATTAACACATATGTGGTAATGTGTGGGCACTTTGTTATTCCCAAAGGGGATGACTATGCATTTAATGGCATTTAGCTGTAGGCCAGGACTCTGGCACCAGTTATCCATCTCTGTGAGACCCTTTTGGAGGATGCTTGTGCCAGCTGGAGAGCCAAATATGGCACCCAGTTTGCAGTCATCTGCGAACATGGTCAGCCATATTCCTCCTGTGTTAGCCTGTACGTCAGAAAAATAAATACTGAACAAGAGAGGTCCCAGGACTGAGCCTTGTGGGATGCCACATGTAACTGGTGTAGAGTCAGACATGGCACCTGCAATACTTAACATGTGGGTGCTATCCCTGATCCAGTTAGCAATCCATCTTGTGACATATGTGTCGATATCTAAGGTGGTGAGCTTATGTATGATGCCCGAGTGGGGTATTGTTTTGAAGGTTTTTGTGAGGTCCAGGTAGGCTGTGTGGACTACCTTCCCTATGTTTATGGACCTGGTAACTGTTTAAAGAAGTCGACCATGTTCAAGAGGCAAGATCTGCCCACAACAAAGCCGAATTGTATAGGATCCAGTGTCTGTAGGTTCCCATGTCTGTGTGTATGAGTTCCATGATGATACGCTCCATAGCTTTGCAGACCAGGCTAGATATGCTTATAAGGTGATAGTGTCTGGGGTCTGTTGTGGCACCACCTTTGTGGAGCAGGACCACTGTTGCTGTATGCCATTCCTTGGGTACATATCCTGTAGTAAGTCTGATATTGAACAGTGACTTCATGTGAGGGTTATGTTCGTCATAAAGCTTGTGGAAGATGCAGACCGGGACACCATCCGGTCCCATTGATGCTGTGTTGTCTGCTTTGGAGAGGGCGGCACTCACCTGATCATCTGTGATGTCAGGGAGGCTACACTCTGTTGGGATGGACATTTGCTCATTAGGGGGGATGGGGGGGTGACATTTGCACTGAACCTGTTTGCCAGGATGCTGGCAATGTCTGTGGGTTCAGTGTATGTATTGTCATTTTGCAGTAACTCACAGCATATCTGGGAGTTGGCACCCAGGTTCAAGACATAACTAAAGAAGGCCTTATGATTGTCCTTAGTGTCTGCTGCAATTTACCTTTTGAAGCCAGTCTTAGATGAATTCATGAGTGAACGTAGCTTCTTGCTAGTACTGATCAGAGATGCCTTCCCTTTTTGGGATTGTGCTCTATCATGTAGTAGCCCCCTCCTTTTGTTGTATAGCTTATTTATGTCCGGGGTTCACCAGACAGATCCCCTGCCTTTGGAGAAGTGATTCTTGTTTTTATTTGGGATAGCACAATCCATGCATTCCAGTAGGTGTGAATAGAATGTGTTTGTAAAGGATTCAATGGTCTGAGCCATATTTACCTCTGTCCCAGGGTCTTTGAAGGATACCACCTCGGTTTTGAGAAGTGTGCCGTTTGCTATTGGTAAGTCTGTTGAGCCACACCCTCTCTACAGGATCTGAAACTGTTGAATGTGTTACAGCAACATATGGCACACCCCACAAGTGTTGGTGCACAACAGACCATGGGAACTATAGTCCTATAAGCCTGTGACATCTGATCTGCAAGGCCATTGAGTCCATCATGATTGAAGTCATAAACAGAGCTATTGGAAGCCAACAAACACACAGCCCTACCAACTGTGGTATGATCATGGGCAGATCATGGTACCCAAACCAGCTAGACTATTTGCAAGGCAGCCACCCAGGGCACACATCACTGAAGGGAGCTACACACGTCCCACATAGACTCTGAATAGCCCTATATCAACATCACAGACACATGTTGTATCCACTAAATCAACAACCTGTGCATAAATATGTATTGTCATATGAAGAAATGGCAATTTGCCCACAGAGAGATCACACAAGATAAGAATTGTGGAGTCCTGTTCAAGCTGTTAACACCTGCTGACCCACATGGTTCATTTCTGGGATTGCATAAAACAAAGTGCATACACATTACCATGTCCAGTCTGATTATGTCAGCATCCTACAAATATAGCAGGAGAAAAGAAAACACCTAGTAAAGCATATAGAGCATTGTGTTAATGCGTATCTCTGTAGTATCATAGCATAGTTAGGTAGGGGTTTGAATCCTGCAATTGCGCAGCGTGTTTGTGTGTGATTTCCTGTGAGAGTAGTGCCCTTCCTGGAGACTAGGAAAACACATTAAAGGAGGTAGATTCCTCTTTGGCAAGTCTGATGATGTCAGTATCCCACAAATACAGCAGTGGAAATGAATTTCAACAATAAAGCATATAGCGCGTCGTGTTAAAGTGTATTTCTCTAGTATCAAAATATAGTTTAGTAGGGGTTAGAATCCTGCAATTGCTCAGTGTGTGTGGGGGTAGTGTGTGTGTGATTCCCTTTGAGAAGAAAGCCCTTTTTGGAGACTGGGAAAACACATTAAAAGAGGTAAACTCCTCTTTGGCAGGTCTGATGATGTCAGTATCCCACAAATACAGCAGTGGAGATGAAAAGTCCCAATAAAGCATGTAGTGCATCATGTTAATGCGTATTTCTCTAGTATCATCACATAGTTAGGTAGGAGTTTGAATCCTACCATTGCTCAGTGTGTGTGGGGGTGGTGTATGTGTGTGTGTGTGATTCCCTTTGAGAAGAGTGCCCTTTTTGGAGACTGGGAAAACACATTAAAAGAGGTAAATTCCTCTTTGGCAAGTTTGATGATGTCAGTATCCCACACATACAGCAGTGGACATTAAATCACCCAGTAAAACATATAGCACTGTGTGTTAATGCATACCACTCTAGAATCGTAACATAGTTAGGTAGGGGTTTAAATCCTACAATTGCTGAGTGTGTGTGATTTCCTTTGAGAGGAGTGCCCTTTTTGGAGACTAGGAAAACACATTCAAAGAGGTAATCTCCTCTTTGGCAAGTCTGATGATGTCAGTATCCCACAAATACAGCAGTGAAAACAAAAACTGCCAGTAAAGCATATAGCTCATCGTGTTAATGTGTATCTATCTAGTGTCATAACATAGTTAGGTAGGGGGTTGAATCCTGCAGTTGCTGAGTGTGTGTGTGTGTGACACTGTTGATCAATGTGTTGTGGATTTTGCTTTTACAACTGTATGACATATCAGTAAAATAACAGTATGTGCATTGCACACTTCAGGTATCTGTGTGGCAAATACATATATGTACATGTGACCTCAATTGTTATCTGTGTGGCAAATACATGTATGTACATGTGACCTCAATTAGTTCATAGGTTTGAAGCCTGCTTTCTACACGAATACATCTGTTACCATTGACAGTCTGTGCTGCTGCTTCTCAGACCTTAGGTCACATATGTATGTATGTGGCAAGGCCAGCCACTGTAGTGATCTGAGGCCTAGGTTATCTGTGTCACACACACCCATGACAGTTTCTATAGAATAGTGTGAGTGAGGGTTCATACCTGGGGTATATGTCAGACATGTTCAAACACAACACAGTCTGTCAATAATGCCCATTCATTATAGGTGTACAACACCTCCGTGGATATGCCTACAGACCCCTTCTTGCTTATGTGATGCACTGAGGGACATCAGCATACCTTTGGAAATGTGAATACCAAAGGACAGATGACATAACATGCGGCTGTATGTACACATTGGTTCCCCTGCTACATGTTGTGGGCTACTACCAATGTGGTACTGTCAGGATACTATGTATAGTAAATGTGGATGACTATGCTATAGTTGGCTTATAGCTTTACAGCATGGGTTGGTCAACAGGTATCTGTCTGTATGATACCCTTGTGGAGGATAAGTGTCTCATCCGGATAATGCATTGTAGGCCACTGTATGCATTACCAGATCTGGACGGACATATCCCTAGTGTGTTTGCCTGTATCTAGGATGGCTACATGCCAAACAGGAGTGGTCCCAGGAATGGGTGGCAGGCAATACCACTGGTTACTGGTATAGTATGGTACCGAAAGGACTCAAATACTACTGTGTATCCTACATCTGTGCATCAGTTGTCAAGACATCATCTAACGATTGGGTAAAATCAGGCTGTTGAGGTTATGTATACTACCAGAATGCAAAATAATGACTGATATAAACAGTATCACCCACAGCATAGTGTCAAACCATGTCATACACACATGTGTATCCAAGTTGTAACATATGTGTAGTAAAATGCATACTGGCCACCAATAGGAAATATGAAGTGTTAACACTGTGTAATACAGGGCATGTCACCCTTCCCATGTGTCCACTATGCACATACATGCAGACAGTGCACCTCCACCATGTTCACAAATGTACACCTCCAAATCTGTACTGCACACATCACATACGTACCATCCACTCACCAACACATGCTGCCAGTACCGCACACATCAGCCAAGTGGCACATGGGTGGGCAATACAGTCTTAGAATTAACACTGGTGTAAACAATACTACATTGATAATCATAGCTTTAATGCATCATGCCTGCTCAGATATACCTACAAGGATATCAGTATACTTTGCTGTTGACAACATGCTAACATTGCTACACTGCTATTAGGTCACCCTGTGCATCAGCACCATGTAAGCCTGTTCCTACATCATTGTCCCAGATGACAGGAGGTGGCACACTTTCATCATATGCACAGGGTGTGTTATTGGTTTGCCAGAGCCCGACAATGACCCATCCAATTGACATGTGTGTGTGTGTGTGTGTGTGTGTGTGTGTGTGTGTGTGTGTGTGAGGGACAACAGTACAGTATGGGTCAATGTTGGTGTAATGTGTGTGTGTATGTGTTAGCCCTAGGTGTTTGGTTTATGTGTGTGTGTGTCTGCATGCACACAGTTCCACCTTGTGGCTGCCAAATACGGGAGGTTGTGGGACAGCCACGGACTGTACCTGCCAGGCTATACAGATCACTTTCTCCAGCCACGGACACAGTACCTGTGCCTGCCAGGAGTGCCATGGACAGTACCGGGTACTAAGCCAGACTGGGTACTATCGTCAGAGGCAGAGGGATGTCGACTGGACCCATGTCTCTGCTGGGACTGGCCAGAGCCATGTGCACATGGTCGTCCAGGACAGTCTATTGACAGCCCAGCCCCAACATTGCTGGGGCTGGTACTGCCACTACGGGAGCGGCTGGGACTTGTGTGTCGTCCACGACGACTGCCAGCTGATGATGTTGCTGGCATACGTCCACGTCGATGTCTCAGCCATCCTGCACTGTCCTGGCACCTGGACATTACATTGCGGAGGACATCTAGTGTCTCCCCCAACATTTATCAATAACCTTGGTGTAATTACAGATGGCACTGGCAAGGTCACGGATACTGTCATTGATAGCGGTGTTGTGAGCCTTCTGTGCCCTTAGTCCCTGTCTGGTGTACCATTCCATACGTGCCTGTGCCTGCATTACAGCCCGGAACATTCCTGAGGTTGTGAGACCTGTGGGGGCATGTCTGCCAGGGTATTACGACCAGCAGTGCTCCCACAAGAACCTCTGGACATATGCCTATGTGGTACCATTCCAGGTGTCTGGGTATGGCTGCTGTGTGGGGTTGCATGTGCCATAGATACCACACTATCCTGGTTGATGCCTACTGTATTCTGTTCCTCCGCTAACGCCATTGGTGTTGAGGGATGTATCGGCAGTATGAATGTGTGCATAGATGGGGTGGACAGCTGTGTACTGACAATTGGCGGACCAACGACAGTCCCTGACAAACCTGCCTGTGCCACTACATGTGTCATCATGTCCACTATTTGTGGAAGTGACTTCAGGTTCCCTGCTGTACTCATCCAACAATACCTCAGCACCTGTGAGAGGAAGACAGGAAACACACTTCACAATCTGTACAGGATGTTATCACACATGAACACATGAACACATGCACACATGAACACATGAACACATGCACACATGAACACATGCACACATGCACACATGAACACATGCACACATGCACACATGAACACATGCACACATCAACACATGAACACATGCACACATGAACACATGCACACAAATACACTACTCAGTCAAGTTGACACACACACACACACACACACACACACACACACACACACACACACACACCAACAGCAATACGGAACATATTCATTAGTGGTTGATGGTGGAGTACAGTATCACATGCTAAAGAGTCCTATCACACATGTCAGCATGCAGGATGTGTGCTGCTCAACAGCATGCAGTGCGAGTGTGGAGAGTCCTTGTTGATAACAGTATACATGTCTTTGATGCATGTATGTTGTTCAATGATTGGTCTCACCCTGGAACACAATGTGTACATGGACACAACATTGCTGTACAAATCTGAAACGCTTTCCAATGTCTTGTGCACCATCACTCATAGGTATACATACCATGGCTGGATGCACACAACTGTCAGGTGTATAGCAATGAATGCTATGTGTAGTACTGTAGTTACTGTAACTGGATGTAGTGCAGTACCATGAGCCATCATCAGGCAGCATCATGTGGTCACTCAAGGCCACTAATGTATGTCACACTGGCAACTATCTTGCTGTACCTGACCTGCACCACTTTGTCTACATTAACCATTTCACAGCCAGTTGTTACATGGGTATGTAAGGTGTTCAATTGGGAGCATTGCCTAACATGAATGTGTTGTGTGTTGAAGCGTGTCACACCACCCCATTATAGGCCTCTACCCGTCAGGTATAGTATGTGTGCTGTGTTGATGACATTTGGGATACTGGAGTATGACCTTACAGCAGGTGTCTACATACATCATGTGTATCATATTAACACTTACTGCATATGACAAAGTGGTGTATGTTGTGTGCATGTGTATTGACTCTGCCAATACAATGTCCACTACAGTGTACCACAATTGGTTGGGGTGATCTGTGTATTGCATGTGTTTGAGGCAGCTACTCATGTTACTGGGATGTGCATAGTCCCACAGAGAACATGCAGAGCATGCATTATGTGTAGATGCTTTACATGTGTATATGGCCTACAAGTCTCCTATGACATGCACATGTTATATGCTATATTAAATGTAGAGCACTCACCAGCATGGGTCTGCTGTCTTGCTATCACACCAGAGGGACCTACAAGGATATGAGACAGTTTTCATTGTCAACAGCTATGGCATTGCTGCTGTGTGTTTGCAATTTTACAGTAGTACAAGAGGTGACAGTCACAGGCATACAAATTATGTTCCAAATTATCAGTATTGCATGGCACCAGGCTCCACATCTTCTGAATATACAGTACACATCTGATAAATGCATGTTCTAACAACTGAGCTAACAGTAGTCTACAGATATGCCATGTTACCTGCACGCTCTGTATCTACGTGCTGGGTGACTCCGACCTCCATGATGACACATGTCTGTTGTACTTGTTGGCCAGGAGCCACCACGCTGAGGAGCAGCTCTTCCACTCTGGTGAGGGGGGATGTGTTGCTGCACCACCACCTGTGGCAAGCTGTTGTCTGTGGACATCGGAGGCATGCTGCTGGACATGTCTGATTAAATCACTGCAGTGATGGCGTACCTGCTCATAAGTCCAGTTATGCATGCCTACATCATTCACCCGACGGACAACATCCTGCCACAGTGCAGTGTGCCCATGCTGGTCCTGGCTGGATTTGGAGAACAGCAGGTTGTGATGATGTATCAGGGCATCAAAGATGACTTCCTCCTCCTCAGGGGAATAGGCAGGTTTCCTGTTGTGAGACATATCACTGGAAGACAATAAAACAGTAATTTGAGCAAGTCCTGTGGCACACTTTACATGCTAAAGTACAGACATCAATGAAATGCCATATATAGCAACCTATTGATTGTCAGTAGATACACACTTTTAATACCACATATGACTGCTCAGCCCACAACTGCCTGACAGTGCCTGGCACATACTATATACCAAACCATGTTTTGCACAGCAACAAAGTGAAACTAGTATGTAAGACTATACAACAGTACATGGCACACTGTATGTGACACAATGCACCACCTAGCCACAGGAGGTGTATATGAAGCTAATGCATGCAGACATTTGTCATCCATTGAAATGAATGTAAAGTACAGTTACAGTACTACCAGTTCACCATGCTACTTGTTGATAGCAAACCCCTCAGTAACATATGTGCACATTCATCACTATAGGTGGCATACTGCTGTACTACACTATACATGTTGCTAGATATGCACTTATATCCTGTGACACACATACCACCAAGGCCATGTTACAGGCATACCCACACACACATCAGACATACCTACAAGACACAAAGGTATGGCAACCCTGATTAGTTTTACCTGTGTAACATACAGTACTGTGTGTCAGCACCTACAAAACCTCATGCCTGAGGTATGTAATGTGTGAGGACTACAGGTAACAAACAAAACAGTGTTTCCAAGTAATGTGGATATAAACCATACTGTGCTGCTTAGGCCTACAGCTTCAGGTAGTACTACAGTTCATACGGGATTTGTATTCACTAGTGTTAACAATCAATAAGCATACATGTACTACTTTAGACTACAATGGCACACTCCGGTCAACACCATGGCACTATGTCACACTGTATGCCATACTTCTTTTCCTGCCTGGCAATAGCATACGTATCTTTTGCTGGGATTAGAGCTATAACACTACATACCATGATATACACAGTTTCCCACTAGGCTATCACACATATACACAACTTTGACACATTCGCCTACACATTCACCATCACACCCAATCAAGCTCACATAGCAAGTAATGCAACAAGTACATGCATGTGTGTATCGGGTCCTAGGTAGCTAATAGGCTATTATCCGTAGGGCCTACGGAAGCCTAGCCATATGGTACCCTGCCTTCAACACCCATGTAATGTAGGTTCATGTGCCCCTGTCATGCAGAGCCACAGAGGTAATTCCCGGGTTGTGTTTCCTATCTCACACCCAATCATCATGATTATTCATGACAACTGCTAATGAGGACCTTCATTTGCTATTGATAGGTAGTTAGTTCCAGAGTATGGTATGTGTCTGAGATGATAAAGTACCACTCCAGCATGTTCTGCTTTTGACGTTACAGGGTTTAGATCAGTACAGTGTGTAGCTTGTATGGAGTTTAATCTGTTTATATGGAGCATGCCCAACACCTCTGGGTTTGGCATAGCTTTGTATGTTAGGCAGAGGTTGCCTCTGGGTAGGCAGTATGCGACACAGTGTAGCTGTGGTTTTGTAAGACAGTCTGCATAGGGCATCTGTTTGAGTCTGGTAATAATCTTTGTGAGGTATGTGTCTGGTGTCTACAGTCACTGTGGATGTCTTCTGAGGTACATACCAGCAGGACCAATTTACTGTATGATGGGTGTTATGACTGATGAGTACAGTGGAACACTGACCTCTTTTTCCCATGGATGACACACCTTTTCTGATGACATGTGGACCGTACTCAGTTTACATGACTAGTGTGGCACTGTGATTATCAATAGGGACACTACTGTCCACCTGTGTCCCGTAGTCTCTTATCACACTTTCAGTGTTGAGTAGACTACCACCTATGTGATAGCTCATGGGTACAGGGTTTTTAACAAAAGGGATGGCAATACGTTTACAACATTGAGCTTGAGCGTACATATGAACATATAGATATACATATAGCCACATATACAGTCCACCTTTCATGGTGGGAATATCAATTATGCAAAGGTTGAGAGGGATGCAGTTATGTAATGATATTGCACAGTCTTGTGCAGAACGCATGGAAGGTATTCTCAGCCCATGTATCTTTAGCAGGACCCCCTATCTGGAAGACTAAAAACCTAACAAATCATACCCACAGCGTTTAAACACCACATGTCATATGCCAGCACTGTATGCTGTCTTGCTTGCCACACACTACAACCTACATATAAATATGCACATAACAACCTGCACCAACATATAAATGTCCACCCTTCACAAACAGTTGCAGTATGTCCCTTGCTCTATGCACATATTCAGATGCTAATTTATCAGACACATAAATATCTCTCCATATGTGTGTGCCATACGCACACAGGGTCCACACTGTTGTAAGTCCGTACACCTCACGGATGACCTGTTGGGTCTTGCTACAACATGGACAGTTGTCACATGTGTGCATACAGTAATAGTACAGGGAGTATATATAGCTGCAAATGCTAACATTACTATACTAGCCTGGTACAGCAGTTGCCAATGCTAAGCTACACATTATGTGACTATCATGCATGTCTTACTCTGTCACATCCAAGTTTATATAGGTGTTTGCACTACTCCCCCAAACTGCCATTATACGCAGTACTGTACAGACCATAGATAACAAGTTCAGATGGTCGACATATAATGCTGACCTACATATGTCACAGTTATGTCCCACTGCTCACAGCTACACACTAATTTGTCCATGGCAGTAGTTATGCATGGCATCACTGCATACATACCTACTGCTGCCACATATGCATGTTTCAGAGTATGTACAGTACTATTATTAAACATCTACTACTTGCCGGTAACTACAAATCTGTTACATACCAGTTACTCACTTTCAGGTCCATCTATGTATGCTTTGACAATTTTTTTATTTATTAAGTAAAGTTTTTTACTTAAGTTTTATTATTGGTTATTAATTAATTTTTTTTCTTAATTAATATATTTAGGTTATAATTAAGTAAATATATTTTTACTTAATTAAAGATTTCTTTATTAAGTAATAAAGTTTGTCACTACTCTCCAGGAGTTCTAGAGTTGCTGACACGTGCAATGTAATGATTGCATGTGGGGATAGCAAGTACAGTCTGCTTTTATAGGTATCTGCGCATGTGCATGTGATGCCCTCTGCACCAATTGGTGCCCAGCATTTGGTAAATGCATACAGCCTGCTGTGTGGTAATTGCAGTACTCACTGTCATAGCAACCCAATGCTATAAATTGCTAAGGTATGTAGGCATAGCCCTTTCAGATTTCCAGAGTGGGGCCCATGCTTGTTTGCTGTGGACACTGTTGTGTAAGTCAGAAGGTTAGTATACTTCTTATATCTGAAGCTAGAGATGTAGACAGTGATGTACATGTTGTACTCAGACCTGACTGTTGCCACTTGCTGTACAGAGCTATCAGTGTAGAGTTTAACTCACCCCTACAAATGCTTACACAACATTTATGTGACTATGTAGTTTCTTTTCTACTCATATAATTAACTGCCATACAAATGTGGTTATTGAGAAGTATTCTTTTGGCACATGAACTGTTTGTGAACTGTTATACTGCAAATATTAATGTACTCACTTCTGCAGGATTTGTGGTTTTATTGTTGACATTAGCACAGGGTTCACAGGACAACTGGACAATTCCAGTACTGTGTATGCCTACCTACTTCCTTGGCAGGCCCTAAACACACAAGTGTATTTAAATTGTGGGGGGATGCTGACATACAGAGAACATTATGTATTATTGTGTGAATGTTATCTTACTGGACATAAAGGATTGGTGTGTACCTGTTAGTTTATCAAGGTAGGTGGTCTGTCTGCATAGTTCCCAACTGTAAACCTATCCAGATGGTAGTCAAATGTTACACTGTTATTCTTTGTCTGTGCAACCTACAGGTGTTTTTATCACTGGCACAATGGCATTGTTACAGTCAGTTGCTACCAGTACATGGCTACATCCTTTGGTATTTCTGTGTTGTACTCCTACATAAGGGTATGCTTGTGGAGGTCCTACCAAAGCTATTTGTAGAGTGTGTAACAGCAGAATAGCTGATATGCGTGTATGTGTGCCTCTGCCAGGCCTATGAAACACTCAGATACATCTTTGCATGGAGTCAGGGATAGGTAGTTAAAAGTGAGGTATACCTTACACATAATAGAGACAGTAAGTGTAGACTTGAGTGAAGCAGTGCATATGGATTAGTACTCCTTTTATGAAGTACAAGTGGTGTCTACTGCTATTATTGTCAGTATTCATTTTGTAATACCCCACCTTTCTGACTGATGTTGGTACTTTTCAGAGGGATTCAGAGGGACACAGCTAAAATATGTTTCACAATCAGGGACATCCCTGTAAAGTAGTCACAGTTAGGTAGTATGGCCTCTGCCCTAATCAGATATGCCACTGTTTGTCCTGCTATGATACTGTGCGGGGGTTGTAAAGTGCCTCTGTAACATTATTTGCTGCTAGAATGACTGCTTCTCATATCACACTCATGTAATGCATTCCACAATAATTACTGGTAAAGATCCACAGAACAAGCTTTGTGTTATGGCCTTCCTATTTTTCCTTTACATTCAGTCATTGTAATGTATGATATATTTATTTCAGCACCAGGTTATTGTATATCTGCTGTGGCTTAGTGGTAATTCATGCAGTCTAGTGTGACAATGGTCTGGGGTTCGAGACTGACAGAGGTATTTTATTTTGCTGTTGAGCAGAACAAGGGCCCTGACATAGAGTGACTAAGGCACTTTTAAGCAGCGGTAAGTGGGTTTGCGCTGGTTTGCACGAAGCTTAGCTATACTAAGCTAAGCATACACATGCGCACACATGCGCACACTTGCTTAATCCCGCTTACTACTGCTTAAAAGTGCCTACTCCCGCTAACCCCTGCACTAATTTCTTTGAAAGAAAAGAAAATGGGGAGATAGGAAAGTGGTGAAAAAGGGGACACAAAGAGGGAAAGACAGTAGGGAAACAAGCTTGGGATGTGCAGGATGGGTGTAGGGAAGGTCCATAGCTGCCCATTTCTTTACCAGCAACAGCTGTGCATGTGCAATAACTTTGGAGTGATATTTGAAACCTTCCACCCCTGAGAGAGGGGTGAGGACAACAAAGTATGTTGTACTGCCAATTTTAATTATCAGTTTACATGTCCAGCGGACATGTGTGCGAAATCGGCAACTATGTATGGGGCGTAATATTTTTGTGGGTACAGATTGCCCTTTTTTTTTTTTTCAGGTGAGAGTGGAAAGTGAGGTAGAGGAAGTAGGTATATTTGGGGAGGTAGGTTAGGGTGGTAAACAGACAAGACAAACAAGACACATACAGGGGCAGTGTATGACACATGGGATATTTGGAAATCGCAAATCCATGAGCCCACAGATGGTAACAGTGGAACTGAGATCCCCACCCATGGGCAGTCACCACTGCACCTTCACAGCCCTGAGGGTGGCTGTGCTGGGGGCTGCATAGGATGGGCAGGCTCACCCGTGAGATGCGCCACTCTCGGCTCAAGCTGGCGTAGGGGATCAGCGACTGAATGCTGGATCTCCCTATGTACCACAACCTGGACCCTTCAAAGGGTGACAGGTGTCCCTTCTCTGCCCATGCTTACATGGGGGGATGAGCCACATCCCCTGCAGTGCTTCCACTCGAAGGTGGCACAGGACCAATGGAGGAGGGGAGCCTGGGCTGGGCACCAGAACTGCTGGTGCCAGGTGCACTCGCCAGCTGAGGAAGGACATGTGGGTCCACTGGGACTGGCCTTCCCATATATTCTGTGATTAGGTGTGTTTAATTACAACATAAACAACAGCATTCCAAATTAGTTGTAACAGCATGCAGTAATATTCCCATTAACCCAACACACCAAGGTTCCAACAGTTGAACAGCAAGCATAACACATGCATATATTGAACAACAGTGGACATTCCAACAGCATGCAGGGATGATTGGTGGCAACAGGCCACCATGACTGTGGTGTTTGAACAGGGCACATGCATCAAAGTGAATGCAAATATTTATAGAACAATAGGACATATGTCCCAAAAATGTTTTGAGATTACACATACCCATTGAGTTGTGGAATTGCATTGTTTATGCACATACAGTAGGGTGTAGAAAGAAACCTCAATTAACATCTTATAAGTACTTTTACTCTACACTACATTCCTATTGACTGCAGGTGTATATCCCCTACATGTATTATTACACTTGGCAACATGCATTAGGTTGTGTAATGGGTTTGGCTAGTTCATGAAATACCTGACCTATATCTTACATACTAACTGTCCAAGATGCAGATGTTACTGCTACATATTTATTGATTGTATTTATATTTCTTTATCTACATATCTGGATGTGTTCACATGACATTTTCAGATAGATTTGTACAGAACCCTACATTTCGTGTAGCACACTCACATTTCTAGGGATCTAATTAACAAGCTACTCGTGTGCCAGATTTACTTATGCTTGCCAGCCAGTAACTGACTGTTGAGGACTGTATATATGCTTCACAGCTACTGGCACTTCCATCAACCACTTTAGATGGGACTGCCCAACTGTGGGTTGCCTGCACTTATTAAAACAGTACTATTTGTTTAATGCAAGGGTACAACAACATTTCAAAGTAAGTGACACAGACACACTCCAAGTTTTATACCTTTATTAATTACATTACACACTTTTCCACAGGCTCTCTCCTTTATTTGATATTACAGTGCATATGGAAGACATATTCAAGACATATTATACCTTTATTAATAGGTTAGAACACTCTTTTTCAGGCTCGCTCACTTATTTTATATGACAGTACATGAAGAGATATTATTCCGGACATATTTTACCTTTCTTAATGGGTTACTACACTCTTTTTCTGGCTCTCTGACTTATTTTATATAACAGTACATGCAGAGGAATTATTCAGGGCATTTTATTGCTGCATTATTCTGCTACAACACTTTCTTTCAGGCTCTCTCACCTATTTTATATAACAATACATGCAGAATAATTACTAACCTGCCTGGTGGCACAGCCTTAGCAGCCTATCTGCATAAGCTTGCTGATTCGCAGCACAGACACCTACAGCTGTGAAGTAAATGAAGGGATATTGAGACATACCTATCCATTATACAGAATCAATTAGCATGTCTTACATACTGCATTCCATGGCTACCTACTCAGTATTGGGGCATCTTGCATCCCACAGACCTCCTGTATCCATTGGTTCAGTAGGTCCTGCTTCTGTCTCTTCAGGTCTGCTTGGTGGTGATGGACCTGTTCACCAGTCCGAGGAACGCCTGTGACACTGGTGAGGTCATGAGCTAACCGGTTATGAGCTAACCGGTTCCAAGCCTCTGCCTTGTACTCCGTCCCTTGGAACTGGCCCTGCAGGAGTCTTGACTCATGATGGTGGACAAGGAGCCAAACCATGTATTTCAACTCCTCTATGCCCCAACATTGCGCTCTAAAGTGTGTACCATCTCCAGCACCAGCCATTCTAACTGCAGATGGGAGCTACAATCAGTTATGGTGAGTATTCCCACCTATGGGGCTTAAATATGCCGCATTTCCCGCACTTTTTTGTGATTGGCCGCTTTTGAAAATTCTCGGCTGACTGCAGACCTGCTTAGTAATGGTTAATCTACCATTTATAAGTATATGTATGTTAACAGTGGCTGTTTAACTTAAGCTGTCATAGCTTAGTGGTTCAGTATTTTGATTATGGTGCACAGAGTCCTGGGTTCGAACCATGTCATTGCATTTTATTTTACTACTGTCCAGACAGGTTGGGAGGTGTGGCTGTGTTTACGCAACTTTGCTCTACGTTGCTCCACATTGCTCTACCGTGAGCTGGTTGGTGTGGCACACACATCCGCGCAAACCGATTGCACTGAGTAAAGTGCTATTTAACTATGGGCAACTCTATTGCGCTGGGTGAAGCACTGCTTAACTACGGGCAACTATACTGTGCTGGCTAAAGCGCTGCTTAACTATGGGCAACTATACTGTGCTGGCTAAAGCGCTACTTAACTACGGGCAACTGTATTGCACAGGGTAAAGCGCTGCTTAACTACGGGCAATTATATGTCAGGATCCTTTATAAATATATATTTTGTTCACTGATACATAGGCCATTTCAATGCTTTTTAGAAAACTTTTAATCATATATGTCAGGAATTATTTCATATACTAATTTAGAACATAAATAGGAAGGGGAGTGGTGGGACTCGAACTGTGAATGCCTCCTCTTTGTGCGAACGCTCTACCATTACGCTATTGCTATTTGGGGTAATTTGCATAAACATTCCTTCCTATGCTCTTCCATGTTGAGATTGCTAACTGCAGCTAAGCAATGAGAACACCCACGTACACACGTGCAAATATGGGCAGCTATATTGGGAATTAGAAAAAAATTAATGTTTTACTTTTTATAACTGTGCTGGGGTTTACAATGTCAGGGAGTGTGGTGTTGGGTACATGGACATTTGAGCGGACTCGCTCTTGTGTGTTGACATTTTGCATTTTGGACACTTGCAGGGGCGTGGACCTTTAAACTGCTTGGCAGTTGGACATGCCCCCTGCTTTCCTGCACGGTCCGTGTTAGACTTGGAGTTGAGTCAGCATGCCCTCTTTAATATTCATGGCATGCTGATGTCATACCATTCAACTGCAGCCTCCTTGTAAGACTTATTTAGTCTTACACGGAGGGTTCGTGAATCCGGGGGATGGTTTCTGCTGTGTTGGACTCATGACAGACATGTCTGTATTATGCGTTCCTGCTGCTATCATCAGCCCCCTTGTATTCTTCCTGATCATTTCATAAAAAGGGGAATTTGGTTAGTATACATACCTTGGTAAAATAAATAAAAACAAACCAATAAATCAGCAGACAAACAACAAATTAATACAACTTGACTTGTCCAAGCTGAAGTAGACTTCCAACCCTGCCTAAAACTTCAGTGCAGATTCTAATGTATGAGTCTGGATGTTGCATTATCTCTTCTATCATCACACATTTGAATAAATGCTTGTTATGCAAGATACGGGGCCCAATCCCAAAAGATTTGCTTTCAGTTTAAGTGACTACTTACACTGGCAGCAGGCTGAAAGCAGGTGTTTTGGAATCTGGTCCCCATAGCAATCCTCTTTATAGGTAGGCCTTATACCAAAGTAAGTCCCTTACACTAATGCCAGCTGTCTGGGTTTCGATTGGACTTTCCGGTCTCAAATTTCATTCAAAACCAGACACATGAAGTCCGGATTTTGTGCCACTATGCAGCTTTTTCCGGATTTACTTACAGAGTGTGGCAGTAAAAAAAAATAAATTTCCCAGTAATGCTTCACAACTGTTTCCGGTTGGTCTGGCGCTACTAATCTGCGACATTGTTCAAAAAGTGACTGTGATAGGGGGGATTTGTATCATGGCAGGAGAAGTTAAACTAGTACATATGAAAAGGAAATATTTCTCTTTATCTATTTCTGCTTGTTATTCAGAGATATGTTTTATGAAGAGTAGACAGTTGATGTTCAGGTTTAGAGGGAACTGGTTTGATATTTTTGGTGTTTCTTGTTGCAAATTATTGCATATATTTAGAAGTATGTTCACGCCTCTGTACATCTTGTGTAGCATTTGAGCATGATTTGTGTGTATTTAAAAGTTGTAGTATTAAAAACATATGTTGTTAGACTGCTGTCTGTGCTTCTGCTTTAAAGCACATGGCACATCCTGGTACTCTGCATTTTTGCAAATGTTGAAACTTGGTTTCGTGCTTGAATTTTTCATACTTTATTTTTGTTGTGTTTTGGGTTCAGCTTATCTCTGTCTTTTATGTGTGGGTATCATTTCATGACGACTGTCACTGAATACTTAATTTTTAGGGTAGTATTTGTGTGGTGTATAATCTTCATGACTAGGATGTCAAAGGCAGTTCAGTGGAACATCGTGGTAACTTTTAGTTAAATATTAAAGTAGTTTGTTAACCATATTTTGAATGTTGCATCTCTACGGCACAGCTCTAGGATATCTGGAAAAAAAATTACTTATTTTTGATATTTGTTAACTGGGAAAGTCAGACTGGATCAGAAACCCATTTTTAATGGAGGCCCGGGGAGAAAAGCTCCACATAAATCAGACTTTTTGACAATTAACAGTTGTGTATACACATTATATGCTCTTACAGAACATTACATTTTAACTTTAATACAAGAGTTGGCTAGTGCTGAAAAGCTAGGCTGTGTAGGATGGTTGTCCTGGCATTTGCACCCAGCAGTTTTTGCAGCTCTGATATATAAAACAAATATTGCTTCATCAAAGCTAGACCTGTAACTCTCATCATGAAAATGTACGACACTGCCTCTCATGCAGGGGTGTAGCTATAAATTTACATTTGTCCTCAAACCTAATGTTGTCCTGCATCCTGCACCCACCTATAATTTTAAAAATGTACCTAACTTTCAAAATGCTACCCCAAATAAACAGAAGAAGAGGACACCTTATTTTCAACTTTTACCATCTATTCCCATAAAAAGTTATTTTTAGATGTGTATTCCTTTCCTGCAAACATTCTTTATATACCTTTGTACACTAAATATTTGTTGGCACAGTTCTAAGCTTTCTGTGCTTTTTGAGTGTTGAAGTTTCCAAGAGATTCTCAGAAAAAAAGTGTATTTATTTGAGTAAACTGAGTATGTATGCTTAGCTACACCCTTGCTCTCATGATGTTGTATAAATGAGAAAAATGTAGAACATTTACTAACCACTTAACAACTTCAACTAGGAAGCTCACAGGATGGTTAAAATGTGTATACTTGCAAATCATACCTCTCAACAGAAGAACTTTGGACAAAGTAAAAAATAATAGGGGGCAAAAGCCCAATAATAGGGATATAATTTGAATACTGCTCTTAGAAACTTAGAAAGTTGCTAGAATAAACAATTTTGTTTTACCATGCATTTTCTGAAGAATGTGATGTCTGAAACTCAGTGTCTGCCTTTATTTAGTGAACTCGATCCTTACTGATGTGTCAGAAAACCACAGATTTTATGAGGAACATACCTAAAATATGAGGCAAAAATCTGGATATTCTGTAAAAATTTAGACAGTTGATAGGTATCTTACAAAATGTTCATTGATGAAATAATTTAGTATTGTTCAGCATAGATACTAATTAAAAATATATATATAACTGTGCGAGGGACTCTTTCAGTGTGGAACAGTTTGAGATGTGGACTTTTAAGACTCAAAATGATAAAGTTCCTCATAATGAGATGCAGTTGAGAGATATGGTTAGACTGGAAAGTTGTATAACAATTAGGTTGCCTGTCCTGTCATTACATTACTGGCTGTTCATGCAGCTGTGATATATAAAAAAGATTATTTTGCAATTGGCACAGAGGATTAAGGCTGTGAACATTAGCTCTTGTGGTACAGATTTTGATTATTTTAGCCCCCGTTTGCTTACTGTATTCCTTGAACAAGTCACTTAGCCAGGCATTCCTCCCTGGTTGCCACTGAATAAGGATGTACATCAGGCCTAACAGGTTAATAAAAAGACTGTAGTGGCTAGGATGGCACCTTTCATCGTGGGTAAAACCGGAGTAAAGCCACACCCCATGTATCACCAGTAACCCCACCCATCCCTCTCCCACCCACACCCCACCCATTTTGTGACATCACAATGACATCACTTGGTGAGGAACGCCCTCTTTTTCCATTCCTGCTGCCTGCTTTCAACTGATTTACTATGCTTTTCTGTAAAAAAAATCATAGTAAATCAGCCGATTTACAAACTTCGATAGTCTGTTTCCTTTTTGAAACAGAATACCTGAGTTTGTACAGTGTTTTCCGGACTACCAGAGAATCAGTTTGATTTCCGGATAGTTCCGAAAAAAATGGAGGGGTGGCAACGCTAGTGGTGGCATTATTTTACTGAAGCTAGGCATGTTAAAGTGGTGCTTTAAATAAATGACCATTGAAAAGATTTCTTATTTAATGTGAGTCAAGGAACCACTAGATCCAAGGATTTAAATTTTGCTTGTGACATAAATAGGCCATGTTGATGAGACACAAATGTGTCTCAGAGGGTCCCTATGCACTGGAACAAGCTTCCCATCCATGTAAAGCAGAGTCCATCCCTAGCCCTATTTAAGCATAACTTTGACCAATAAGTGGGAAATTGGAAATCATCCCTATTGCCACCTATCTGTTTTTTTTTTCTGAACTATCCACAAATCAATTCAATTCTCTGGTAGTCAGGAAAACACTGTACAAACTCCAGTATTCTGTTTCACAAAAGGAAACAGGCTATCAGTGTTTGTTGAATTGGCTGATTTACTATGCTTTTTTACAGAAAAGCATAGTAAATCAGCTGAAAGCAGGCATCCGGAACAAAAAAAGAGGGTGTTCCCATCAGCTGATGTCACGGTGATGTCAGAAAATGGGTGGAGCATGGATGGGAGAGGGGGTGGGAATTGGTGGAGCTATGGGTGATGAGAGGTGGGTGTGACCTTAGTCCGGTTTTAGCCAAAAAGAAAGCTGGCAACCCTAACACTAAGAGCAACTCTTTCAGAATCAAGGCAGACTTACATTGACAGCAAGTCTTTTGGAATCTAGACCACTAACGATTGAATACGTTATGGGCACTGTAGATTGATGAAGCAAAGAAATCTCTCAATTTGTATACATTTATGCAAACAATAATATCATCACATCTTTATTTTGGTTTCATTCATTTTTAACTTGGAGTGGGCCTGTGACAGAAGTGGTCCAGTTTTCATTCCCTAATGGTAATAAGAAAAAGAAAATGACCTTCTCCAACTTTACCTTTCTTAACCTTTTCAGTTTAAAATGTTTTGTATTGGTATGTGCATAATACAATCCACATCCTAAAATAGTGTTTCACTGCAGACTTAGTGTAACTTATGCATGGGTGTTTAAACTGTTGTTTCAAATACTGCAGACAGAAAGATACATGACGAAATAAATAACTTTTCTAAAAATTAATTTTCCTCTTAGTCTGCAAACTGTAGCTTAGTTTTTTTTTTTTTTTTTTTTTGTATATTAGCCTCCATTCATATTTTGTTAATTTTTTATTACTTTAATGTGTATGTGTGTGGAAGCACTTGTGTATCTGTGCATTCCTGTCTGCATGTATGCATGCTTGTGTGCATGTGTGTGTGTGTGTGTGTGTGTGTGTGTGTGTGTGTGTGTGTGTGTGTGTGTGTGCATGTATGTGAATATATATATATATATATATATATATATATATATATATATATATATATATATATATATATATATATATATATGATAATTGGCTAGGGCCTAGTACTAATCAATGAACCTATACATATATATATATATATATATATATATATATATATATATATAACTATTGAGTAGACCGAAAATCCATTTCATCGAAACTTACATGCTCGAGACGACAACACCGAAACCTTATTTTAACAAAATTTTAATCCGGGAAAAGAATCAGTTGTCCAACATTAAAAAAACACACAGAAACATGTCAAACCCACCCAAGTTGGGGACTTTACCCTCACACCCCCTACTGTAGGGGGCTGCACCACCCACACACACCCTAACTAACTATCCCAGATTAAAATTCCGGTGATGCGAAACTTTATTAAAATAAGATATCAGTGTTGTCATCTCGATCATGTAAGTTTCAAGTACATAGATTTTCAGTCTACTCAAGCAGACCCATATATATGTATACAGTTGCAGTTAATTTGTTTGACAGTTCATTATCTTGACAGTTTTAACTGCTATATCAGAATGTTGACAGCTCATTTGCTTGACAGTTAATTATCTCAACAGTTTTAACTGCTATATCAGAATGTTGACAGCTTATTTTTCTGATATTTTGCTGTCTTGGCAATTAATTTTGTAGACAGAGGTAAGTGGCTGGTGTTAGGGGTAGGAATAAGTTTGTGAGAGAGTTTGTGGGTTAAGGTTAGATAGTTTTGGTGTTTTGTAATTGTGTTGCTAATTGTGTATATGTCTAAAGCTGTTTTGTGTACTGGTATTTTTACAGAAAGTTTTTTTTTTTTTAGGTAAGGTACAGGATTATGGACAGGATTAGGGTTGTGTTAGCACTTCTTAGTAAAGTAGGCAGGGGGGACAGCATTCACAGAATGAAATTGCAGATGCTCAAAAGAAGCACTGAAAGACTTCTCCATGCAAAATTTCTCTTATTGTTTTTTTTATTTTTCCTTTTGTTGACCAGGTTAGTCCCACTGCATTAGTAGCTTATTTTCAAAGGGAAGTCTCAAAGAATCTCTAAAAGACTGCTTCCCCCAAAATGTCTTTTTTTTTTTTTTTGCTGTCTGGCTTAGTCCCACTAGACTGGTGATACAAAGTGCTATTTCTACTAATAGGGGAAATTTGGCCAGGTCATCAGGGAACTTACCTAAACTTCTACAGTTTGTGAATACATATACTTGTCCAATTCCTAACACAGTGACAGCTGGGAGGATAGTACTCAAAGCAGACATGGCAGAGCAGAGAGACAAGCTACATTTGCTTAGTGGAGATAGAAGCGGCTTAATAGTGGAGGACTTGGAGAGTGTTTTCCAATGCAAACTTTTTGTTAATACACAGACTAAAAAGGAAACAAAAGAAGAATGTGTTGTAACAACTCTTAAGTCAGGAGGGTTGTAAGATGAGTTATTACCGGAGATATTGACCCAAAGTGAACCAGAAAACAGGAGAGACATGACTTTGGGAGGGAAAATAGATAAAATTCAGAAGGATGAAGTAGAAATAAATTTGAAGCAAAGAGATAATGTTGGAAAGAATACTGAGTGGTTGTATGCTGCAGTAGCCACAGAAGAAACTGAGAAGCAGAGAAGAGTTATGAAAAATGACAAAACAGAAAGTTTTCAATTAGAATCCAATGGAAAGTGAGAATGAACTGTATAGGTATTACATTTGGGATAATGTCATTGCACATTTTGGCATCAAAGCCACTGAGGTAAAGGTTTTCATTTTAATAAATAGAGACCTTTTGCAACATTATTTTTGAAAATAGGAAAGACCTCGAGAAACTTCTATATTAATATAAAAACATAAAGACATTGACCTTTGTGTGAATATGAAATTATGCATTTAACCAAGAGACTACAATGAAAATGAATGCGCAATTTCACCCAGACTTTGAAAAAATATTCAAAAACAGTTAGAAAAGTTGTGTAATAATATAATGCAACTAACAGAACACCCACAAAGATACCATACTAAAAGCATACAAGACTTGAACAACATGTCCTACATTAATCAACTCAAAGCTCTGTCACTATACTCAGTGTCTTACAGACTGCTAAGAGGTGACCTCTGTCTGGTATATAAGGCATCCTCCAACCCAAAACTGATAGATTTACTGTACATAAGCAAGTAAAACAACACCAGTAATATTCAGTCTAGAGAACTATACCTCTTCTGCAACATCAACAGGGCAGTTTGGAGGGAGAGGTATATCTCACAGAGGATACTGCTGCTTTGGAACAGACTCCTCATCCACATAAAGCAAAGCTCACCCTGTCCATATTCAAGAGCAATTTGGCTCTATGGGTGGGATGGGAAACAGAAAATTTATCCCATGACTGCCCCCTGAACTACTAATAGACAGAGGTAGTTTCTAAATGCTTTATTCTATACATAGGTCTCCTCAGATTATCTATGATATGATCCCAGTTATTCTCATTAGGGATAACATATAATTATCACCATGGGATGGGTAAGGCTAATCTCTAACCAGATGGAATAGGCTAATTTTGGCACAAAAATGGAAAGTGGCTGGGCTTAAAATGCCCACACGTCAGCTAGCCTAGTACTAACCTATAAAGCGATGAATCTATGTGATAGGCAATAGTGTAGCTAGGGTAGGGCAAAAGAAGAAATTTCTCCAGGAGCTATCTTGTCAAGGGTGCAATTTACTGATATAAAACTAAAAAAAAATAGTTTTAATTAAATACTTTTTTCTTTTTCCTTTAAAAGGAATGGCAACATGTACATTCTAATCAGACATCTGAAATGCTTCTATGCACCTCCTGCCCCCGCTTACATCATCTTACTTCAGTGCAATGATGTCAGTCTGTTTAGTTATATCTTTGTCACACAGAGTGAGTTGAGGAATATCCTGTTTTGAGCTGTGGGAGCATTTGGTGTTTGGGGAGAGAGACTGAGCAAGCAGAATAAAAAACAAGTCTCTCTCAGGTAAGGAGAGTTATTTACTAGTAAGCTTGTTATCAGAGCCAGATCCAGCACTAGCACCTAGGGCAGTGACCTAGGTCCCACTGGCTAGGTGGGGCCTCACTTGCAGAGAGACTGTTTGTTACATTGACTTTTTTTAATAAAAAAAATGTGTTTTTTTTTTCTTAAGGGAGTTTTTCTTTAAGAATGCCCTCTGCATCTGGTCACACACATCTGCTGCATCTGTGCATGCATCATCATTGCACAGCCCTCCTGTTCTTCCTTTCCATGAGTACATGAAAATACAGGAAGACATTCCATTTCTGTGCTTGCTTTCTGCTTCTCGGAATGTAGAGCATAGTTGCATGTGTAAGTAAAATGTCCCAGTTAGGGATCACAAGTTTATTTGCTCAGGCTCAAATACTATACCTTAGTTACACAAAATAAGAGCCTGAATCCTCTTAACTACCAAGCTGTTAAAAAAAATGAGTTTCAAGTTCATTTTCAAGGAATTGAGTTTCAGGTGCATTTTTCAAGGAATTGAGTTTCAAATGCATTTTTTTTTTAAATATATATATATTTGGTTTTAAAACAATAAATAAACAAATCAGTTATAAAACAAACAAATAACTATTTACATAGGTCCACAGCTGATAAATACATCAAAGTTATGCATAACAACAACAATTAATATTTTTCAAGCAAGTCTTTAAGTCAAAATTTATACAAATATGTAATATTAGAAGTTCTTCCCCTGGATTCACGAAGCTCCATGCAAGAATAAGGCTATTCTTGTACGGAGTGATTCATGTCTGTTTAGGATAACAGTGAGCCTTGCATATGCATGAAGGTGCACTGCTATCTAAACTAAATGGACACGAACCAGGAACGAGCACAGGGGGCATGTGTCAGCAGTGCCTGCAGCTGAAACATGCCCCCTTCACTCTGAAGGTGCCATACGGCACTTTCTGACACAGATGAGTGTCAAACTATATAATATTAGAGCCTGGCTCTAATATTATATAGTAAACAAGTGTCCACAGACACTGAAAGGTAAATAGCTAACATTTCAGTGTCGGCGGACACTGAAAAGAAAAGAAAACCCACAAACACCTAGAAGGCAGCAGCCTTCAAGTGCACACCCCCAAATGTATGCACTCTTGCCCTACAGGTGTGGAAGCAGTAGGGCAAGAGGAAAGGAATAAAAAAATAAAAAAAGTAATAATATTTTTTTTTCATGAAATAAATACGAAGTTTAAGCACCACTCAGCTTGTTTGAGTGGCGCGCCTCTATGCTTAGCCTGGCTGAAATCCTGAAAATGATAAAGTGCTACTGTGATAGAACACATAATCAACCTGCTGCAGCATAGTGGTGCGGCCATGGTATAGCATGTAGAACATGCTTGGTTCAAATCCACCCACTACCAAATTATTTAATAAACTTTTAAGGAATGTGAATGACAGATGTCAATCATATGGCTCACATATAGCACAGTAGGGGTGGGAATATGTAAAATATAAATTTAAAAAATAATTTATAAATTTAATTAAAAAAAAGATTTAAGCAATGCTTTCCTAGTGTAAGCATTGCTTACCTGCTTTCAGCTCTGCTTAGCTGGTGTAAACATTGCTATGTAGATTTCCGCAGAGTTAATCATAGTGCAGAATATTAAAACTAGCCAATCAAGAAAAAGTGCAGGAAAACTGCCCTATTTAAACTGCACAGGCAGGAATACAGCCATAACCATTTGGGATGGCACACAGCAGGACCAAAATGTCTGGCGTTGGAGAAGGTGTGCGCTTCCAAGCGCAATGTTGGGGCATCCAGGAATCCAGGGTCATGGTTGGACTCTTAGTTAAAACCATGATGGCAGGCTGCCGAAGGACCAGTACCAGGGCTCGCAGTACAAAGCGGAGGCCTGGGACCAGCTTGGACGTGATCTCATCAGTGACACTGGCATACCCCAGACTGGTGAGCAGGTATGTCATCACCATAATGACCTGAAGTAGAGGAGGGGTGCACTCTTGGACCAGTGAATCCAAGAAGTCTGAGAGCAGGATGTCCCTCCTGTCTGTAAGTATGCAGTCTTATGTATCTCTAACAAATATGGAAAAGTTCAACTTGTGACTGTGCAGGTGTGATTAATGTGTGATGTCTCCCCATACAGCTGCTGCTGAGAGGTACCAGAATGTGCAGACTCATGCCCAGTAACTGGCCCGGCTGCGTCGGCAGTATGGTGAGTACAGAATACTCCCTACTGTTATCAGTAAGAAATCAAAATTATAGTAATGGTAGTACTGCCTGTATATATAATTGTGCTGTAAAAGTCAGGAATAAATGCCTGTGTCAGGCTACCAGTGTTAAACGGAGTATTCCCAACTGCTGTGTAATACAGATATCAGTAGCAAACAAGGTACAATATGCAGGAGAGGAATATTAGAATATGTATGAGTGTGTCTGAGTGAACCTGCCAAGAAAATGCCTTGTCAGGGCTACTATAACACTTAGAAATGAAAAGCATTCCCCTGTGCAGATCATGCAGGACTAGTAATTGTGGAGTTCTGAGTTGTACACAGATATGCATGTCACAACTAATAAAGGTGATCCCAAACACTGATGTGTGTCATCTCACTTGTATCTGATAAATAGAAATGTGTATGTCCTGCAGAATGTATTAACTGAGGTGAACTGATTAAGCACTGCTTGTCTGCATACTTTAGAATGGGCATGTCAAATAACTGGAAAAAACAATAGTACATATTCCCATCAGAATGTGTTTTACTTGTTTGTCTGCCAGCATTGTCCTGTGTTAACCTTTCAATTTCAGCCGTATGTAGCTGTGAATGTACTGAGAAATGTATAAGGCTAATAGGTGCAGACCTAAAACCTACACTGTGTACTCAGGAATGTAAATTGCAGTATGTAGTTGTAAAACAGTTAAATGTGCAATCCAGGTAATGTGCACATGTTTCACAAACTGTGACACCAATGTCTGTTGTGTATGCAATATTTTTACTGAAAATGGGAAACAAATAATGCAACATGTCATAATAAAAGAACTGTGCACAAAAATA
>NC_056728.1:1291935686-1291975686 GCF_019279795.1 Protopterus annectens
AGACCTTCCAGATTGCATTATGGAGGCAGGTGCTACCCACACAATGGACAAGGAGCATGCAGGTAAGGCCCCAGGGCACATCAGTAGACCACTGTTGCTTATCCATCTGCATCTGTAGAGTTTAATCATGCATATGTGAGATAAAATATATATAACCTGTTGCTGCATTGTAGTAAACAGATGTGCATAATCTGTAGTAGTGTGGGTTTGTACTGTTGATGTACTGAAATGCTGCTCCCACCCTGTACCTATGCCAGAGGTGTGGCTACTGACAGCACATCTCTCATCACAGCTATGTAGGTCCCTCTGGTATACCTCTGGGGCAGCAGCCTGTAGCTGGTGAGTATTGTTTGTTCAGGTTTGCCAATACACTGGCCATGTTATAGCCATGACATTTGCCATGCACACATTTAACACACCTACCCTTAATGCATGCTGTACATGTTCACTTATTGTTGCTGTTAACTGCACTGCATCACAGTGGTCACCCATGGTGGCATATCTGAAGGGTATGTAAGAGTCTTGCAATATAACTAACAACCTGTCATTGCAAGATGTGTGCACAGAGATGAACATAATGGTGGGACACAGTAGGAACATGTCTGAAACATCACCCTTATACAGTACTAAAACAATGTACATACCACTATTACAATGGCAACTGTTACAGATCTACACAACGGCATATCACAATACCTCATTCCACAACCCTTACAACCTGTAATGTGGTCCTAACATGAGCAATGAATGTGTAATATGGAATCCTATGTTAGGACAGCAAATATGGGTGATACATACCTTAACAAACACTGGAAGCATCTGTGTGCATACACTCCAAATAACATATTGTGGAAGCAGCTTTTGAGGAATTGACAGCATTCACTCTTCATGAGTATGCACCTTCCAGAAAGTACAGGTCCCCAATGCCACACCAAGAAATGGTGTGCTGTCCAAGACATGTGTCCATCAAATTTGCCCACTCACCTGCAACAGAGGCAGCCATGGCTTGCACACATCTTACAAGCCATGGAATGGATCCCATACCCAACAGGTAGCATGCAGGAGTGGGACATGTACCCTTACATCACCATTGCATATACCATTACAAATAGTGCAGACAGTCATATATGCAACAAGGATGTATGGGACAACATTAATGTAGAAAATAAACAGATGGCCATCCAAGACAGATGACGACACATGTTGCAAACTGGTCATGCAGGCTGCCTGGTAACATGCCACATCACTGTGGGAGTTGCAGGAATGTCTAGCAAACACTGGCAGTGCAGTACCTGTGTTTACAATTGTCTGGACTCTGCATAACTGTGGCTCATGTGTTAGGGTAATCAGATGGGACAGTTGTTCTACAGGAAACATCAGCCAGGGCTCTCTACAGGTAGCATATGCATAACATCAAAAATCCACCAAAGGCATGTGCTACAATGTGTAATGGTGTACCACGACCAAGTTTGAAACCTACAGACAGTATCAATTAAGATACATGTGCTGCACAAGCAATGCCTCACTCCACCTCAGGCCCACCATCTCTATCTGTACCTTGCTGGTGCCAGTGTACACCTGTATGTTTGCCATTCATTAGCAGGGACTAGGCCGGTACACATTGTGCTCTGAATTTGGGACACTGCAAAATGACACTCATGTGTAGCCCATAGTTGACAATCATCTGCAAAAAGGCTGAGGATGGGGGGTGTCATCCTGAAACACAACAGTGAACTGAAGCAAATATCCAAAGCTCACTAAGAATGGCTGTATCTGCACACAGTCAAGGTCATGAATTGTGGCAGACATAACCCTGACTCCACAGCAATAGTGAAGGCACTGTGTGACCTCCAAGGGCTGTGCACATGAGTTGACTTTGCAATCTTGCAGAGTTGGGGGACATTTGTAGGGCAGAGTGACCAAATATTGGCAAGTGAAGATGGCCCATGCTAGTATACCCCTTCCAGGAATAGTGAATGCTGTAGTACACTTAACAGTTGGTGCAACAAGCCATCATGTTAAGGGTGTGCACACTTATGCACTCACAGATTGTATGCATCTCAATCAGTATCTGCACAGCTAACACATTTGTTTGATACTGCATTTGATTGCACAGGTCATATGTCACATATCTGGTTCATCTAATGTTAACATATGCAGTATTGTGGCCCTGTAGCATATCATGGAAGAGGATGACATGTCAATAAGGGTGTGTACACTCCTCATAGCCAGAGTAAGGTTTGAAGGTTGTCAGCGTAATTTGATTTTATTGGTCCTACATGCACCGCTGATGATGAGATCTGCAAATCAGACATCAGGCATTCACTATTGACATCTTTCCACATATCATCCCAGGTATGTGCCAGACAAACACATAGAGGCTGAGAGCAGCAGAGCAAACATAACAGACACACATATACACATTCAGCAATGGCGTGTACACCTGTGATGTATGGTGCACAGTACATGCCAGGGTGCTGTACAGGTGCACAGCAATACTGTGTACACGGGTGCAGTGTGGTCCAGGGAAAGGGGCATAACCTACTAACACAACCCATACATCACAGAGATGTAGAATGTGGGTAACAGGGATTGATTATAGCTGCAGTGCATGCTATTGAGTGCCATATGTCATGCATGTTGACAGATGGGTAATGAGAGGTCTGTGTGTAATATCTTTGTGCAACCTCCCCTGTAAGTGTGTGTGTGTGTGTGTGTGTGTGTGTGTGTGTGTGTGTGTGTGTGTGTGTGTGTGTACAGTTAAACAATGATGTACAGGTCTTAAAGTGTGTCTCTTGTTTTCCCCCCACAGGTGGCAAGGTGGGTCATCGTCCCTCCTGCAGGCAAACTGATGTTAGTGTCCATACAGACACTGACAATGATGATAGGTGTGTTGAGGCACAGGCAGGGTTATCAGGGGCTGAAGCTGTGCCATTGTTTGACATCCTACTTTTATCCACCCCATCTCCGCATGCAGTCACATTGTCTATACATACCCCATCACCAGTGGCCATAGATGAGGGACAGTTGGTGGGTGGTGGCATGGGACAGGACAGTGTGGTATCTATGGCATGTGTGTCTGTGCACAGCAGCCATAGCCAGATGCCTGGTGAGGTGCCACACAAACAGATGTACAGGGGTGCTCATAGGAGGGCTGTTGGTCATCATGCCCCTGGCAGAAGTGCCATATCTGGTGTCACTAGACACATGTCTCAGGCCATTATGGAGGCACAGGCATGTATGGAACAGTATGCCAGACAGGGTTTGAGGCTGAAGAGGGCTACTCATTCTGCTGTTATTGACAACATCCGTAATCTTGCAGGTGTCCACCATTATTTTGCAGAGGTCCTGGATAGATGATTGGGTGAGATGGTGGGAATCCTCAACCATGGAATGTCTGTGCTTGAGCATATGGTGGGAGTAGTGAGATGGCCATGTGGATGTAAGCCAAAAACACCAAAATCTGGAGGTCGCCGTGGGCATGTAGGAAGTCAGAGCTACTCCTGTTGTGGCAGTACCAGCCCCCGCACTGCAATGTGGGCGCTGTCCACACCACAACATAGCAAGCCATGCACATGTGCCCCTAGCTGGTCCCAAGAAGGACCCGTATCCAGCGGACATATGTCATCATCAGGGGAGAGTACCATATCGTGGCTTGTACCTGGTGGTGCACGTGGAACCCCTGGCAGGCACAGTTCTCATGTCCATGGCCAGAAACAGTGAACTGCACACCCTGCCAGGTATGATCTGCAGCTGTTCAACAAACCCCTGTACAGTGCAGCCACATGGCATAACTGTTTTCATGCATACACACACACACACACATCACCAACACAGCTAGGGCATCCCCATAGCTACACATACCTCATAGCAACAGCCCAATTAATAATGAAACCCCTTAACACAAACACATGATGTCAAATGAATGTCTCAGTCTAGGTCTTTGGCAAACCCACAACACACCTTGTGCATATGATGATGCATGTGCCACATCCCTGTCATCCATAACATTAATGCAGGGACAGGCTAATATGGTTCTGATGCAGATGGTGACTGTACTATGGTGTACCAATGTAATGCTGTGTAACATGTTTTCAGCACTAAAATTTAATGCTTATATGTCAGGATGTGTAGAGAGAATGAGAACATATATGTATAACATATGTCCATAACATGTAGTGGAATCATATCTCAGCACCAATAGTCACAACCTCTTAGTGCAAGGTGATGTCATGTAAGTATTGCAGGTATAAATGTAGACTTTTGCTACTGTAACAGTGGTTGTCTTAACAGAAATGTTGTGTGGGAAGTCACATCTGATATTGACATGTACGCCATCATTTACTGACAGACATACTAAGATCATCATAGTACAGTACCACACAAACCACAGTAATAATCCTGTGGAATACAGCAGAGATACAACCAATAAATGTGGACAGTCTGACACACTCTGGTCAGTCCAGAGGTATACACAGCACCCCTTAGTTCAAGACGTGTGGACCAAGCATAACAAAGTGGATGTTTACAGCCATGTAAATGAGGATATCATGAAAATACTGGAATAGATAAGTAAACACAGTTTATGCATTCACACATTCCTGTCTGTCCTGACACATAATAACTGGAGGAGGAGAGGTCACAAGCCCACATACTACCCAATAGTTAGTGACATACATCTGTACAGCATCCTACCGCTTTGTCAGAAATACACAACAGTTATGGTGGCCCAGCAACAGTACATCTGACAAATATCTGGACATAACATCACACTGGGTAAATACACTGAGCTGCTAGGCATGTCACAAAGCACTGTGAAAACTACAGGCAGACTGCCACAACACTGGCCTACATTTCTTATGGGGGCATACACATGTACCTGCAAATATAGCAGGCTCTACAGGCATGTAACAGCATGGAGTAACAGACACCTGTGTGAAAGTGCATACCCACAATCAGTCTGAACACAGCCACAGTCATATATGGTAAGCATACTTAATATTACAGTATATGGACTGTGTGAACAACACCATCCTCATATGTGGCACTCACACACTAACCCTACATATAATGGGCCAATACACAGTGCATTCCAATGCCTGACTGCGGTATGGGACCTGTGTCTGTCTGGCTCTACAAATATGTATGCCAATAGGGTACCATAAACTGCAGCAGCATGCAACATCACATAGAAGAGGACCGAGAACAATGATATCTACCATAGTCTGTACACAGGCTAAGGTACATATTCACAATACACACTCTGTCGACAATCACCATAAGTACACAGACCTCACTACTGCACACACTACAACAGAATGCCCAGGCTTTGTCCTCAAACATAAGGCCTACTATACATAACATGTCTAGCAGTCTGATATCTCACTGGCTTGTTATTAGGTATGATGTTAGTAAATAATGATGTACTGAACATATGCTACTCTTACTGCATGACATATGGACAAAGGTTGACAGACCTGTGGTTGGATGCACAAACACAGGTCCAATATTGACATGTTGCTGTGATAAACTCATGCATTTACTGGTGCAACAGGGTTTGTTGTGACATATGTCTTCTGAGGGATATGAAGTCAGTAACTCACATGGATGTCACCATGTACTGACTGCAATCATCAGAATATGTTACTGCATTTCTAAAGGTAGGAAATGTGTGAGTAGCACAGCACATGTAAGACTCCAAACTCTGGCCAGTCTGCAGATAGCCCTACAGGTGAGAGTTTCCTCAACCACATAACAATATCATGACAGATATTAAATCATGTAGAACAGCCATATCCACACAAACCCTGTTAAACCAACATTACTTCAAATGTAGAAGAGCAATGCTTGCATTCTATCCTCATGTCTGGAACATCCCCCTCCTGTTTGTTGGTCTCTCTCCACAGTGTATGTTGTAAGAGGTATTTCCAGCTACCCTCTGTGATGCTGTTTGTCAAACACCCACATGAAGTCCTGCTGACAGTGAAGGAAAAGGGCCAACACCCACATGAAGTGCTTAGTTATAGGGGGTGTTTCTATGCAATTGGCTATAGGAATGATACCACAGCTGTTCTACATGCAATTAGCAAGTGGGGGACTGCAATTCGTGCACAAGCCATCAGTCTAGCATGAGCATCACATTAAAAACTCATGCTGCTGCCTAAGCAATGCAGATGTACTTTTCACCATCCACCAGAGAGGGAGTGAGAGAAAGACAGAGGCACAGGAAGAAAGGAAGGGAATAGGAGGGTAAGAGCCAAGTGTGTTTGTGTATGATCCATGGGTGGAGAGTAGTATCTGGGCATTGACTGTTGCCTATATTGTGTACTAATTCATACTGTCACATGGTAATTGCACATGGCTGTACACATTTATGGCTGAGGATTGTCTACAACAATCTCTACAGTGTTTGGAAAATGTCGGCCTTGTAATGTGGACAATGGGACATGCAGTTCTTCAATATAATGATGTAGCAAAACCCACACTGCAATGTATCCTGTCATTACACAATCACCCCAATACCCACACAGGACACTAATGACACAAACACAAGCACACACTTACAGGTACTGAGTTTCAAACCCCTACCTGACTATGTATTGCTATTACATTCTTATGTAGTTATTACACGCTCCATGGAGCTTATATGTTGGAAAGATGTCCAAAGATATCTTTGAAGGTGAGTGACATCAGCAACAGTGATAAAGGAGGGATAAGGGAAGTGTAGTACATGTGACTGTCCACAAAAGCAGGTGTCAGGATAGACACACCCACACTCTCTCAGGGAATCACACATATTATCACAGTTGATAGGGTCAGGATTAGAATTCATACCTAACTAGTTTGCTATACTACAGTATTACACAGTTATCACATGTGCTACAGAGCTTATCTGGCTGATATATGGCCAAAGGGTTATTTCAAGGTGACTGACATCAGCAGGCATGCTACAGTAGGACAATTGGAGGTGTAGTAAGTGTTAATGGCTTCAAAATCATTAATCTCCACACACACACACACACACACACACACACACACACACACACACACACACACACACACACACACACACACACACACACACACACACACACACACACACACACTCACACACACACTCACACACACTTGCCAGTACTGAGATGCATGGGTTCATTGCTTCACAGGTGTGTAGTAGGTGACAAAGGCAAAAGAAATACCTTGGCATTAGGCCACATAACAATGGTCTCTAGTGTGGCTCAGGGGTGTAGTCCCTGGATTGGCCTCCACAGGGGTTGGTATTGTAGTCACCATCCATTCATCTGGGTTACTATTGTGGGTGGCCAGTGCCATGCAATGCTTGTCATGTATGTGATCTATATTGCATAACATGGACAGTGTCTGGGTTGTGCACATGTCCCACATGCATGTTCTGTGATGTGTGGAAGTGTACTTGAGGTCTCTGGGGCATGTTGTGTTGACAGATTGTTATCTTCTGATGTGGCATTCCTGACCTCATTTGGTGAGACCTGGCTATGGAACTTAGGTTGTGCTTGCACCTACATTGACAACATGATACACGTATTCAGTGGAGTTAGTGGCATCTGTCCATGCCGGGCATGTGTATAAGGCATGGTATTCCCTATGTGGGTTACATTTGCAGACTGTACAGTTCTTGCAGGTGTCCAGTGGGAAACATAGCAAAAGGACCACTCTAAGCATTTATTTGCCTATTGTAAGGATGGAACAGGGTGCCATGTCCTTTTACTTGTTGGATAACACACACTCAAGTCAGGAGATGTAACACATCACAGTAGTTTCTGCTGTCATTGGCACTGTTGTGTTCAACAGGCATGTAGTGCACTGCAACCACACCATGGTTACTATCTGTGAGGTAATATGCAGGGAACTGCCAATATAGTGGTTGTTGCCTAGCCAAGTGTGTTTGTGTATGAGACGTGCATGGAGTATGTTCTCTGAGTAATACAGGGTTGCCTATATTGTTAATAACTCCATAATGTCACATGTAGGGCTATGGATTGTCTACACCAGCCTCTCTGGTGTTTGACATCTGTTGTCCTTGTAAGGTGGACATTGTGACATATACTAGGTTCTCAACATAATAATTTAGCAAAACCCACCCCACAATTCATCCTGTTATTACACAGTGACAGCAACCTCCCCACAGGATACTGATAACTGAGACACACACACAAACACATACACACATACACACACACACACACACACACACACACACACACACACACACACACACTTGCCAGTACTGAAATTCAAACCCCTACTTAGCTATGCATTGCTACTACAGTGTATTGCATTTATTGCATGCTTCACAGAGCTTATGGGATGGATGTTGTTCCAAAGTACTTCTACAGTGAGGAACCTTATAAATACCGGCATTGGGTGATGTAGTGGGTGAGTGATCCCAGAAATAACTTCACCCTACACACACATTTATATTTGCCAGTGGAGAGGTTCAAACCTCTATCGAACAATCTTTACAGACCATTATGTTACGCATTTACCACATGCACCACTGGCCTCATATGGTTTAGCGTTCTCATCAAGTACTTCTCAGGTGGATGATATCTGGAGGACTGCTAAAGTCTGGCTCTCAGATAGGGTGTAAATGGGGCAAAAATGTTTGACATACACTTGCCACAGATGAGATTCAAACCCATACCTGTGGTAGTTACTGCTACTACATTGATCCACACTTATGGTACGTGTCACAGAGCTTACAGAGTTGAGGTGTTTCAAGGTGGCTGACATCAGCAGGCTTGCTAAAGTAGGGCAATTGGAGGTGTAGTGACTGTGAATGACCTCAAAATCTTTGATCCCTACACACACAGTTTCCATGTCTGGGATTAAAACTCCTACCTAACTAATATGTTACGTAATAGGATTACACAGTTACTGCATGTGCAGTGGAGATTATAGAGTTGAACTTTGTCCAAAAGGGTATTTCAAAGTGACTGACATCAGCAGGCTTGCTAAAGTAGGGCAATGGGAGGTGTAGTGATTGTGAATGGTCTCAAAATCATTGATCCCTACACACACAAACACCAACACCCCCAAACAGTTCCCCTGGCTAGTATTAGAACTCCTACCTAACTAGTATGTTACACTATAGCATTATGCAGTTACTGCACGTGCCACAGAGCTTATATGGTTGAACCTTGTCCAAAGAGGTATTTTAAGGTGACTGACATCAGCAGGCTTGCTAAAGTAGGGCAATAAGAAGTGCAGTGTGTGTGAATGGGCCATAAACCATTCCTCTGGAAACACACACACAACACTCAGTCACACACAATGTTACATTTGACAGGACTGGGTATACAAATGCTAGATGACTACTGATTTGTACTGTCATGTTACACAGTTATCACAAGCACCACAGATACTATAGTGCTGAGGGCTACCAGAAGCAAATGTCTACAGTGATAGACATCGGCACATCATGTGATATTGGCCAGTTGGATGTGTGGTGGGTTGGACAGGCCTCATGATGGGAAGCTTTTTGTCACTGTCTGTCTTTATCTTCCCCACATCTCTGATTGTGTATGTTTGACCTATTATAGTGTGTTGTTCTTGGATATATGTGTGTATTCCTATCTGATGTATGTGCAAAGCATGAATGGTGTGCAGTGTGGTGTGTGTGCACAGAAATCTGTGACTGACAGAAATGTATAGTCCACTGCTGTTGTCAGACATGGGCTTCATTTCTCTAACTGTAGGAGCATGCCCAGTATGACCTTCTGTATTTTGTTGTCAGACCTGAGCTTTATTTCTCTAAGTGTGGGAGCATGCCCAGTATGACCTTCTGTATTGAGTGTGAGAATCCATTCCAGGTAGGTTTTATGCCACTGCAGAATTCTGTGTTCCACACCTACAGCTAGCAACCTGTTTCTGCAGGATATCTGTAGATAGGTTGACAATATGGAGTCACAGTTACAATGGGCAAAGGGTAGTGGGATACTGTAACCATTGTGTCTGTGCTGCTTGTGTTACATGGTTTTAGTGTTAGGACAGATATTCAGACATATGTACTGTTTTACACTGTGATGTATTATGTCATCAACTACTGACAGATATACGTATTTGGTCACGGTTGTTTCCTGGGAAATACATGATGAATGAAGCTGTGTCCAGTATTGTGGTCACAGCCTACATATTCTTGCACATTCATGCCATTATGGAGGGGCAGCTGTGTAACTGTTGCAGCACCTTGGTACTGTGGTGGCTGAGGATCCCCTGGTTGTACATGTATTGATGTAACAGAATGGCCATATCATGCTGTGGGCATACATCTCAGCTGTACAGCTTCACACAGGTTACCCAGAGACAGGACTCGTATATCTGGTCAGTTCCCCTTCACATTATGGTTGACAAGCAGGTTTGTCACCATCCATTACTGGGTTTGCAGGCAGGGATAGTATGGGCACAACCATCAGAGTTTCAGACTGCACACATTCCATGACGTCCATGCTTCTAATCACCCCACCCCCATTATTCTATCCTCTTCCTAACATTATGCAAGCAATATCTGGGATATATCCCTATAGTTATCCCTTCATCTCAGCAGTATTTAGGGGTTGGTCCACAGTTCATGCAGTAGGACATGGTGGACATGCTACTGGGATTTGTCAACATGGCCTTGCATTTGTGTTCTGTGGACTGTGCTATGTTGTTAGTTGGCACCCCATGAGATAACATACATTGGCTGTATGGTTGAGGCACATGCCTTTGACAGAGGGCTGTAGGGCATTTGGTAGTGATGCAGGCCATCTGTAGCAGGCCAGTGCATTCTGTCACTCCTACAGTCCCAGGCTGCATGCCACTGGATTCCCCTGGGGTGACAGGGTAAGTGGGCGACGTGTTAATGGCAATAGTTCCTGTCCATAGTAATCCATTTTTCTGGATGCTGGCAGGGTGCTGCTTACAGCTAGGGAGACACCTGCATGGGACACCTCTTCAGCATGCAGCATTCTGTGGGTATTCCTATACAGAAGTGGGGGTCATACTGCACTCATTCCCAACAGCAGGGATTTGACCTGTTATAAATCTGTGTCTGATGGTGAGGTGAGCTGAGTCCATGTGTGATATGGAAGCTTCTTGCAGCTGACTCACAGATATACCTGAGACATTCCCATTATGCTGCCTTGTGCAGGGACATTGGCAGTCTCTCATTACTTCATAACTGTGCCTTTTGTGGTTTGCCAGTGATTGGCCAAACTACATCAGTATTCTATACTACACAGACAACTATTGTCCTGCTAACCTGTATGTACAATTCCAAAGGTGTGTGCAGTTGACACTAACATTTTATGTACTTTGTCTAGGGTACTTCCACCTGTGTACTGTGTGTATGTCTGGGCCTACATTCATGACATGTCCATCTTTCAGATGGTGACAGATATTACATCCAAACAATGAGTATGGATGACTGCTGAATTGGGTCTTGCTGGGATGCATTGTGGTTGGCCTGCAGTCATCAAAACAGTTGTCAGAACTTGGCTCTGTCATCAACGGTACTGGACATAGGCCACCAGGACACAACCCTCCATGCCTATATGCTGACCAAGTGGTGGGTTGGACAGGCCTCATGATAGGAAGCTCTTTGTCACAGTCTGTCTCTCTCACACAATATACAGCACACAACAACCTAACACACAGAGCCTTGCATATTGTACACATGCAACACTATCCTGCATATTGAGCCAGCTCAGGTAATCTTTGCTCCACTGTTATTGAACCCACATGTACATTTCTACATAGGATTGTGGGGGGTGGGGGACACACCTGACAACTGTAAATATTTGCTATGACTGTACTAGTATTTAAGGTACTCTGTTGGCTTCCATTTCATTTTGTAGTCTGACCTATCATGCAGACTAAAGGCAAATCAGTAAAGTACAGATATTAGGTTTTCATAGGTTTATAGGTTCATAGGTAGGTACTAGGCTATGAGCCCAAAGGCCTAAGTAAGCCTAGCCAAAAAAGTTCCCTGACTTACGCCACCCAAGAAAGTTATTTTCCTGTGCCTCTGTTGAGCAGAGCCACCGACGTGATCCCCGTGATGCATTTCCTATTTCCCATCCACTTATCAAGATTTTTCTTGAAGAGTGCTTATGAAGACCTTTGCTTGACATTGATGGGTAGCTTGTTCCAGAGTATGGGAAGTCTCTGGTACAGGAATCTATCCCTCCAGCATGTCCTGTTTATTGTGGTGACAAGGTTTAGGTCCCCAGAGCATGTAGCTTGGAAGGATTGGGATTTCTTTAGGTGTAGCATGGCCAACAGCTCTGGGTTTGACATAGCTTTATGTTATGCAGAGATCACCTCGGAGTAGGTGATATGCTATGGAGTAAAGTTGGAGTTTTTTGAGACGGTCAGTGTAGGGCATCTGTTTGAGGCCAGTAATCCTCTTTGTGAGGTACTTCTCTGGCCTTTCCAGCTGCTGCAGATATCTTGTGAGGTACATTCCAAAAAAGGAATTGTACTCTATAATGGGTCTAATGAGTGTCGAGTAGAGGGGAAAAATGACCTCTTTTTTTCCTAGATGAGAACCCTTTTGTGATGAGGTGTGCCACACAGAAGGAATTCCTGACTACTGTGGTGATGTGATTATCAAAGGAGAGACTGCTGTCCACCTGGATCCCCAGGTCTCTTATCACACATTCGGTGTTAAGTAGACTGTCACATGTGTGGTAGTTCATGGCTACAGAGTTTTTACCAAAGGGGATGACAATGCACTTTTTGGCATTGAGCTTGAGGCCATGGCTCTGACACCAGGCATCTGTCTCAGTGAGGCCCTTCTGTAGGATGTCCACATCATTTGGGAACTCAACTATGGCTCCTACTTTGCAGTCATCTGTGAACTTCATTAGCCAGACTTTCTTTGTTAGCCTGTACTTCAGAGAAGTAGATACCATACAGGAGAGGTCCCAGGACTGAACCCTGTGATACTCCACTAGTCACTGTTTTGAAGTCAGATTTTGAGTCTGCAACTTTTACAGTGTGGGTTCTGTCAGTGAGCCAATTGGCAACCCATCTTGTGACGTAGGGATTTATACCTAGTTTAGTGAGTTTTGCTATAATTCCAGAATGGGGGGTTGTGTCAAAACCTTGGCGAGGTCAAGATAGGCTGTGTGAACCACCTTACCCTCATCTGAAGCTTTGGTGACTGCCTCAAAGAAGTTGATCAGTTTCAGGAGGCATGATCTACCTTTCACAAACCCAAACTGGATGGGGTCCAGAGTTTGGAGATTACCAATGTCTTTGTTTATAAGTTCCATGATGATACGTTCCATGGTCTTACAGACCAGGCTCGTCAGACTAATAGGGTGATAGTTGCCGGGATCAGTGGTTGCTCCCCCTTTGTGGAGTGGGATAGCTGCTGCTGTGTGTCATTCAGTGGGCACAAAGCATGATGCGAGACTATGATTGAACATGGTGCTTAGGTTCCGGTGACCTACATTTCCATTTCAGACATCTTACCCTTCAGAACTAACATCCAACTGCTTGACCTGTTGTAGTCTGTCTGTATAGGTTCGGAAGGAGGCTGTTCTCCATTGCCATCAATTGGAGGCCTTAGCACAGCCTTTCTTTGTGGTCATCTACACTTGTCCTGCTGGCTGAGGCTGTTGTTGGGTACATGAGCCTCACTGACATGCATGTCTGTGTCCTATGGACAGACATTTGGGCCACCACATGTACTACAGTGGGATTTCTCACTTTGTGTAGTACTGCCTATTTTGTTGACACCAGTATTTGTTATGGATTCCATGCTGCCCATATAGGTGTCCACTATCTACTGCCATCCCATTCAGCCACCCGATTCCCTTGCATGCTCACATCCGTGCCATAGATACAACTAGCAGAACATACTACTCCATTCAGCAATTGATAGGAAGAGTGAATTACTTGTGGCTGTGCTAATATTGTGGATGGTGCTGGAGTGCTGACTATGTCAGATGCACATATTACACTCTCTATACATGGTAAAGTACAGGCAGTGTCATGTTTGGCATCACTTTTACTGTATGTGAGAATCAGAGAGAGGTGTCATTCCCTGGGTTCCTACCATGTCAGTGTGCATGCTATGCGTTGCCTCTTTGCCAAAGCCTGGGCATACTGGACATGCCTCCTTCTGCCTACAGGGGCAGGCTCAGGTTGTTCATCCTCTGAGTCACTCTGTGCCTGTGCTGGCCTTGGCAATGGCGGGGGGCTGTGTGGCCCTGCCCTGTGCTGTTCCTGCTGCAGCTGTTTCCGCAGGATCATATTGCATAGCATGGGACATACAATGAAAATTTGTGTACGTGTAGCTGGAAAGTACTGCAAGGCTCCACCAGATATGTCCAGGCACCGGAACCGTGACTTGATCATCCCAAACAAACTCTCTATTATGATTTTGGTTTGTGCGTGTGCCTCATTATGGAGTTTTTGTTTGGGTGTGTGTGCATTTCTAATGGGTATCATCAAACACGGTGCCAGTGCGTAACCGGCATCCCCCACTGGGTGCCCATATGGGATGTCCCCACTGGCAAATCTCTGGTACACCTGTGTCATATGCCAGATGTGGGAGTCGTGATAGCTTCCAAGGCTGCCAGCATACACATTCATTATAATGCCCTGAACATCACACACAACCTGGCAGTTGATGGAGGTGAAGCCCTTGCAGTTTATGTAGACCCTACCTTGATCACCAGGTGGTGCTTTGATGTATATGTGCATGCAGTCTATAGCACCCACTACCTCAGGGTATACTGCTATTTGGTGGAAGAGATACATATTGCTGGTCAACACCTCATGGGTGTTGAGGAAATATATGTGCTCACTGGCATGTGCTGACATGGCATCTAGGAACTGGTGGAGTACCCTGGATGCTGATGCCTGTGAGATCCCCATGATATCCCCAGTTGGCCTTTGTAAGGTACCTAAGCATACCTTGGTATCCACTGGGATGGGTTCCCCTCTGTTGGTTCTGTGTGTGAGGCGTGGCTGGCACAGCTCAACAATTTGCTGTAGGATGTCCCTGTCCAGCCTATAGCGCTCCACTATCTCCAGCTCATGTAGTCCCTGGTAGGTTACCCTGAGTCTGTACACTTTTCTCCTTCTCCTCACTGTAAGTTGCTCATCAGCATTCTCATCCTCACCACCCTCAGCCTCTTCCACATATTGATGTATGAGAGTGACAGCAGCCCCTATCATTTTGTTAGTCTTTTGTGGTAAAAGTTCCCCATCTGTGTACACCGGTGGTGTAGAATTTGTGGGAAAAACCAAACTGAAAGTTGTTTGCATAGTTTATAGTAGTGTGCTAGGCTAGGCTGGGCTGCTGCCTGTGTAACTGGCTGATTCTGATACATTTCACCTGCCAGCTATGCTAGTTCTCCTTGATTGCCTTCCTACTGTTTTTTCCCTTCCCATTGCCTTCCTGTTTAATCCTCAAGGTGCGCCGTGCATACCCAGTGCTCAGATGTGACCAGAGCTACTATTTCCTGTTTTTTTTTTAACCCAGTGCATGCTGCACAAACCGTTTTAGGCAATGTAAACACCCTTTAGCAGAAACTGGCTCTCCCTGGACATGTACACACCCTGCATTTTTGATATACGATAATAAAGCCTTAGACACACCCCCTGCCTTAGCTGTGCTTAGCTAAGTGCAAACACAGGCCACAGAGCTCCACTCAGCTTACAGCAAGCATGACAAACCCCCTTATGAGGTCATCTAGCTCTTAGGCTTACACCATGGTCTTGCTGCACCTACATGGTTTGGTGCAAGCTAGCACTGAGAGAAAATCTGTAATTCAGTATCATTCCCCACATTTGCATAGAACTGACTGCTAATGCATGGTTACAAAACTGACACTCAGCCTTCCCCCTTAGCAACCACTATTCCATGGTCTGGTTGTCTTATGCATGTCATTGACTATAATGGTAAAATGCATAATCATCTTCAAATTGACTTTTCTCTTTTTTTTGGGGGGGGCCAATCTGAATTGTACACCACTGCACTATGCTTAAACGACCAAAATCAGACAAAAAAAATTTATTTTTTATAATTTTGCAACTATTTACCATGCCAGTAGCCATACCTACTACATTGAATATATGCTTTCTTTTGAGCTGTCACGCCCCCGTTTTGTAATTTGCAGAAATGTATTCGGTTAATAGCCAAATAGATTTCTGCAGGTTACACTAGTCCTGCACAGATGCATGCCTGCTTCTTGGATCACTAATTCACCTCATTTGCATGGTTTTCACCAGCAAATAGGGTAATTAGCATGCAGGAGCTGTGTCTGTGTAGGAATAGTGCAGGAGCGCATGAGCGCTTATGCACGTCCCGGGAGCTCATTCCTGGATCACATGTCAGCCATATTGCCAGCAGCAGCTCTTGCACTATTTCTGCATACCGTGCAGAGCTTGCTGAATCCTGGGGTAAGTGTTTTAAACAAGTATTAGCAATTAATAAAGTCAAAAGCCTTATCTAAATCAAGACTAATGATAGAAAGTTTTTTTTAATTTTTATTTACATAGTCTATTAATGTATGCATTCTTATTATATTATCCTGCACTTGTTTATTTAAAATAAACCCAGTTTTATCACTGTTAATTAGTTTAGGTATAAGAAGATAAATTCTGTTAGCTAAAATGGACATGAAGATCTTATACTCCACCTTTAAAAGTGAAATGGGTCTGTATGATGAGCACTTTATAGAATCCTCATCTTATTTTAAAATAGGTGATATAAGGGAGTATTTTCATGATGAGGGGCTTCAGCAGTTGATTTTATTTCTCTATACCTTATCTAATAGTTTAACGGCATCATCCAGGAGTATTTTATATAGTTCTTGTATAAGACCACCAAAGCCCAGTGCCTTATTATTTTTTTAATTTTTTATTTGATCTTTCATTTATGTTAAAGTCAATGGTCTATCTTTTTTTTTACTTTTCCATTTGTTATTTTATTATGTATATCTTCCCTTACAAAAGTTTCAACTATATCATCATTATCTAGATTATTTGCATTATTATTTATTTTTTCATAAAATATTTTAAAGCCCTCAAGAATACCTTTTAATATAGGTTCCTCTTTCTTTTTTTAATATTTATATGTGTTATATTTCCTTTGATATAATTTAGTTTTCTTTGACCTAACAGCAAGTTTATGCAAGCTTAAAGGATTTACTGAATCTGCCTGAAGTTTATATTTTTCCAGGTTTATTGAAACTTTATGAGTTAGAATTCCAACATATTTTGTATTTAAGTTTATAAGTTCAGACTAACTGATAAAGTCATTTGGTTTTAGATTTAGTGTGTCTGTTTTTGCCTGTAGTATATCTAATTATTTGTCCCATTCTCTTGCTTTACTAATATGCTACCTTGTAACTTTCCATTTAAGTAAGCCTTTAGTGAATCCCACAGCACAATGTCTGATACTTCACCATTCATGTTTACTTCTAGGAAACTTTTGATCTCTTTAACATACTAATCTTTGAATCCTTTATTATTTTAATAAAGTACACTGGTAATCTCCTGTGATGTATTAAATTATCATTTGTTTTAAATAATATTAAAGATTATAGCATTATGATCTGATAAAGAACATGAAACTATTGAGACTTTTCTGACGTGATAATAGATTGTTTGAGACAAAAAATTATCATTTGTTTGTGTTCCATGTCTATATGAATAATAGGCAAATTGAAGTGAGTCTGATTTCCTTTGCTCATATATATCCTTTAAATTCATTAGATTTACAAAATTTGTTAAATGTTTGGCTGAAGATGTGATCCACAGCTTTCTATCTGAAGTGGAATCTTTGTCTGATAAAATACAATTAAAATCACCAGACATTATGACTTCAACTTTCATCTAATAGGCTATAGCATCTAAGTAATTTTTTTTTCCATCTTTGGTTACAACCCCTGGAATCCGATAATAGTTCACCAATGTATATAGTTTTCTGTTCTACTCAATTATAACAATGCTCAACATACCATTTTTATCAACATAGGTATATTTTACTTTAGGCATTACTGGTGAGTTTTTTCATAAAATGAGAGTGCCATTTCTTTTAGCTCAAAAGCCAGAACCTGCTAAAACCAAATAATTCTTTAAAGAAAGTTTATGTACATCTTTATTAAGTAAATGCATTTCCTGTAGAAATAATATTTGTACTTTATGTAATTGCAAGTATTTGAAAAGACTCCCCCTCTTTACTGGATTATTCAACCCATTAATATTATATGCATTTAAAATCAGACATTTATATAAGAGAAAAAAACAGTTATAATGAAATCACATTTATATACAGAACTTATTATATACTTTATATATAATAATATGAAATCTTCAGCTATGGAAAAACTTTTGAAACAAATAAAAAATTACCTAATGATATAAACCTAAAACATTCTAACATGGAATAACATATTCCTAGTTTGTTGAAAAAAAAACAAACTTCCTCTCAAACTCTCCATTAGACTAACAATACTTAGCTCATGCTTCTGATTCATATTGTGTCTCATATTTTTAGTGTACATCATCTTAAAAAGCCCATCCGTGAGTTATTATGGATAAGAAAAGTTAAACAAATTTTCAGAATCTTTATCATATGTTGACCAAAGTGAATATCTCTATAATGATATTTTCATGTACCTCACATTATCTCCCTGGTCTAATATAAGGAGGAAGTCAGTTGTTATTTTTGCACATTAATTTATAGGTCAGGTGATTTTATATTTGTTTATATAATTTACTATGTGCAAAGTCGATCATTGGTTAGTAGCAGATTAATTGCTCTTGGGGTTATTTTAAGCTGAGTTAATTACTCTATATGAGAGTCAAACCCTGCACCTTGTGCCTATAAGGGGAATACCTTAGCCACTATTCCAACCTCCCACCCTTGTGAACATGTTTATGTTCTTTAATGACATATATATTAGCTTATTCTGATCTTTCTATTTCTGTTTGTGTACTATGTCTTGTACTACTATTATATTACTAGGTTTTATATTTAGCTATAATCCTAGTATAGAGTATCATATAATAGAACATTTATATTTACCCTTCTACATTTGATACTCTTTAACCTAGTACTACTGTTAGAATCAGTTCTATTTTGTCCTTAAATGTTGTGTCTAATAATACCTGAACAAACATCTAAAAACACTTCCCTTTTAAAATTTAAACTTTCCATAATAAATTGATCTGAAATTAAGTTTTGCTTTTATTAAAAAGAGACAGTAACAGAGAAACACAATCCTATTTTTTATCAGAAGTGTCTTTCTATAGGCTAGTATATAAACTATCCTTTTGGTATACTGCAAGCATTCAGAACCATTTAATAACTGGCAGTGGTTTAGAATGCAATTCACTGTCTTTTGCTTATTATCTAACTTGTATTCATTGACATTTTAGCAGATGATTCAAAATTTTAAATAGGAAGAAGTAATCTGGACAGTTCTTAGAATTTTCAGAACTCCCACAGCATCACAGAAGTGCTCATGACTATAATTAAGCTGTGTCAAGCTGGTCCACATGACAACAGCTTGAAAATGAACAGCTTATCAGCCACAACCCACACAAAAACATCCATGAGTGAATCCAAGCCACCTCCATACTGCACATCAATCCCTCAAACCCTGCCAAACTACCAAACAAAAAAAAACACAAAGCATGTCAGCCACCAAAAAGCCACTGTACTCAAAGAAACAACATTCAATGACTAAGCAAGGACTATCCACATGAGATGTTCAAAACAAACCAGCTTGTCATTTTCTAAAGGAGACAAAGCATATAAACCCACATCAAAAGAATGACAACCATGTGTGATCCAGGGCCAACCAGCAAAAGTGTGAATGCCACTCCAATCATTCAATATCACTCCAACAACCCTTATACACGTAAAAAGCTATATTTTTTATACTTTGTTTATACTATAGCATCCTCCGGATTCTCAAAAGCTGGCACATCGATGCAGGAGCTCAAGCAGGCAATATGTCTGCCGTGCGATCCAGGAACAGCCTGCAGGGGCGTGCACGAGCACTCCTGCACTAATCTCGCACGGACTAAGCCCTGGTATGCAAATAATCCCAATTGCAGGTAAAATCCTTGCAAATGAGGTGATTTTGCAATCCAGGAAGCTTGCAAAAGTCCTTGCAAGACTAGTGCTAGCTGCAGAAATGTACTTGGTTAGTAACCAAGTACATTTCTGCAAAATCCAAAACTGAGCTGTGCCAGCCCCAAATAAAGGCTGCATATCATGTAGTAAGCATGCCAATGGCCAAGTATAAGACCATTGATATTGCAAACAAAACAATTAATACAAAAATCAACTTTTATTTATGTATTTTTTTAGCTGATCTTGGCTGTTTAAGCATAGGGCAGTGGCGTGCAAATGGGATTGGGGGGAAAATAATAAAATAAACCTAAAATAAGCAGTCTAACTAAAATCACTATTCTGCCATGCAAGTCAATGGCAGGCAGAAGATAACCTGGCCAGTGAGTGGTGGTTGCTAAGGGGGGGGGAGGCTCAGTGTAAGACATGTAACTATGCATTACCAGGCAATCCTATGCAAATGAGGGGAAGGATAGTGAATCCCAGTTTTCACAAGCATGTGAGTCAGGTCCCAAGAGTGTAAGAGTAGGAATAGATTGGTGCAAGCCTAGGAGTTAGGTGACATCATGGGGGGATGCCAAGCATACTGTAAGCAGATTGGAGCCCTGTGGCTTGGGTTTGCTCCTAGGGGTGTGTCTAAACCTCCCTAGCACTCTTTACAAAGTCTAAGCGGGTGTGTGGGCCACACACTGGGTTTTACAGGAAGAAAAAAGAAGTTAAGCCAGGAAATAGCAGCAGTGTGCACATGTGAGCACTCTGTTTACATGGTGCAAACCCGGGCTTAAACAGGAAGGCAACGGGAAAGGAAAACAGCAGTAGGAAGGTAATCAAGGAGAACTAGCTTAGCTGGCAGCTGAAATGTATCAGAATCAGCCAATTACACAGGCAGCAGACCAGCCCATCCCAGAACACTACTATAAACTAAGAAAACACCTTCCCCTCTGGTTTTACCTACACTCTACACCACCGGTGTAAACAAGCAGGGAACATTTAACACTCACAACAGCAAAATGATAGGGGCTGCAATAGCTATCATACAACTTGTGGAAGAGGCTGAGGGTGGTGAGGATGTGAATGCTGTCGACCAACCCACAGTGAGGAGAAGGAGAAAAGTGTACAGACCCAGGATAACCTACCAGGCGCTACATGAGCTGGAGATAGTGGAGCGCTATAGGGTGGACAGGGACCTCCTACAGCAAATTGTTGAGCTGTGTTGGCCACGCCTGACACACAGAACTAACAGAGGGGAGTCCACCCCAGTGGATACCAAGGTATGTGTAGGCCTAAGAATACTAGCTTCAGGTACCTTCCAATGACCAACTGGGGATATGATGGGGATTTCACAGGCATCAGCATCCAGGGTACTCCACCAGTTCCTGGATGCCATGTCAGCACATGTCTGTAAGCACAAATATTTCCCCAGCACCCGTGAGGCATAGGCCAGCAATATAAAACTGTTCCACCAAATAGCAGAATACCTTGAGGTAGTGGGTGCAATAGACTGCACGCACATATGCATCAAAGCACCACCCGGTGAGTGGAGTAGGGTCTACATCAACTGCAAGGGCTTCCCCTCCATCAACTGCCAGGTTGTGTGTGATGCCCAGGGCATAATAATGAATATGTGTGCTGGCTGCCCTGGAAGCTATCACTATTCCCACATCTGGCATCTGACACAGCTGTACTCATGGTCACCTAGTGGGGAATGCTGGATATGCACTGGAGCCGTGGCTGATGACACCCATCAGAAATGCACACACACCCGAACAAAAACTCAATAATGAGGCACACTCACAGACCAGAATTATAGTAGAGCATGTGTTTGGGATGCTCAAGTCACAGTTCCGGTGTCTGGACACATCTGGTGGAGCCTTGCAGTACTCACCAGCTACATGCATCCAAATTGTCCTTGTATGTGCCATACTACACAATATGATCCTGCAAAAACAGCTGCAGCAGGAACAGCACAGGGAAGGGCCACACAGCCCTCCACCATTACCAAGGCCTGCACAGGCACAGAGTGACTCGGAGGAGGAACAACCTGAGCCTACCACAGTAGGCAGAAGGAGGCATGCCCAGTATGCCCTGGCCTTGGCAAAGAGGCAATGTATAGCACATACACTGACACAGGAGGGACCCAGGAAATAACACCTCCCTCCAACTCTCACATACAGTATAAGGGATGCCAAACATTACACTACCTGTGCTTAACCATGTGCCCTGCAGCACCACCCTCAATACTGGGACACCCACAAGGTAAGTGACTCACACATGCCAGTCAGGTGGGTCACATACCCAACAACAGTCACAGCCAGCAGGACAGGTGCAGACAAACACAAACAAAGGCTGTGCTATGGCCTTTGAATGAGGCCTATGGGTAACCCCCCCCAGGCCTATACAGACAGACTACAGCAGGTCAGGCAGTGGGATGTCAGTAATGAAATTCAAGAAGTCAGAAACTAATATGTAGGTAATTAAAAGCTAAGATCTGTAGTACACTGGTATGCCTCTAGCCATCACAATAGGTAAGACTACAGACTGAAATGAAGTACCCAACATACCTGTACAGTCCTAGAAAATGTGTACAAGTGTCAGGTGTGCCCCCCCCCCATCCAACGTAGAAATGTAGTCACAGTCAGGTGTGCCCCACCCCCAATCCTGTGTAGAAACATAGAAATAGTCAGGTGTGCCCCCCATCCTAAGTAGAAATATAGTAACACTCAGGTGTGCCCCACCACAATCCTGTGTAGAAATGTAGAAATAGTCAGGTGTGCCTTCCCCCATCCCACTTAGAAATATAGTAAGTCAGGTGTGCCCCCCCCCCACAATCTTGTGTAGAATTGTAGAAATAGTCAGGTGTGCCCCCCATCCTAAGTAGAAATATAGTAACAGTCAGGTGTTCCCCCAATCCTGTGTAGAAAAGTAGAAATAGTCAGGTGTGCCCCCATCCTACATAGAAATATAGTAACAGTCAGGTGTGCTCCCCCCACAATCCTGTGTAGAAATGTAGAAATAGTGTGGTGTGCCCCCCATCCCACATAGAAATATAGTAACAGTCAGGTGTGCCCCCCCACAATCCTGTGTAGAAATATAGAAACAGTCAGGTGTGCCCCCGATCCTACGTAGAAATATAGTAACAGTCAGGTGTGCTCCCCCACAATCCTGTGTAGAAATGTAGAAATAGTCAGGTGTGACCCCCCCCCATCCTATGCAATAATGTAGTAACAGTCCATGCCAAATGATCGATGGATACCCTGTAGAGACAGCATGCTACCTGTAGGTGTACAACACAAAGGTCAGCACTGCAGTACAAACTACCTGGACTCAATCCACACATTCAATACAGATGGCCACACTGGGCATGCCCACATGCTTAGAGTAATGAAGGCAATGTCAGTCAACAACATACTGAAAGGTCATACTGAGCATGCTCACACCAAACACCAGTGGACCAGACATATCTGGCAGCCACAGATGTTAGTGCAGACACTCCTCAGTATGCATCACAAATGCTTTGCACACACAGTGGATAGGAATACAGGCATATATGTAAGGACAACACACTATAATAAGCCAAAGATAGACATATATAGATGTGTAGAGGAGGGTGACTGTGACAAGGAGCCATCCAGGGCTTTCCCACCCAACACACAGCCAAAGGGCCACAACCACATGAGGGTCTGATGTCACACACTGCAGATACTAGCCACCAGTATCTGTCACCATTAGAGAGTATGTGGTGCACGTGCCAGCTGTGCAACATGACTGTTCAAGGAAGTAGTCATCTAGCAGCTGTATACACGTACCTGTGGAATATGACCCAGGTTGTTCCCGCATGTGGCATGTCAACCCCTAGATGAATGGGTTATGGCCCACGCAGATATAATGCCTTCCCCATAGCACCACTGTGACAAGCCTGCTGAGGTCATCTACTGTGAAATACACCTTTGGGAGAGTTGTATCCCAGTAATCTCTGTGGCACATCCCATAACTATGTACTGCTGTAGTGTGATAAACTAGTTAGGTAGGAGCTGTAACCCCAGCCTTGGCAACTGTGTGTGTGTGTGTCTGTCTGTGTAGAGAGCAATGCTTTTTAGGGTGGTCACACTCCCTACAATTGAAATGCTCTACTTTGGTAAGGCTGCTGATGTCATCCACCTAGAAATAAATCCTTGGAAAGGTTGTATCCCAGTAATCTCCATGGTGCATTCCATAACTGCCTACTGCTGTAATGTGATAAAATAGTTAGGTAGGAGTTCAATTCACAAACATAGCAACTGTGTGTGTCTGTCTGCCTGTCTATATAGAGAGCAATGCTTTTTAGGGTAGTCACACTCCCTACAATTCAAATGCTCATCTTTAGCAAGGCTGCTGATGTCATCCACCTAGAAATACACCTCTGGAAAGCTATAGCCCAGTAATCTTGATAGCATGTCCTGTAACTGCTGTAGTGTGATAAATTAGGTAGGTAGCTATTGTAACCCCAGACATGGCAAGTGTGTGTGTGTGTGTGTGTGTGTGTGTCTGTCTGTCTGTGTAGAGAGCAATACTTTTTAGGGTAGTCACACTTCCTACAATTCAAATGCTCATCTTTGGCAAGGTTTCTGATGTTATCCACCTAGAAATACACCTCTGGGAAGCTATAGCCCAGTAATCTCTGTAGTACATCCTGTAACTGCATACTGTTGCAGTGTGATTAGGTAGGTAGCTGCTCTACTCCCAGACATGGCAAGTGTTTGTGTGTGTCTGTCTGACCCTGTCTGTGTAGTGAGCAATGCTTCTTAGGGTAGTCACACTCCATACAATTTGTATGCTCTACTTTGGCAAGGCTGCTGATGTCATCAACCTAGAAATACACCTCCCAGAAGGTTGCAGCCCATGAATCTCTGTAGCGCATGCCGTAACTGTGTACTGCTGTAGTGTGGTATAAACCTCTGTTTGTGGTTCTATACCCATGCATGTTGGTTGTGGATGTTTTGTGTGTGTTTCAGTGTCTGTGTAGGGAGCAATGCATTTTAGGCTAGTCACACTCAGTACATTTCCAATGGCCTACTTTGGCAGTCCTGCTGATGTCATCCAATGTGAAATACACCTTTGGGGAAGAAGCTCTCCAGTAATCCCTGTGGTGTGTCCTATAACAGCTCCATGCTGTAATGTGAGATAGACCTCTGACAGGGCTTCTATACCCACACATGCCAGTTGTGGATGTTTTGTGTGTGTTTCAATGTCTGTGTAGGGATCAATGCATTTTAGGCTAGTCACACTCAGTACATTTCCAATGGCCTACTTTGGCAGTCCTGCTGATGTCATCCAATGTGAAATACACCTTTGGGGAAGAAGCTCTCCAGTAATCCCTGTGGTGTGTCCTATAACAGCTCCATGCTGTAATGTGAGATAGACCTCTGACAGGGCTTCTATACCCACACATGCCAGTTGTGGATGTTTTGTGTGTGTTTCAATGTCTGTGTAGGGATCAATGCATTTTAGGCTAGTCACACTCGGTACATTTCCAATGGCCTACTTTGGCAGTCCTACTGATGTCATCCAATGTGAACTACACCTTTGGGGAATAAGGTCTCTAATAATCCCTGTGGTGTGCCCTAAAATAGCTCAATGCTGTAGTGTGATATAGACCTCTGTTAGGGGATTCTATACCCACACATGTTATTTATGGATGTTCTGTGTGTGTTTCAATGTCTGTATGGGGAGCAATGCATTTTAGGCTAGTCACACTCAATACATGTCCAATGGCCTACTTTGGCAGTCCCGCTGATATCATCCAATGTGAAGTACACCTTTGGGAAAAAAAGTACTACAGTGATTGCTGTGGTACATACTATAACTGTGCAGTGCTCTAGTGTAATAAACTTGTTAGATAGGAGTTCAACTCCCCGATATGACAGGGGTGTGTGACACCTGAGCCCTTGGGATGGTTTTTGCAAATGTCTTTTATGGTGGCCCTATATCACAATGTCCACTGTACAGGGATAACAGATGTGAAATAGCTGAGAGGCTGGGGTGCAAATCCATACCCATGCATGTGACATTATGGCCAGGCAATCACAGTTAGCAATCCCAGTATTACCCAGACCACACTCTCAACCCATGTCACATACACACACACATGCTGCGGCAACAGCCAATATGTGTGTAGTACACTGCATATTGGAAACTGATAGTAGTTATGGAGTGATTGCAGTGGCCTACAGAGGGCATGGCACCCTGTCCATCTGTCCAATAGGCACATACATGCAGACAGTGCACCTTCTCTGTGTTCCCCACTGGACACCTGCAACACCTGTGGTGCCATCAAATGTGACCCACAAAGGACATATCATGCCTGAAATCATGCACTGCATGGACAGATGCCAGTGACACCAGGGAATGCTGTTAGCAAGTTATCAATGTAGGTGCAGGGTTAACCTGCTGTCCATTACCAGTTCCTGCCACAGGTGGCCAAGACTGGCACATCTGATGATAACCTGTGTACATAACATGGGCCCAACACCCCAGGTACAGTTCCACATGTCACTGTACATGCATGTGGGAGGTGTGCACATCTCAGACACCATTCATGTCATGGACTAGGGAACACATACATGGCAAGCGATGCACAGCATTGGTCACACGCAATAGCCACCCATGTGAATGGATGGTGGATACAATACCCACATGTGTGGGGAAATGCAGAAATCACTGGCCTGAGACACAATGCAGACCACTGTCATATGGCATGATGTCAAGGTATACCCATCACCTAGCCTTGTATAGCCATCTGGTACAGTTGACCACCACATACCCGCGTAGAAATGCACCCATGCATGTCAGTACTGGCTCCCTGTGTGTTTGTGTGTGTGTTGTATGATGCGTATGATCACATCCACACTCACAACAACCCCCAGTGGCATACTGAAGCATGCTGTCTGATCGCAGACACCTCCCCATACTCATTGCTCATATAACCTCCATATGACCTGTGTGGTGCATGTGATACCTGCACAGTAATGTGCTGTGGCAATCCCACTAGTGATGAGCTGTATCCCTGGCCCTGCCAAGTGTGTCAATGTGTGTGCGTTCTTGTGAGAGTGTGACTGTGTTGAGGCTGGCACCTGTTCATGTGGACAGGCATGTGTACATTACCTACTGTATAGCTACCATATCCCTGTTGCAGATGTCACTCACCATCACATATATGTTCTGCAGACCTCACAACGGGTAACCTATGTGGTGCATCCAACAACTGCATAAGACTGTGATAGCACTACATAGTCATCAGGGGTTTGATACCCTGTGCTGGTAGGAGTGCGCCACAAACATGCTTAGGATTTATTCTCCCACCCTTCCCTGACTTGTCGATGCTTCTGTCAGCCTCTCTCACTCCCTCACTGGTGTTTGTGGAGACCTATACCTGCTTTTCTTAGGCAGCAACATGTGTATTTTAGGTAATGCTCATGATCAGCTGATGGCCTCTGCACGAATTGCAGCCCTCTCCTAGGTGATTGCATGTGTCACAGCTGTGGTAACATTCCCATAGCCAATTGCATGGAAACACACTCCAATATCTGGGAACATCATGTTTGTGTTAGTCCTTTTCATTCACTGTGAGCAGGAACTCATTCTCTTGTTTGGTAAACAGCATCCCAGATGGAGTGGGGATTTACCACTGACAACATACACTGTGGAGCAGGCCAACACACAGGAGGGGGATGTGCCTGACCTGACTAAAGACTGTAAGTGCTGCTATACTGCATTCAGATTAATGTTGGTTTAACAGGGTGTGTGCGGATATGGCTGTCCTACATGTATTAATACCTGCCATGTCAGTTGTATGTTTATGAGGAATCTACATCTGTAGGGTCATCTGCAGACTGGGCAGTGTGTGGTGACTTTGGTGTCATGGGTTACCCACAGAACATGTATCTGTAAACTGCAGAAGGTAGTGTGAGGATTGCAGTCTGTAGATGGTCAAAGCCATGACAGTTACTGACTTCACATCCCTCATAGGACATATGTTGCAACAAACCCTGTTACAGCAGTAAATGTATGAAGTTATCACAGCAACGTGTCAATATTGGCCCTGTGTATGTGCTTCCAGCCACAACTCAGTCAACCTTTATACATATGTCATGCTTTAAGACGTGCATATGTGCTGTACACCATAATTAGTGTCATCATATCTGATAACAAACCAGTGAGATATCAGACTGCTACACATGTTATGTACTGATGACATAACCTGGACATACTGTGGTTGTTTGTACAGTACTGAGGTCTGTCTACTTATTGTGAATGTCGACAGTGTGTGTATTGTTAATATGTACCTTGGCCTATGTACAGACTGTGGTAGTTGTCATCGTCCTAGGTCCCATCTTATTTGATGTTACATGCAGCTCCACTGTATGTTACCATATTGGCTTGCATGTTTGTAGGGCCATACACACACATGGCCCATACCACAGTCAGCCATCAGACCAAACTGTGTAGTGGCCCAGTATATATAGGGATAGTGTGTGAGTTGCACATATGAGGATGGTGTTGAACAGATAGTCCATATACTGTAATATTATACTAGCTTGCCATATGTGGCTGTGTTCTCATTGGTTGTGGTTATGCACTTTCACACAGGTGTATCTTACCCTGTGCTGTGACATGCCTATACAGCCTGCTATATATGCAGGTGCATGTGCATTCCCCCATAGGAGATGCAGGCCAGTGTTGAGCCATTCTGCATGTACCCTGCACAGTGCATTGTTACATGCCTAGCAGCTTAGTGTACTTACCCAGTGAGTTGTCATGTGCAAATACTTGCCAGATGTTCTGCTGCCAGGCCTCCCTTAACAGTCATGTATGTCAGACAGAGCAGTGAGATGCTGTGCAGATGTATGTCAATATCTAGTGGGTAATATGTGGCCATGGCACCCCTGCACCAGTGTTTTTTACGTGTCAGGCCAAACAGGGGTGTGTGAATGTATAACCTATGGTGGCATATGTATACCAATCATTATATGTTATACCCATCTACATGGCTGTTAACATCCATATTGTCAGGCATGGTACACATGTTTTGCACTAAGGAGTTCTGTGTATACCTCTGGACTGTACAGAGTGTGTCAGAATGTCCATAGATATTGGCCAATATCTCTGCTGCAGTCGACAGGGGTAGTACGTGCAGCGGTACTTTACTATGATGTCCTTAGGATGTCTGTCAGTAGCCAGTGGCACACATGTGGAAAGCAGATGTGACCTCCCACACACACCATGTCTGTGAAGACAATCCCAATTACAGTAGCAATAGCATATAGAACTGTAATAGTCCAATGACCTCTCTGTGGGTATATTTTGCAGGCAATGATTGTCGTTTGTATGGGTGGTGATATATGTATATCTGTATCTGTATATATGTGTCTGTGTATATGTATCCTGGGGATGTTGATAGCTTCAACATTTACATTTCCTATGGGAGCCAGACTGTACTGCAAGATATGTTACCAATACTGGCCTGACATCATACAGGTGGGATGTAGTACTGTTAACATCTTGTGCCCATGTCATGTCAGGCCCTGGTAATGGGATCAGCAACACTTGGTAGTGTATTGCAGGGCAGACATGTTTGGCTATGGGGGAGGTATGCCTATTTGTACAAGACATATATTGTTTGGGGCATCTCAACTGCATTAACGGTGCATGTGGACTTATTTGTTTTTGTTAATCTACCATTGCTATCTACAGATGTATGGCCACATATACCTATATAGATATATATCTGCTTACATATATATGACTATGTCCGTATATACCTACATAGATATATATCTGCGTACATATATGTACCTTGCTGTGTATATGTAGACATATAGGTGTAGACATATACACCTATATGTAGACATATAGGTGTAGACATATATATATGTCAGTGTTGGCATTTGCATGTATATATGTTCATATATATTTATATATATGTATATTTTTCTAAATATATATATATATATATATATATATATATATATATATATAGATATAGATATGTCGTGTCTGTTTAGATATTAATATATTTACACACACACATACATCTAGATGTTGGTATGCATCCTATGCACTGGATGATATGTTTCTGAAAACATTAGCTTTTGCATGTTTGTCATGGCTTAGTGGTAAATCACTTTGTCTATGGTGTGCAGGGTCCTGGGTTTGAGTCTTTCAGAGGCTGTTTACTTTGTTGCTGGGCAGAAAATGGGCCATTGGATATAGAGTGATTAAGGCACTTTAAACCAGTTGTAAGTGGGTTTGTGCAGAGCTAACCACTGCTAACTTCCGGTTGCAGTTTCTTACACTCAGCTTCTAAATTGCTTAACCTGTGTAGGCAGTGCATACTCCCGTGCAAATCCGCTTACAACTGCTCAAAAGTGCCTTAATCACTCTGTATCCAACGGCCCTTGTTTTGCCTAGCAACAAAATATACAATGTCTACAATGCTCAAACCAAGTAGCCTGCACACCATAGCCAATGTGATTTACCAGTAGGCCATAGCAGATATATATATATAGCCCTGATGTTTCCACAAACATATCATCCAGCACAATCATTCAATAGTACATGTACAGAAAATGTACTTTTACATCTAGATGTTTGTGTGTGTGTGTGTGTGTGTGTGTGTGTGTGTGTGTGTGTGTGTGTGTGTGTGTGTGCGTGTGTGCGTGTGTGCATGTGTGTGTGTTGTGCGGTAGAGTGTCCACTAATCCTCAGAGGTACAGAAGCCACTACAGCAGGGTGGAAGAGACACATGTGGCTCCAGAGCTGCAGGTTACAGACCCCTGAGTTAGGATGATTGATGACAGTATGTGTATTGTGCTTACGAACCTTGGGCTTTGTACAGACTGTGGTAGACACCATTGTTCTTGGTCCTGTTCTATCTGATGTTACATGCTGCTCCAGTGTTTGGTACCCTATTGGCTCACATGTCTATAGGGCCAGACACACACGTGTCCCATACCAAAGACAACCATCAGACCACACTGTGCCATGACCAGTATATGTATGGTTAGTTTGTGAATGGCACATATGAGAATGGTGTTTATCAGACAGTCATTCTAGTGTCATATTAAGCTTGTGTAGCATATGTGGCTGTGGCTGCGTTGACATTGGATGTGGGTATGCATTTTCTTACATGTGTCTGCTACGCTGTGCTATGACCTGCGTGTTGAGCTCGCTATAATCGCAGGTACATGTGTATTCCCCCATACAATATGTAGTCCAGTGTTGTGGCAGTCTGCCTGTAGTTTGCTTGGTGCTTTGTGACATATCTAGCAGCCTACTGTAAGTACTCAGTGTGCTGTTATGTCCAGTTATTTGCAAGACATACTGCTGTCAGGCCAGCATAACTGTTGTGTATTTCTGACAAAGCAGTGGTATGCTGTACAGATGTATGTCACTATCTACTGGGTAGTATGTGGCCATGTGAACTCAGCACCACCAGGTATTATGTGTCAGGACAGACTGGCGCGTGTGCATGCATACACTGTGTGGGCATATGTACTCCAGTATTGTCGTGATATACCCATGAACATGGCTAGTAACATCCACATTGGGAGGCATGGTCCACATATCTCACATGAAGGGGACATGTCTACACTTCTGGACTGAGCACAGAGTGCCAGACTGTCCACATATATTGGTCATATCCCTGCTGTAGTCCACAGGATCATTACTGTGCTAGCAGTGGTACTGTACTATGATGCCCTTAGGATGTCTGTCCATAGCCAATGGTGCACATGTCTACAACAGATGTGACTTCCCACAGTCAACATGTCTGTTAGGACACACCTATGACAGTAGCAACAGTCTACATATATACCTGCAATACATCCATGACATCCCCTTGCACTAAGGGGTTGGGATTATTGGTGTTGAGGTAGGACTCCATTCCATGTTCTGAACATATGGTAAACATATATGTGTACACATATATCCACATATCTATATAGATATATACACATATACATATCCACATACATATATGGACATATGCATTTCTACATACATATATGGAGATATATGTATGTACATATATAGATACATATAAACACTCACACATATACATATACACACCAATGACTTTAACAAGTGGCTAAGCTTCTGATGTAATTCAAAGGGGATCCAGTATGTGTCTGCCTGGGACGACATGATTGACAAACCACGATGCTTTGCCAGAGATGGTCTGCACCTGTTACCCCTGAGATTCAGGTTACTGGCTACAGCTCTTGACACCCCCATAGTGCCTTATCTAGGCAATGTTCAAAGGACAAAATCACCACTGTAACAGATACAAGCATGCAAAACTGATGATAACGCTACTCAATGCTAGAAGTCTAAACCTAAAACGGTACTCTCTTGAGGCACACCTACAAATGGGAACATCGATATCTGTGCAGTAAATGGGACCTGGTTCAACGCTCCAGAGACCACACCCGTAATACCAGGCTGCAACTCTTATCACACATTTCGGGCACCAAACCAAGACCACAACACTACAGGTGGAGGAGTGTCCATATTCACCAAGGTTATTCACACCTTCAGCTTAGTTCCCAACGCAATGCATCTGAGAATCTCCAGGTGCAACTAACACTAGGTAAGACTGCAATCCAAATTGTAGCTTGCTACATATCCCCCACCATGCCCAAAGATTCTCACTACACCTTTATAAACATACTGGACAATATTATGATACAACCAAACACTATAATACTGTGTGATTTCAACTACCCTGCCATTAACTGGGAAAACTACTCGGGTGCCAACACCTTTTACCAACGGTTCCTGGAATTCATACATTCCAACCCCCTGGATCAACTAATCCATTGTCCAACCAGGGGCTCCAGTATCCTAGACCTGGTCATTACCAACATGGAGAAAGATGCTCCACACCAGTGGTCACCCCCTCATTGGTCAGGTCTGACCATAAGGTAAACCCCATTGACATACACATCCCACCCCCACCCACCAGTAAGGAAACCTCCATAAAAACCCTCTCCAAAGCAAATGTTATCCTACTCAAGTCAGACGTGATAAACCTCATGACACCCATGGAGACGGGAACTGAAAGTGCAACTGGTGAATCCTACACTAAGGCACTGCATGAGTACATCCACTCATGCATGAATTGTGCCATCCCAAATAGAAGGAGCCAATCTGGTGCTCCACTGCCATAAACAAACTATACAACAGAAGGAAGAATCTGTTGAAGAAAAAGGAATAATCCCAAAATTCAAACTGCTCCCTTACCAGCCTCAGTAAGAAGCTGGGATCCCTCAAAATCCTCCAAAGCTTGTTACGTAAATATAATTGCCAAAGATTCCAAAGACAGCTACAAGGCATTCTATAGTTATGTCCAGAATCTAAACGGCAATGCTCAGAACTGCTCTGAGCTACAACAGACTGGCATTAAATATACTGATTCCAAGGAGTTTGCCAATATCCGGGCAGATTGATTTAGTGCCACATTCACCCTCCTCTCCCACCGTAAAGGGCCCATTTCAGTACCAAAAGATTGCCAAATTCCAGTAATCACGGCCACACAGGTAGAAACTGCACTCTCCACAGCTAGGAATACAGCATCCATTGGACCAGATGACATCTCAGGCTGTGTACTACATGAACTACAAAATAAACTTGCATCTCACCTAAGTGTCATGTTTAATCATAGCCTCGCCTCAGGCTTTGAGCCCACTGAGTGGTGCACAGTTACAGTTATCACACTCCACAAGGGGGGGCTCCACCTTGGATTCCAGGAACTATTGTCCCATCAGTCTGACGAGCCTGATCTGTAAGGGCACGGAATGCATTATCATGGAACATATAAACAAAGACATTGGCAACCATCAAACGCTGGACCCCTCCCAGGTTGGGCTCATGAAGGGACGATCTTGTCTCCTGAACCTGATTGACTATTTTGAATCAATCTCTGGAGCTGTGGAAGAGGGTAAGGCAGTCCACACAGCCTATCTGGACTTGGCCAAGGCTTTCGACACCATCCCCCACTCTAGAGACATAGTTAAACTTACAAATCTGGCCACAAACTCCTGTGTCACACGATGGGTTGCCAACTGACTTACTGATGGAACTCATGCTGTAAAAGTAGCCAACTCCAATCCCAGCTCCAGACATGTGACAAGTGGAGTACCCCAGGGTTCAGTCTTGGGATCCCTCTTGTTTGACATCTACTTCTCTGAAGTACAGGCCAACACTACAGAACTCTGGCTAACAAAGTTCACAGATGACTGCAAACTGGGAGCCATTATTGCATCCCAAAATTATGTGGATATTCTACAACAGGGTGTTACAGAAATAGATGCTTGGTGCCAGAGCCATGGGCCCAAGCTTAATGCCAAGTAATGTATAGTTATCCCCTTCGGAAATACCATGTACCCATGAATTACCACATAGGTGGCAGTACACTAAACACTGAAAGTGTAATGACAGACATAGGGACACAGGTGGACAGTGGTCTCACTTTCATTAACCACATTGCCACAAAAGTAAGGAAATCCTTCTATGTGGCACACCTAATCACTGAGGGCTTTTCATCCAGAAAAAAGGAGGTAATTGTCCCACTGTACTCATCCCTCATTACACCCAGTATAGAGTACAACACACCGTTTGGTATGTACCTCACAACACATCTGCAACAGCTGGGAAGGCCACGGAAATACCTCACTATTAGAATCAGATGCCTAAAGCAGATGCCCTATGCTGACCATCTAGAAAACCTCCAGCTATACTCTGTGGCATTTTATCTACTCACAGGCTGTCTCTGCTTAACATACAAGGCTATGTCAAACCCTGGGAAATGACATCTGTAATAAGTGTATGTAATGCCATGTACAGTACATGCATCTATGTGCTGTCATTACAGTAGCAAAGGTTTTTGAGTGTCATGCCTGGGACACACAAGTATATGAGACCTGCACAGCACTGTTATCCATATGAATGTGTTGCATGCAGGAGTAGCAACCCAGAGTATGTGCTGTCACACTAGCATGTAGTGTAACATGACATTACTACTGTTGACAGTGCTGTCCCAGGCAAGGGTAGAGTGCTAACATTACTACTGACAACAAGCACACCTGCTGGCATAGCTGCACTCTGAGGCCTCACTGTTGTCTTCCTGGTGTGTGGGCTGTGTCACCGTATATATATCCCCTACTGGATAATAATCAGACATGTGGAATGTAACTGTAGAGTACTATCTGTACAGCACATGTTAGTGAGGGCTTACAACATGTAGTAATGGCATACATATTGTTGTCAAACATCCATCTGTCGACACATTCATCCTACTGCATAGCTACTCGCCAAACTGATGTCTGTCAGTCCCTCTACAGATGTGCAGATGGCAGATATCCAGCTGGGATATGTACAGACAACCTATGCTTGATTGACACTGATGTGTCTGGCCAGCTGTGTACTACCTGTCATATATAGGAGACAACACCCTGTATGGGCCACATGCCATGGGTACCTACACTACACTACCACAGTCAACAGAACATGCTTGGGTACAGGTCTCCATCACAGACACTAACCATGTGTTGTAATACATGTTGCATACATGCCAACTGGATCACCTCAGTGGCCATGTGCAGAAGGCACCCAGCGGATTGGCTGATGCATGTCACTCTCACCCTGACAGTCACTAACATGGTGTCTGTCAATATATTGCCTGCTGGCACATGGCAGGTGGCATAATACCAATGTACACACACACCCTACACAACCAATCTCTCCATGGACAATAGCCAGGTACACAGCTATGACCACCTGCAGTAATGCATCACAATACTGACACATGTACATGTGCATTACTGAGGATAGCAGTGTTTGTGTGCTAGTACACCTGTAGTTGGGAATTCCATGATGGCCTTCACAACCACCTCAACACCCATTGCCATAGTCAGACATGGCCGCTGCTGTATTGGACATGACATGCACCCTGTTACACTCCTCTCCCTAATGGCTACATGTGCCTTGCAGTACCAGCACAATAGTGTTGTACAAATGGGTCAATAGGCATGAGAAACCCATTGAGGTCTGGCAAGTGTGTGTATGTGTGCATGTCTGCATATCTGTAGGGTACATCATTCCGAGGCCACATACTCCTATTACACTACACATTGCCACACAGTAGTACAGATAGTGTTGTTGCTGCCCATAGGTGAGGCATGGCAATGCAACACCCTACTATGCCTGTGGCATGTGCATGAAATGCATATCCCTGTAGTACCACTGTTGTGATATACAATGGGTTGTATTGCCATCGTTGGCAATGTGTGATAGTGGGTATATCAGAGTGTCATAATGGGTTCCAGCGTGTACAATATCCACTGGGGAATGTGGGTGCTGTGTACACTGTCATTACACCATGGTACACCCAGTATATGTCCCACGTACCACTTTCTGGTGACCACTGTCACCATCAACCATACAGGTAACTGATACCACAATACAGCTCAGTTACACATGTGCTGTGTACAGCCTGCCTGTAACACATTGGACACACGGACTCGTTAGTTAGCACCAATAAGCCCAGGTCTCTAAGATGTGTGTCTGCCTGTTATGTGTCTGTCAATCTGTATATGATTGTATAACACACTATGTATTGTCCATATACAACCATTACATCCCCCATTACCATATTGTACATGTCTGTGGATGTTCTGCATGTAACATGTAACCTGATACACACCTCATCCTAAACATTGTGTGGTGTGTGCAATGAAAGCCACACAGTTCAGTAGCACTACATACCTAGGTAGGGGTCTAGTCACAGTGTTGCCAAGTAAGGATGTGCGTGTATGCGAATGGGTTGACAAAAGGTTGCAGATTATACATGTCCTAGTGGGTCACCTGTCAATGTGGCACAAACAATAACTGTTATAAAAACCTGTGACATGTGTGCAACTGTACACCGGATATGTCACAGCCATGGTGTCACCACAGTGCCATACACCTTGTGGAATATGACTTCAGACCATCCTCCTGCTGACACATGTACACCTACAACACAAATGGATAACATTACGGAGATCACAATCAATCAGTGTTACTAACAGCTGAAATGCATCATAGCTGGATGGCTACACTACCTGGCATGCATGCATTACACATTACCCCTGACAACATCTTACACTGCAGTACATTGCTGCACTCTATTACAGTCACCGTGTGCATTAGAATCATATTAACCTGTCCCTGCATCAATGTTATGGATGACAGGGACATAGCACAGGTATCATCATATGCACAGGGTGTATTGCTGGTTTGCCAGAGGCTGAAGGTGGTCCATACTTTTGACACCATGTGTGTGGGTGAGGGGTTTAATTCTTTGATCAGGGCGTGATGATGTGGTGTGTGTTGGTATGGGTTGCTCTAGGTGTGTTTGCATAGTGTGTCGGTATACATGCACATAGTTCTGCCATGTGGCAGCCCTATACAGGTGTTTTTTGACAGCTGAAGACCATACCTGGCAGGGTGTGCAGTTCACTGCATCCGGCCACAGACACGCTGACTGTGCCTGCCAGGGGTTCCATGAGCACGTGCAGGTACAGACCTTGATGTGCTACTCTCCCCTGATGATGACAAATATCTGCTAGAACCATGTCTCACCTGGGACTAGCCAGGGCCACATGCAGGAGGCCTGCTGTGGTGTGGTGTGGACAGCACCCTCAGTGATGTGCTGGGGTTGGTACTGCTACTACAGGAGGGGCTTGGCATCCTAGCATGTCCACATCAACCGCCACCTGCTGGTGTTTCTGGCCTATGTCCACGTGGCCATCACACCACTCCCAGTAAGTTTTCAAGCACAGACATACTATGGTCAAGGAGGCCCACCATCTATCCATGATCATGTTCTGTTCACAGAGGGCAGCAGCAAGTTCATGGATGTTGTCACTTACAGATGAGAAAACAGCCCTCTGCAGCCTCAGGCCCTGTCTGGTGTGCATTTCCATATGTGCCTGTGCCTCCATGACAGCTTAAAACATGCACCTGGTGGTACCAGTTGTGGCACCTCTGCCAGGGGAATGATGACCAGCGGCCCTCCCATGAGCACCACTGTGTATCTGCCTATGTGTTGCCCTACCGGACATCTGGCTATGCTGCCTGTGAACTGACACAGTCAGCATGAAAACCACGATCTCCTGGGCACTGGCACCAACTGGCAACTGTCCCTCTGCTATGGCCATTGGTGATAGGGTGTGTATGGGCACTGTAACTGTGTGCGGGCTTGGGATGGCTAGGAGAGTGATGACAAATGGCACAGTCTCATTCTCTGACAACCCCACCTGTGTCTCAACAGTGCCATCATCATCATCGGTGTCTGTATGGACACCAACCTCAGATTACATGCAGTAGGGACCCTGACCCACCTCGTCACCTGTAGGGGAAACAAACATGCAGTTTAAGACCTGTACTGCATTGCATAACAGTACACACATTTACACACACACACACACACACACACACACACACACACACACACACTGACAGTCCACCTTACTACCTCCCTGCCCCTGGGTTTACAGACAGTCCCACATTCAGTTACATATGTGCCCCATCCTGACTGGCACTTGCTAACATACACTCATTAATATTACCCATTAACATATCATTCCTCTCCATGCCTACACATGTGATCACAACACATGACCTGTTACTCCATAACCTCCCTGACTTGAGTGGAGTAGGTTGTACATGGCCTCACTGCTGTCATCCAGTGTTAACCCTGTGTATGTCCAGTCATCGTGTACATGGCCCCTATATGGTAGGGGATACTACATTCACTACATATTTCGCACACCGGAGTCTCATACTACAGACTTGCTCAGTCCATGCCACATCTGCTGCACAATAAACCTATCATATGGACAGCAGTAATATCTGGATACACTCACTGGTGTGGTGTGGTAATTCCCCATTGCATCAGTTGTGCTGCATATGTGGGTAGTCAGTTATCTATCTGCTGATGGCGATATGATGTGTATACCTGGTGTGTACTTTCCCCTCCCAATGCATGTTCCATGCTACAGACCTTGTTATACTATCAGCTGTCTTATGATCATATATCAGACAAGTGTTCCTGGTGTCTCATGTGTCACTCCATGTTCATGTATGGCACAATCTCAAGGAGAAGTACTGCCATGTGATCAACCCCACAATCACCTGTGCATACATGAACACCCACACAAACAGAAACCCATGTACACACACATCTGACATGCATCGGTCACACTCCATTCCACCAGATTGCACTTACAGACACAATAAACACACACACACACACACACACACACACACACACACACACACACACACACACACACACACACACACACACACACACACACACACACACACCTACATGTGAGTTTGCACAACTTTTGTACACAGTCTTCCCACTACCCTTCTGTCAGCATGCATTACATATGGTACTCAACAGCATTCAATGCAGCTATAGTGACTTCATGCTAGCACCAGTATACGTGTGTGATGCATGGGCTGTGTGGGTAGGTTATGTTCCTTCCCCTTGATAACACTGCACCCATTTACACAGTGTTACTGTGGACCTGTTCTGCACCCTGCCTTGTACTGAGCACCATACCTTACAGGTGTACAAACCATTGCTGCATGTGTAGTGCTGTGTCAGTTATGTCAGATCCAATGGTCACAGCCCCTATGTGTTTGACCAACACATACCTGGGATGATATGTGGACAGATGTAATTTGTGAATGCCTGATATCTGGTTTACAGATCACAACATCAGCGGTGCATGTATGACCAATACAAAACTATTACACAGACAACAACCAGACCATACCATGGCT